>NC_090825.1:71220000-71561250 GCF_028021215.1 Eschrichtius robustus
ATGGAGATTTGTTGTAGTTAAATCTTATGGAACATAGTACACATTTATTAGCACTGTTTTTACAAAGTTATATAGTTCTTTACCCCCATATTACCACATCTTTGTCTAAGTCACAGCCTTTGTGTAATCAGATGGCACTTTTTGGATTACCTTGAGCAAGGGTGGAAAAGGAGCAAATAAATATGTTGATGGATGGATTTAGTCAATGCTAAAACTGAAATTTAAGTCATTCTCATGACCGCAAAACCACTGATCCATTGTTTTTCACTTGCAGTAAGTTAGAGGGGTTTTATGTGGACAATCTGTATTCACCAGTTGTACTGGAGTCACATACACATAGCTTAAGTTATGCATAACAGTGCACTCTGCCAAATGACTGCACAGCTGGGGAGTTCACTGGGGGTAGCAGCTGGGTGAGGATCCTCAAAAGATGGGTGGGTATTGAAGGAGTTCCGTCTTGCTTTTGTGCCCAGAAGGCTCACTATTAGCATCCTGCAAACACAAAGAAGAGATTAGAGTTCATTGTTCATTTTCCCCTCATGGGCAAGCCATGTATGTTTATGCCCTAAAGATTGCACATTTTAAAGAAAAAGCCACTTTCACTGTCAAATTAACCAAATTGACTATCTTCCCAGTTTGAATTCACTGGATAACTGCTAATCCCCACTTTACATTATGCTCTAAAGTTTCAGCCAAAAGATTCTGAAGGCCTGCATTTCCAGGTTTTCTCATCTGTAATACAAACACCAGTTAAAGACATAATATCATTTTATGCTAGTCTCAAAGGGCATCTAGCAAAGCTGGCTAGCATTACTGCAACATTTTAATTACTGGTGCTTACCACAATTTGCAATAATTACAGTTCATTTAGTGAGCTGGTTCTTAATTGCAGACACTGCTAAAGAAACAATTGAATAAAAAATAAAATGCACTTTCATATATATTATATATATGTAATATGACTGAGAAAGATGTAAGCTTATAAAGAAATAAAGGAAACTATATCTACTAGACCAATTTCTAAAGCAAAGATATTAAAATCAGTTTTCTAAACCTAAGGCCCAAAATTAAATTTAATCATCAGGACAAGTTGCGCTATCATTTATGGAATTTTCTTTCTTTAGTACAATTTCTGATTCTGTGCGTCTTCGTATTAAAAGAAAGCTCAATGGGTGAATTCTAGTACTAATATAAGTCAACTTTCAACTAACTTCTATTCATTATCAGGTGGCAAATCTCAAAGATAGAAATAACTCCTATATGAAAAGGATTTTCATCTAAAAGAAAAAGCAGTTCTGGAAAACTCAATAAAAACTCTGTTTTTATTCGTTCTTCACTTCATTGAATACCAAATAATCATGAGACCTTACCATACATAAATGTAGGTGACACAGGGAATCGGAATGTTTGGTGGGTGAGAAAGCAAAGGAAATGCTAAGAAAAGTTAAACTAACGTGAAAAGAATAGTTAGTGAGAGCGTTTACTCTCTTGATAAGAAAGTACATTAGGTTCTAATTTTTCTAATAGTCATACTTTTCTGGATATCTTGGAGCAACTGCCTCAAGTTCTCTCTGCTTCAGTGTTCCTGAAGACAAAAGACGATAGTGGATTCAATTCTTGTCTAGGGAAATACCTTCATTTTGATGACCCCATGGTTTAATATACTTGAGAGCACTTTGAATAGATGAGGCCCCAGGATTCCTTTCTGGTAGGTGACTAGATTGCTGCTCACTATGGCCAGTTTCATCAGTTATCCTTGGCAGTTTGGTCCCAAACATGGGAAGCCAAGGAAGGACTTTGGGAATAGAGGTAACATGGAGAATAATTCCATCAGGCAACTCAGTAAGCATGAGGATTAGCTTCTAAGTTGTAGAATTCTGTTATAAAACCATGCCTTCAACATGCAAAGTGAATTGGAGAAAGCAAACAGTCAATAAACCAAAGGAATTAGAAGCCAGTTTTCCCTCTGCTCTTAGGAAGCTTCTTCTGAAATTAAAAGAAAAACTTAAGCCCTGGGCTAATTTCATTGAGTGTTCTCCAATGGCAAAATATTCTCAACTCATATCTAGTTAACATTGAAAGTTATCATAAATCGATACTCATAGTTTTTTGTTTTGTTTTGTTTTTAATTCTGGACACTAAATGAGAGAAATTGTGGTTGACTTAACCAAGAAAATGGGAAAAGAAAAACTTTTATCTATTGGGCACATATATACATTCATTTGTTGACCTGGGCTTGAAGGTGGTAGCTCTTTTTCAAAAAATTGGTCCCTTCCCTAACAGGTATTATAATTACATTATAGATCTTTAGCAAGTTACTTGTCTTTAATTTCCAGTATTCTTGAAGAGAACATTTTAAGTCAAAGTAACAAAACAAAACAAATGCAATGCCCTTCCCCACAAAAAGTTGTCTTCTGAGTAGGTGGTTTTGATTAGAGTAGGCAGTAATTTGAAAAGTGATGCATCTCTCAAAATAAAAGAATTTAATTCAGATTAAAACAACATTGTGGTCTTTATAAGAAGAAATGGCAGCCTGGCCCTCAGAAAGAAAAGAGTGTTCTGGTTATAGTTCGAATATCTTAGCACTTCATGGAGCAGTAAGAATGAGGCAGACTGGCCTAGTGATAAAGTGTGAGGCCGTGAAATCTTAATGATCATTTAACGCTGTGTGATCATGGGTAAGTTATTTAACTTAAGATTAGTATTTGTTAACATTAAATATTAATAATATTTACCTCATTGTTTTTTGGTGAGGACTAAGTGAATTAACTGAATTAAATAGAATTAAATGAATATGTATATTAATATATATTTATATCTGTATAAAGCACTTAAAACAGTGTTGTTCATAGTAAGTGTGGAATAAGTGTTAGCTATTATCGTTATTGTTACTATTATGTAGAAGACAGAAAACTATACTGTAAATTAGGAGACCTGAGCTGTATTCCAGCTTCTTGGCTTACTTCTTGCCCCAACCATTCAACATCCTTGAGCTTTGGATACACTGATGATGAAACTCAGGGGCTGGGTAATATAATTATGTAGGTTCCTTCATGTTCTAAAATATTTGATGATATATGCACATTTGAGTTTTATACAGTGTTGGCTTTGAGCAAAAATTGTAATATATGTAGTATGATTCTAGAATCTCCATTTTCTATGTATTTTTTGTAGTTTCCTGCTCTCAAAAGTGTACTTTGTGCCATCAGGAGAAGATTTGTGTTAAGTAGTATCTAAACATGTTTTGAAAGCATTTGGGGTATATCACAGATTCATTTTGCTTACATGAAAGGTTCCCTGACAATGGCAAGTAAGCAGGAAGGTGCCAATGTTAAATCCCACCTTAAATGTAACAGTCAGCTTTCAATATATTATAGTGTGGTAATAAATGACTCGCTAGTATCAATAGTTTATAACAATGATATATTTCTTATTCAGGTTAACATGCCAGCTGCTGCTATTTATGGTCTGCTGAAATTAGTGAGAGTTGGCTGCACCTCTACTTTTCATGTCTTCTCATTCTAGCACCCAGGATGAAGTAACTGCCCTTATACAAAACATTACATTTTCCAGGCAAAGCTAAGAGCAAGAGAGCTGGCATACAAGCATATGCAAGGGCTCTTAAAGCTTCTGATCAAGGTGCCTTACTTTGTGTTCACTGACATGCCATTGGCAAAATCAATTCACAAGGCCAAGTTTAAAGGCAATGGGTAGTGATGTAGAACTGGAAGGAGGACTGAATAGCTGAATATAGTCCATCACAGTTTTCAGAAGACCCTCTTTATTCCTCGGGGTTGTTAAAGAGCCAAATCCTTCTAAATTTAATCAATTCAAGTATTCCTTCTCAACAAAGCCTTCCTTAATTTCCCTGGTCATTGGTTCACTGATCAATTCATTTGTATTCCTAGAGTGTCTTATACATATCTTTCTGACAATACATATCACAGTGTGTTATAATTAGATGAATTGATATGCTGGCAAGTGTTTAACAAACATAAGTCTGGGGGAAAAAAGTCCTAATTTGTAGTAGTCGCCGATTTTCATGGTGTAAATACTCTCCCATAGCTGATTTCAAGTGACCAACATGTTAATCATGACACATGGAACTGGGAAAAGATGTATAGCAATACAACATCATATGAGATTTCCAGCATGTAGAAATAATAGATGTAAATAAACTCAGATGCACAGATAATAAGTAAAATGTACTAAAACAATAAAGTGTCGAGTTTTGAATATTTATGACCTGTATTTAATGTAACTTATTCAACTATAAATTTATATAATTTAATTTTATTAAATTAATTAATAAAATTAATTTAATACAAAGTAATTAAAATTAATTAAAAATTAATTAAATTAATGGGACTGTTTAATAACCAGCTTGCAAAATTCCCAGAATTTTAGCAGATGGTTCTCATGAGCAGATACAAGATGGCTCCAACATACCACTGAAATTTTTATGTCAATGTTTATCTTTCTGCTAAATATTGGGTGCCCTTAAAGATAGGGGGTGTGTCTTACAATTATCTTTTTATTCACAGTGCCTAGTATGGTGCCTGGCATTTGGTAGCCTCAATTAATGTCAGTTGAATAAGTGAGTGAAAAGATAGTGAATTAACAGGCATTGTAGAGAATAGTATGAATGGATAGAAATAAACTCCACTGGACTGGTATCCTAATTGAGAGAATTATGGAAACCACACATACTTTAATCTATAAGGATGAGAGACATTTTTTTAAAATAGGGAAAAAAACCTACACATTGCCATATAGATGACTCAGACATGTTCCCCAGAGATGTTTTTGCCACTAGGCATTTATTTTCCCTTTTTGATAAAATACTGAGCTGTACTGGATAACTTATTTAGTCATAATAATAACATTTATTGAGTACCATGGGCCAGGCATTAAGTCTTCTTATATTATTTTATCCTCATGGCAACTCCCTGAAGTAAATTACATTATTATCCCCCATTTTATAGTGGAATGCTGAACATTTAGAGAAGCTAAGTAACTTGCTCAGGATTCTAAACTCAGAATGAGTTAGAGCCAAAATTTTATTCTGAATCATCTGACTCTGGAGTCTTTTTTGCTCCTGAGGAGCAGAGTTGGGGAGGGTTTTTAACCTTCTTATCTTACACTGAATGACATGTGCCACTTTAATGAACTCCTTAGTTTCAGACGTATGTTTTATTTCTAGAACATGCAGAGACTTTTGTTTTAACGTACTCTGATACACTTCCTCTAGGCAGAACTTCACTTTAATGATGCCAAGTTAGCAATAACACAAGGTTATTGAATACTACCATGATTCTCCAAATCATCAGTTTCTTTCCATTTATTGATTTCCTGATAATATAAACCCTTTTCATTCAATAAACCAAAATGTAATGCTAATCTTTTTTTATTGAAGGATAGTTGATTTATAATATTTTATTAATTTCAGATGTATAGCAAAGTGATTCAGTTATATATGTATATATATTTTTTCAGATTATTTTCCATTATAGGTTATTGCAAGATGTTGAATATTTCCCTGTGCTATATAGTAATTCCTTGTTGCTCATCTATTTTATGTATAGTGGTTTGTATCTGTTAATCCCATCCACCTAATTTATCCCGCCTCTCCTCCCTTTCCCCTTTGGTAACCACAAGTTTGTTTCCTATGTCTGTGAGTCCATTTCTGTTTTGTATATAGAGTCATTTGTATTATCTTTTAGATTCCACATATAAGTGATATCATATAATATTTGTCTTTCTGTGTCTGACTGACTTCACTTAAGTATGATATTCTTGAGGTCTATCCATGTCGTTGTAAATGGCATTATTCCATTCCTTTTTATGGCTGAGTAATATTCAATTGTATATATATACCAATTATCTTTCATTATATGTACCACTTTTCTTAAACCAATCATCTTTTTTTTTTTAATTAATTAATTTATTTATTTTTGGCTGTGTTGGGTCTTCGTTTCTGTGCGAGGGCTTTCTCTAGTTGCGGCGAGTGGGGGCCACTCTTTATCGCGGTGCGCGGGCCTCTCACTGTCACGGCCTCTCTTGTTGCGGAGCACAGGCTCCAGACGCGCAGGCTCAGTAGTTGTGGCTCACGGGCCCAGCTGCTCCGCGGCACGTGGGATCTTCCCAGACCAGGGCTCGAACCCGTGTCCCCTGCATTGGCAGGCGGATTCTCAACCACTGCGCCTCCAGGGAAGCCCAAACCAATCATCTTTTGATGGGCACTTGGGTTATTTCCATGTCTTGGCTATTGTAAATAGAGCTGCTATGAACATTGAGGTGCGTGGATCTTTTCGAATTAGAGTTTTCATCTCTTCCAGATATATGCCCAGGAGTAGGATTGCTGGGTCATATGGTAGCTCTATTTTTAGCTTTTAAAGGAATATCCATAATGTTTGCCATAGTGGCTGCACCAATTTACATTCCTACCAACAGTGTACAAGGGTTCCTGTTTCTTCACACCCTCTCCAGCATTTATTATTTGTAGATATTTTGATGATAGCTATTCTGACCAGTGTGAGGAGATAACTCGTTGTGGTCTGATTTACATTGCTCTAATAATTAGTGACGTTGAGCATCTTTTCATGTGCCTGTTGGCCATCTGCGTGTCTTCTTTGGAGAGGTGTTTATTTAGGTCTTCTGACCATTTTTCGATTGGGTTTTTTTTTTTTTTTTTTTGATATTGACTTGTATAAGCTGTATGTATATTTTGGAAATTAACCCCTTGTTGGTTGCATTGTTTGCAAATATTTTCTCCCATTCCATAGGCTGTCCTTTTTTTTTGTTTATGGTGTCCTTGGTTGTGCAAAAGCTTGTAAGTTTGATTAGGTCCCATTTGTTTGTATTTGCTTTTATTTATTTCTTTTGCCTTGGGAGACTGATCTAAGAAGATATTGCTATAATTTATGTCCCGGAATGTTTTGCCTATGTTCTCTTCTAGGGTTTTTATGGTGTCATGTCCTATATTTATGTCTTTAAACCACTTTGAGTTTATTTTTATATATGGTGTTAGGGAGTGTTCCAATTTCACTGATTTACATGTAGCTCTCCAGCTTTTCCAACACCACTTGAACAGAGTTTCTTTTCCCCATTGTATAATATATTCTTGCCTCCTTTGTTGTAGACTAATTGACCATAGATGTGTGGGTTTATTTCTGGACTCTCTATTCTGTTCCATTGAACTATATGTCTGTTTTTGTGCCAATACCACGCTGTTTGGATTACTGTAGCTTTTATAGTATTGTCTGGAGTCTGGAAGGGTTATGCCTCCACCTTTGTTTTTTTTTTTTTTTTTTTTTAATTGGGGTATAGTTGTTTTACAATGTTGTGTTAGCTTCTACTGTACAGCAAAGTGAAGTAGTTCCCTGTTCTATACAGCAGGTTCTCATTAGTTATCTATTTTATACATATTAGTGTATATATGTCAATCCCAATCTCCCAATTCATCCCACCTCCCCCTTTTCCCCCTTGGTGTCCATACATTTGTTCTCTATGTCTGTGTCTCTATTTCTGCCTTGCAAACCAGTTCATCTGTACCATTTTTCTAGATTCCACATATATGTGTTAATATACGATATTTGTTTTTCTCTTTCTGACTTACTTCATTCTGTATGACGGTCTCTAGGTCCACCCACATCTCTACAAATTAACCAACTTTGTTCCTTTTTATGGCTGAGTAATATTCCATTGTATACATGAGCCACATTTTATCCATTCATCTGTCGTTGGACATATAGGTTGTTTCCATGTCCTGGCTATTGTAAATAGTGCTGCAATGAACATTGGGGTGCATGTGTCTTTTTAATTATGGTTTTCTCTGGGTATATGCCCAGTAGTGGGATTGCTGGGTCATATGGTAATTCTATTTTTAGTATTTTAAGGAACCTCCATACTGTTCTCCATAGTGGCTGTACCAATTTACATTCCCACCAACAGTGCAAGAGGGTTTCCTTTTCTCCACACTCTCTCCAGCATTTATTGTTTGTAGATTTTTTGATGATGGCCATTCTGACCAGTGTGAGGTGATATCTCATTGTAGTTTCGATCTGCATTTCTCTAACAATTAGTGATGTTCAGCATCTTTTCATCTGCCTCTTGGCCATCCATATGTCTTCTTTGGAGAAATGTCTATTTAGGTCTTCCGCTGATTTTCTTTTTTTTCCACTCATTTTCTGATTGGGTTGTTTGTTTTTTTTGATATTTAGCTGCATGAGCTGTTTGTATACTTTGGAGATTAATCTTTTATCCGTTGATTCATTTGCAAATATTTTCTCCCATTCTGAGGGTTGTCTTTTTGTCTTGTTTGTAGTTTCCTTTGCAAAAGCTTTTAAGTTTCATTAGGTCCCATTTGTTTATTTTTGTTTTTATTTCCATTACTCTAGGAGGTGGATCAAAAAAGATCTTGCTGTGATTTATGTCAGAGAGTGTTCTTCCTATGTTTTCCTCTAAGAGTTTTATAGTGTCCGGTCTTACATTTAGGTCTTTAATCCATTTTGAATTTATTTTTGTGTTTGGTGTCAGGGAGTGTTCTAGTTTCATTCTTTTACATGTAGCTGTCCAGTTTTCCCAGCACCACTTATTGAAGAGACTGACTTTTCTCCATTGTATACCCTTGCTGCCTTTGTCATAGATTAGTTGACCATAGGTGCATGGGTTTATCTCTGGGCTTTCTATCCTGTACCATTGATTTATAGTTTGGTTTTTGTGCCAGTACCATACTGTCTTGATTACTGTAGCTTTGTAGTATAGGCTGAAGTCAGGGATCCACCTTTGTTTTTTATCCTCAGGATTGCCCTGGCAATTCTGGGTCTTTTCTGGTTCCGTATACATTTTATGATTATTTATTCTTGTTCTGTAAAAAGGTCATGTATTTTGATAGAGATCACATTAAGTCTGTAGATTGCTTTGGGTAGTATGGCCATTTTAACAATATTAATTCTTCCAATCCAAGGGCATGGGATGTCTTTCCATTTCTTTCTATCATCGTTCAATTTCCTTTATAGTTTTCAGTGTGTAGGTCTTTCACCTCCTTGGTTCAGTTTACTCCTAGGTATTTTATTATTTTTGGTGCAATTTTAAACAGAATTGTTTTCTTACTTTCTCTTTCTGATATTTCACTGATAATGTAAAGAAATGCAACATATTTTCTCTATATTAATCTTGTATCCTGCTATCTTGGTGAATTCATTTATTCTAGTAGATTTGTGTGAAATCTTTAGGGTTTTCTATATAGAGTATCATGTCATCTGCAAATAGTGATAGTTTTACCTCTTCCACTCCAATTTGGATACCTTTTATTTCTTTTTCTTGTCTCTGATTGCTGTGGCTAGGAAGTCAATAGTATGTTGAATAGAAGTGGTGAGAGTGGGCATCTTGTGTTGTTCCTGAATTTAGCAGGAAGGCTTTCAGCTTTTCACTGTTGAATATTATATTGGCTGTGGGTTTGTCAAAATTGGCTTTTATTATATTGAGATATGTTCCCTCTATAGCCACTTAGGTGAGAGTTTATATTTATCATGAGTGGATGTTGAATTTTATCAAATGCCTTTTCTGAATCTACTGAGATGATCATGTGGTTTTTTGTCTTTCCTTTTGTTAATGTGATGTATCACACTGATTGATTTACATGTTAAACAATCCTTGAAACCCTGGAATGACTCCAACTTGATCATGGTATATGACCCTTTTTATGTATTTTTGGATTTGGTTTGCTAATATTTTGTTGAGGATTTTTGCATCTATATCCATCAAAGATACTGACATGTAATTTTCTTTTTTTGTAGTGTCTTGGTCTGGCTTTGGTATTGGGAGATTGTGGCTTCACAGAAAGAATTTGGGAGTGTTCCCACCTCTTCAGTCTTTTGGAATAGTTTGAGAAGGATAGGTATAAGTTCTTATTTGTCTGTTTGGTAGAATTCCCCAGTGAAGCTATCTGGTGCTGGACTTCTGTTTGTAAGGAGTTTTTGTTTTGTTTTGTTTTAAATTACAGATTGATTCTATTTGACTTCAGTGATCAGTCTATTCAAATTATCTATTTCTTTTTGACTCAATTTAGGCAGGCTGTATGTTTCTAGAAACTTGTCCCTTTCTTCTAGATTGTCCAATTTGTTGGCATCTAACTGTTCATAGTATTCGCTTCCAATTTTTTGTATTTCTGTGGTATTGGTTGTTATTTTTCCTCCTTCATTTTTATTTTGCTTATTTGGGTCCTCTCTTTTTTATTCTTGGTGAGCCTGGCTAGAGATTTGTTGATTTTGTTCATCTTTTCAAAAAAAAAGAGCTCTTGGTTTTATTTATCTTTTCTATTGTTTGTTTTTGTCTCTATTTTATTTCCTCTCTGATCTTTATCATTTCCTTTCTCTTGCTGATTTTAGGTTTTGTTTGTTCTTCTTTTTTTAATTCTTTTAAGTGATTGGTTAGGTTGTCTATTTGAGAATTTTCTTATTTCTTGAGGAAGGCCTGTATGGCTATGAATTTCCCTCTGAGAACTGCTTTTGCTGTATCCCATAGATTTTTGTATGATTGTGTTTTCATTGCCATTTATCTTGGGGTATTTTCTGACTTCTTCTTTGACTTCATCATTGACCCATTGATTTTTTAGTACCATGTTGTTTAGTCTCCACGTGTTCATTTTTTCCCCATTTTTCTTTCTGTGGTTCATTTCTAGTTTCATACCGTTGTCATCAGAAAAGATGCTTGAAATAACTTTTTCCTCTTAAATTCGTTGAGGCATATTTTGTGACCTAATATGTGGTCTGTCCTGTTATAGAAAATGTTCTATGTGTGCTTGAAAAGAATGTGTATTTTTTTTTTTTTTTTTTTTGGATATAGTGTCCTGTAGATACCAATTAAGTCTAACTTTTCTATTGTGTTGTTTAGAGTCTCTGTTGCCTTATTGATTTTCTGTCTGGAAGATCATTCCATTGATATCAGTGGGGTGTTAAATCTCCTACTATTATTATATTCCTGTCAATTTCTCCTTTTATGTCTGTTAGTATTTGTTTTATGTCTTTAGGTGCTCCTATATTGGGTGCATATATGTTAACATCTGTAATCTCCTCTTCTTGCATTGATCCCTTTATCATTATATAATGTCCTTTTTCTTTATGGACTTTGTTTTAAAGTCTACTTTGTATGATGTGTGTATTGCTACCCCCTCTTTCTTGTCGTTTCCATTTGCATGAAATATCTTTTTCCATCTTCTCACTTTCAATCTGTGTGTGTCTTTCACCCTGAATTGAGTCTCTTGTAGGTAGCATATTGTAGGTTCTTGTTTTCTTAATCTAATCTGCCACTCTATGTGTTTTGATTGGAGCATTTAGTCCATTGACATTTAAAGTAATTTTGATAAGTTTGTACTTATTGCCATTTTAAACCTTGTTTTCCAGTTGATTTTGTAGTTCTTTGTTCATTTCTTATTCTTTTTTGTTTTTCCTTTTGTTTTGATGGTTTTCTTTCATATTGTTCTTGAGTTCCTTTCTTTTTGGTTTTTGTGAATCTATTGTATGTTTTTGATTTGTTGTTACCTTGGTTTTCAAGTATGTTGACCCATTACTATATCTACTTGCTTTAAACTGATAGTCATTTAAGTTTAAACACATTCTGAAAGATCTGCATTTTTTACTCCCCTCATTCACATTTTGTGATTTTGATGTCCTTTTTTTAATATCATGTTTATCCTTTTGCTGTTAATTGTAGTTATAATTGCTTTCACAAAGTTTTTTTTTTTTTTAATTGTTTTTCAATCTGTGTGCTGGCTTATTTAAATGATTTTCAATCCTTTTATATATCTGCCTTTTCTATTGTGATTTTCCCTTTCGTATACATTTTTGCTTCTTTTCTATTTAGTGAGAACCTTTCAATATTTCTTTCAGTGTAGGTTTAGTATTGCTGTGTTCTTTTCGTTTTCACTTGTCTGCTAAATTCTTTGTCTCCTTTTATTCTAAATGATAATCTTGCTGGGTAAAGTATCCTAGGTTGCAGGGTTTTCCCTTTCAGGACCTTGAGTATATTATGCCACTTCCTTCTGACCTACAAGTTCCTGCAAAGTAAGCAGCTGATAGCCTTATGGGGGTTCCCTTGCAACTTTTTCTCTTGCTCCCTTTAGAATCCTCTCTTTAGCTTTCACTTTGTCATTTCACTTATGATATGTCTTGGTGTCAGTCTGTTTAGGTTTATCTTGTTTGGGACCCTCTGTGTTTCCTGTACCTGGATACCTGTTTCCTTCTTTAGGTTTGGGAAGTTTTCAGCCATAATTTCCTCAAATACATTTTCGATCCCCTTCTCTCTCTTTTTTCCTCTGGAACACCTATTAAGCATAGATTGGCATGCTTTATATTATCTCATAGATCTCATATGTTGCTTTCATTTTTTTTCATTTGTTCTGATTGGGTGATTTCCATTATTCTATCTGCCAGATAACTTATTCGTTCTTCTGCGTTATTTAGTCCACTATTCTTTGCTTTTAGATTGATTTCTTTCTTGGCAACTGAGTGGTCTAATTTTGATTGGTTCATCTTAATAGTTCCTTGTTCCTTGTTACAGTGATCTGCATTTCTATTGGTAATCTTTCTTAATTCCTTTAGCATTTTTATAACCTCCTTTATGAACTTGGAGTTTAAGAGACTGGTGAGGTTGGTTTCATTATTTTACTTTCAGGGGATTTCTCTTGTTCTTTTAATTGGGAGTAGTTCCTCTGCTTTGTCATTTTACTTAATTAACTTCCTCTGTCTCTGAATTTAGGAGAAACAGTTCTCTATTGCGGTCTTTTTTAACTTATTATAGTTGATTTACAATGTTGTGTTCATTTCTGCTGTACAGCAAAGTGATTCAGATATATATATATATATATATATATATATATATATATATATATACACACATATATATATTCTTTTTCATATTCCTTTCCATTATGGTTTATCACAGGATACTGAATATAGTTCCCTGTGCTGTACAGTAGGACTTCGTTGTTTATCCATTCTATATGTAAGAGTTTGCATCTGCTAACCCCAAACTCCCAATCCATCCCTCCCCCTTGGCAACAACAAGTCTGTTCTCTATGTCTGTGAGTTGTCTATTTCTGTTTTGTATACACATTCATTTGTATTATTTTTTGGATTCCACATATAAGTGATATCATAGGGTATTTGTATTTCTCTTTCTGACTTCACTTAATCTCCAGGTCTATCCATCTACTGTGGTCTTGGAGGGTTTTTTTTTTATATGGGAGCATCCCTGTATAGATTCTGTGAGTCCAGTATTTTTGGTGCAAGGGCTGTTTTTGGTATGGTTGCTAGTCATGTCTTTCCTCAGAGTGTGGTGGCCATTATCCCCTTATAGGGGGTATGACTGGTGTTGGTGATATTCAAGGCCTGGACTGGATGTTGGGCAGGGCCTCCTCTTTGGTCTGTGGCTGTCACAGCCCTGTCGGGGATAGGGTCTGCTCCCCAGTTGTTGCAGTAGGAGCCCTGATGGTTGGGGTCAATAAGGCTACATTGCCCTTGAGTGCATGCCCTGTCTCAGAGGAGGTAGCTGCTGTAGCAAGTTAGGCCCATGTGGTCAAAGTGAACCTATGCACCACCCACGCAGGAGTCCACCGTTCTGCACAGAAACAGCCCAAGGTCATGCCCCTTTCTCTGGTGTGTTTGTCCCGGACCTAGTGCTATGATGTGTGGAGTGGGCTAGGGCTGAGGGCAGGGTTGCTGTGAGCGCAGGAATCGAGGTGGTTGTGCTGTAGCCTGGGACTTGGGCTGCCACTGTAGGAGGCCTCTCCCAGATCTTGTCCACCACAGATCCAGCTCCAAGCTGTGGTTTGGGGTGGGTGGAGCTGGAATGCTTCCGAAGGGAAATGAACCACTGTGTACTCCTTCCCTGGGGCTGTCTGCCTGAATTGTGCATTTCTGTGGTGCCACCTGGATTGTGCGCTGATAAAGTCCACTGTGGCCTGACCCACCCCTGCTGTGTGCATACTAACAATGAGCTCTGAGTTTTGGCCAGGACCACACCCCAGGCCCTCAGGGCTGTTTCCGAACAGCTAAACTGAGTCCTCTCCCAGGGTCCATCCTCTGAGATTTAGTGCCTAGCCGCTGCAGCCCTTCCTGGTGAGCATTTTGGACTGGGAAGTGCGGGGAGGTGGCAGCCATCAGCACCAGTCTCACTCCGCCCTGATTGCTAGTAAACCAGCATGCGCGCACTCTTGTGAGGAGAGTCCAGGCCCCTCCAGCCCCTCTGCTGTCCCAGTGGACCTCCCAGCATGCAAGGGGGGCTCCCAGGGCAAGAGCCTATCTGTGTGGCCCTTCCCTCCTTCACAGATCCCTCCCAGGGGCACCGGTCCCATCCTACCTTATAACATTGGTTGTACAAGAGATCGTCTTCCAGTTTCCAACTGGTTTTCTGAGAGAATTGTCCACATGTAGTTGTATTTTTGATGTGTTTGTTAGGGGAGGTGAGTTCCAGGTCCTCCTACTCCACCATCTTGATCCTCCCTCCTAGTCCTAATCTTTAAACACACTGATAAGAAGGAAAATCTTTGTTGCTTTCAATAAGAAGTCTTCTTAAGGCTTTTTTTTCATATACAGTCTGATTTTGCAGGCTTGGTTAATAAATCTTGCTCACATGTTGAATTTGCTAATGTTTTTCACAAAAATAATAGTAAATCAACCAATTAATAATAGTCACGATAGTTCAGGAAACTATCTTTAGTGATATGGCAAAATATGACTAAGCTATCCAGTCCTCATGAAGAAGGCAGGTGAAGTGAATAATTGAATACGAAAATAGAATAAAAAATCAGAGAGGTAAAATATGGATACCTTTCAACAATTTGATGAATAAATAGGCCTAACACAGAGTTTTGAAGAAATAGCTTATCAATCTGTCAAAATAATAATTTTTCCTAAATACTATAAACACGAATGCCTGCTGAGTTAAGAACACTAGGCTGAAATTAGATAAAATAACGAATATGGTTGGATGTTCTCAAGTAAAACAATTGTCATACTGACAATGGGGAATCTGCCTTGGCTTCTACATTGCCTCATGACTGGTTTGCCTCTGCTACCACATGAAATAAGTTTTATACCTTGTAGTGCCTAGTAGATTGCTTTGCTTGAAGTATCTGTTCTATAAATATTTCTTGTATCAAATGACTGAGTTGGAACTGGTTATAATTTATATTTTTATAAATGTCTTATATTAAAAGATCTTACATTAAAATGAAGAGCAAACTACCACAGCTTAAATAGAATTCCAATATGGCACAACTTTAAAAAAAAATTATGGTTAGTATTTCATTATTTGTAACATGGTTATAAAGTTTATTTTGTAACTTAACCATGGTTTTGATTCTGGATAAGACACAGTAAGCACAGTTTTTATACTCTTATCACTGAATGCAGCTAGAAATTTTGGGCAGAATGCATCAAGCAGCTGTCTGAGGACTATAAAGAGTAAGTAGAAGACCAACTGAAGAAAAACAGAATATGATGTACAACCAAACTAGCAGTGAGTTTACCATTTTTTCCCTCCAATGACCCAAGACTTGAACTCAACTCATCCTGAAATTTGGAAGTAGACATAAGCATGAACAGAGAAGGCTCTAAAAAAAACTCTTGAGTTCAGGCTTGAGGGGTAGGAAAGGTGTATCCTATTAGCAGTAGTATCACAGTCGGGAGCCTACAGCTCTATAACTCTGAGGGAGGATAACCTTCCTCTCCTGTCATGAAATATGTGGTCCCATGGGGGTTGGACAAATCTCTTTCTTATCCATCTCTTTGTTCTCCTGCTTCCTGGCCCTGGATGAGAATTCAGTAATGTAAAGTGTATAGCAGAAAAAGACAGCTAAATCCCCAGCTTTTTGGACAGAAAGTACTGGGGATATCAATGGAGAGGGAGAAATTTGGAGGGCTGACCCATAAAGTTGTTTATAAACTCTTGGGCTCACTCCTGAGCTTTGTATACGTGGACCTGAACCCAAACATTATAACAAAACCTCTGAGAACTGAAATAAGACCTAGACTACCACCAATCTCAGACTGGACACTGGGTGTAGCAAACACAGGACAGATATAAATAGCATTTCAAAGGCTTTGAAAATGGAACTGACACTAAAACCACAACCCTCAAAAGGCTAGTCAGAACTTGTGGCCTGAATCCAGCTGAGTTGATTGTCTGCTAAACAAAATATCAACATTCTCCTAAGGATTTAACCAAGAGGCAGATTATCATAACATAATATTTAAAATGTTCAGAACACAATGCAAAATTTCTCAGCATAGGAAGAACCAGGAAAATCTCATATGTCATGGAGAAGAAAATCAGCAGACACCAACAAACAAACACCCAATTGGCATAGAAGTCACAATTATCTGACAAGGACTTTAAAGCACCTATCATGAAAATGATGCAAGAAGTAAGAGCAAACACTCTTGAAATGAATATAAAGATAGACATTAACAGCAAAGCAATAGAAAAATCAAAATAAGAACCAAATAGAAATTTTAGAACTAAAAATTAAAATACTGAGAATAACGAAACTCACTGGATGGATTCAACAGCAGAATAGGGATGACAAAAGAAAGGATCACTAAATATGAAGATAGGTCATTAGACATTATCCATTCCCAATATAAAGAGAAGATAGATTGCAAAATAAACGGACATAACCCCAGAGACTTGTGGAACAAATACCAAAATTTTACAGTTCATGTCATTGGAGTCCCAGAAGGAGAAGAAAAAGAGTGTGATGAGGAAAAACATTTGAAAAAATAATGGCGGAAACTTCTCAAATTTAGTTAAAGATAGAAACCTGTGGCTTTAGTAAACTCAATAAACCCCAAACAGGATAAACATAGAGAAATTCAGGTCCGGAGACATCATAGTCAAACCACTGAAAACTAAAGACAAAGAGAAATTACTAGAAATCAGCTAGAGAAAAAATGATGTTCTATAAATAGATAAACTATAACAGAACAATGATTTGAATGATTGTTGATATCTCACCTAAAAGAATGATGGCCAGAACAAAGTACAACAAACTTTTTAAAGTGCTAAAAAGTCAATCTAGGGTTCTTATCCAGTAAAAATACCCTTCAAGCATAAACATGAAATAAATATCTGGTGGAGAAAAGTAAGAGAATTCATTGTCTGATGACCTGATCTATAATAATTGTGAAACAGTTCTTCACAAAGAAGGAAGATTTCTTATTAAAAGTACACATAAAACATTTGGAATTAAGGAAAAGAAATAGAACTGTTAAATATCTGGGTAAATATAATAGAATTTTTTTCAGTTATTTAAATATTTTTTACTGTAGAAAAAGTTATTATGTTTTCTGAAGGGGTTTTCAACGTATGTAGATTTAACATATAAGCCAACATAAAGAGGGGAGGGTAAAGGAACATTTAAATTGGTAAGTTTTCTACATTGCACTTGAAATGGTTAAAAAATTAATTGTAGTTGGACTGTCAAAAGGGAAGTATGTATAGTATAATCCTAGAGCAATCACTAAAAACTTGTAAAATATTTATGGTCCAAAAACATTAAATTCATTAAAACGGAATATGAGAGAGAGACAGAGGGAGAAGGTAGACCTAAATCCATACAAATACTTGAAGTGCTCAGCTATTTGATCAAAAATGTTATTCCAGATGTATATAGGAGGGTGTCTCTGCTTGAGATTAACATTTGAATCAGCAGACTGAATAAAGCAGATTGCTCTTTCTAATATGGTGTGCCTCTTCCATGCTGTTGAAGGCCTGAATAGAACCTACATGAAAAAGATTGACCCTCCACGAGGAGAAGGAACTCCTTCTACCGGACTGCCTTAGAGCTGGAACATTGGTTTTTCCCTTGCCTTCCGACCTGAAATGAAAGATCAACTTTTCCTGAGTTCTGAGCCTGCTGCCCTTGGGACTAGAACTACACCACTGGCTTTCATGGTTCTCAGGCCTTCAGACTCATCCTTGAACTGCATCATCAGTGTACTAGTCAGCTTGGGCTGCCATAGCAAAATACCATAGACTGGGTGGCTTAAACAATATATATCTCACAGTATATATCTCACAGTTCTGGAAGCTAGGGAGTCCAAACAAGATCAAGTTGCTGACCAATTTGATTCCCTCCTGAGAGCTTTCTTCCTGGCTTGCAGATGACTGCCTTCTTATTGAGTCCTCACCTGGTAGAGAGACGGGAAGGAGCAAGCTCTGGTGTCTCTTCTTATAAAAGCACTAATCCTCTCACAAGGGCCCCACCCTCATAACCTCATCTAAACCTGATTAACTCCCAAAGGCCCATCTTCACATGTCATCACATTGGAGATTAAGGCTTTAACATATAAACTGGGGGCAATTCAGTTCATAGCAATTGGCTTACCTGGTTCGCAGACCTTTGTACTCAGACTGGAACTACACCATCAGCTCTCTTGGGTCTTCAACTTTCAGATCTTGGGATTTTTCTTCCTTCATAATCACATGAGCCAATTCCTTATAATAAATCTCTTTCTATAGATATATTCATCCTATTTCCCTGGAGAACCCTGACTAATACATAAAGTATGTTTTCTACAAGAAATTTACTTCAAATGTAATGATACAGTTAAGCTGAAAGTAAAAGAATGGAAAAGCCATACCATGCAAATGTCAAAGGAAAACTAGAGTAGATTTATTCATATCAGACATATTAAAAGTCATACCAAATAAAATTACTAAGGAGCACTACTAAGTGAAAAAAGGGTCAGTTGACCAAAATAATGTAATAATTTTAAATGTATAAGCACAAACAACAGAACTTTAAAATACATGACGTAAAAATGATAAAACTGAAAGGAAAAATAAATTCACACTTATAATTGGATCCTTCAACATTCCTCTCTGTAACTGATAGAACTATTAGACAAAATATCAGCAAGGATTTAGAAGAACTATACAGCACTATCAATCGCTTGGGTCTAATAGACATTATACAACACTCCATTCAACAACAGGAAAATACACATTCTTACCAAGTGCGGATGGAGCTTTCACCAAGATAAACCATATATTATGTCACAAAATAAACCTTAACAAACTTAAAAGGAATTAAATCATACAAAGTATGCTCTCTGACCATAATGGAATTAAATAAGGAATAAATGGAAGAAAGTAAAAAGAAATATCCTCAAACACCTGGACATTAAATAACAATTCTAAATAATCCATGGGTCAAAGATGAGGTCAAAGATTAAGAAAGTATTTCTACGCAAATAAAAATGAAAATACCACATATTGAAACTAGTACTGTTTGGCTAAATAGAGGCATATTTATAACACTAAGTGCTTGTGTTAGAAAAAAAGAAATGCCTCAAATTAATAATTTAAGTTTCCACCTAAAGAAATTAGAAAAAAAGGAACAAAGTTAACCTAAAGCAAGAAGAAGGAAGGGTTAATAATAAAAATAATAAATATAAAAGCATACATTAATAAAATTGAAAACATAATAATTGAGAAAATTAATGACACTATAAATAGTTCTTTAAAAGGTTCAATAAAATTGACAAGCCTCAAATGAGACTGAGCAAGAAAAATCAATACGACAATGTTATAATTAGAAATAAAAATGGACTGTCACTATAAACCCTATATTACCCTTTTAGTATCATTATTAATTCTATTATTCTATTTTTAAAAAATAAGTGAATACTACAAACTGCTCTATGTACTTAAACTGGCTAATCTGTTTTAAATGGAACGATTACTTGAAGAGAATTTCTCCTGATTGAAAAATATCCATAAGCTCAAAACTCACCCAAGGTGAAATAGATAACTGAATAATCATATAACCACTTACAAAATTGAATTCATGGTTAAACTCCTCTGAAGAAATGCTCTTCAGGCCCAGGTAGTTTTACTAGCAAATTCTAGCAAACATTTAAGAAGAAATAACACCAATTTTACAAAATAAAAAATAAAAGGGAGGAAACACTTCCCAGCTTATTTTATGAGAGCAGCATACCCTAATAACAAAACCAGATATAGAAAGTACAAGGGGGAAAAAAATTACAAATATTTTACATGAACAAGGAGACAGACATCCTCAACAAATATTAGCAAACTGAATACACCATGATCAAATGGGGGTTTATTGTGAGAATGCAAGTTTGATCAAACACTCAAAAATCAATCAATGTAGTTCACCATTTAACAGTTTAAAGAAGACAAACAACATGATTATATCAATTGATGAAGAAAACGCATTTGAGAAAATTCAACACCCATTCATAATAAAAAATTCTTAGCAAACTAGGAATAGAAGGGAACTTTGTCAATCTGATGAGAGAGATTGACAAAAATCTTGCAGCTAACATCGTACTTAGTGGTGAGAGATTGAATGCTTCCTCCCTAAGTTTGGGAACAAGATAAGGATGTCCATCTTTACTACTCCTGTTCCTCATTAAATAGAAATTCTACCCAAGGTAATAAGGCCAGAAATAGAAATAAAAAATATGGAAGAGAGAGGAAGAAATGAAACTGTCCCTATTCACAGATGATATGATTGTTGACAGATAATTTCAAGATATCTACAAAGGGCCCTTTAGAAATAATAAGTGAGTTTCAAGGTTGCATAGTACAAGGTCAGCACACAAAAATCAATTGTATTTCCGTATACTACTGAACAATTGGAAACCTAAATTGTTTTTAAAAAGTAACATTTACAATAGTGCCTTCCCAGATTATACTTAGGCATATAAATCTTACAAAATATGGATAGGATTTATATACTGAAAACTACAAAATGTTGATGAACGTGATCAGAGAAGACCTGAAAGAGTAGAGAAAAACCATGTTCCTGGACTGGAAGTCTCAAAAGTGTAAAGATGTCAGTTTTTTCCCCAAATAATTTATATATTTAACATAATCACTATCAAAGCCCCAGCAGGAGTTTTACAGATATAGACAAAAATACATGGACTTTATATGAAAAGTCATGGGAACTAGAATAGTCAGAGCAATTAAAAGAAAAAAAAGAATAACACTGGAGAAATCACTGTACTTGATTTTAACACTTTGAAAAGCTACAGCAATAAAGACCAGTGTGGTAATTGTGAAGGGATGGACACATTAAGCAAAACAATATAATAGCCCAGAAATAGAAACACACTAATATGGCTAACTGATTTTTTTTTTCATTTATAACAACCTTATAGAGATATAATTCAAGTAGCATAATATTCACCCATTTAAGGTATATACAGTTTAGTGATGTTTAGTGTATTCACAAACTTGTATAACAATCACTAAAATCTAATTTTAGAACATTTTCACCACCTTAGAAAGATCCCTATGCCCATTAGCAGTCACTCCTCATTTCCTTCTTTCCCAGCTCTGGTAACCACTACTCTACTTTCTGTCTCTATAGCTGTGAATATTCTAGACATTTCATATAAATGGAATCATACAGTATGTGGCCTTGAGTTTAAAGGGAAGTAGGTGTGGCTGCAAAGGGCACATGAAGGATCCTGGTTGTGATAAGAATGTTTTGTATCTTGACTGTGTCAATGTCAGTATCCTGGTTGTGACTTCGTACTATAGTTTTGCAAGGTGTTATCCTTACAGGCAACCAGGTAAAGGGTACATGGTATACTATGATATATTATCTCTATGTTATTTCTTACAACTGAATGTGAATCTACACTTATCTCAAGATAAAACATTTGTTTAAAAAGAAAAAAGAAAGAAAGAAACAGCTGCATGGCCTAAAAGGCTGAACTGGATTTCTCAACCTTGGCATTGACCTTTTAAACTGGATAATTCTTTCTGGTGGGGGTTGTCCTGTGCCTTATAGGAGGTTTAGCAGTATCTTTGGCCTCTACCCACTAGATGCCAGTAGCACTCGCTTGGTAATGACAACCAAAAAGGTGCCCAGACATTGCCAAATGTCCCCTGAGGGGTAAAATTGCCTCAGTTGAAAACCGTTGTGTTGATACTGTTATTGATCTTTTACCTTAGTGCTAATATTATGAAGTACTTTCCTTAATACATTTTCCTCGTGACAAAATTTTGAAAAACATTAAAACTCATATACAGCAAAGAATGATAGACACTTTCGTCCTTGTGAGCGTATCTTTGCGTTAACTCTCCATACCTTAGCATATTAGCTAATTTGTTTCCATGTTCTCTCAGACATTTTATTCTATAATGAAGGCTGAATACCATAAATTGTTCACAGTACCTGTTTTTAGATTCCCAATGCTTATTTACCATATAGGAAAATGTTCTAATTCTCCAAGAATAATGATGATATAGTTTCAAATCTATTTATAGAGAAGGCTATGGCAACAACAATAGAAAAAAAATCTATGCCCAATATATTGCTCATTATATGTCATCAAGGTAGTTCAACATAGCTTCATAATCTAGCAGAGGGACTCTTCACTAATTACATTGAATAAGTAATAAATATTATAAAATATCAAGAAAGAAGAAGAATTACATTAGAAAAGTATTGTGTCTAAAGTAAGAACAGCAAAGGTTGTTGATTAAGCAATAAAGGTTATTGATTAACATGAATTGTTGGAAAGGAGGGGTGTCTTCTTGGTTCCTATATCCCTTTCTTTATATTTCTCTAATCACACTTCTCATATTATTTAAACGTATTGTATACATTTAAA
Source organism: Eschrichtius robustus (assembly GCF_028021215.1). NCBI lineage: Eukaryota > Metazoa > Chordata > Mammalia > Artiodactyla > Eschrichtiidae > Eschrichtius > Eschrichtius robustus. The sequence goes on from NC_090825.1 coordinate 71,242,665, forward strand.
TTAGAGTTTGGCAAACTATGTCTTATTGGTCAAATCTGGCCTACCACTTGTTTTTCTAAATAATGTTATCTGGGACACACAGCCATGCCCATTCATTTACATATTGTCTATTTTTGCTTTTGTGTTACAATGGCAGAGTTTAGTTGTTGCAACAGAGACTGGCCCAGAAAGCCTAAAACATTTGCTATCTAGCTTTTTACAAAAAAAAGTTGGCAATGCCCATGTAAACTATAAACAAATTCTGACTAGAATATTAGACTACAAATTCTTTGGGAAAGAAGGAGCCGAGCCATATCATTCATTTGTTTCTTCTTCATATTTGACTCATATACAGAAATGCAAATGATGTTTATTAAGTGAAAGAAGAAAAAACAATTTGAAGAAAGGGGAAGAGGAAGAGGAAGAAAAGTTGGAAAGTATAAAGGATTCAGGAAAAAAGAAAAGACTCATGTAAGAAAAAAACTAATTAACTGACTGGCTAGAGCAAGGAGCAACATCTAGAATGTAGTAGGAGATGAAGAAAATTAAACAAAGTGGGGAAAGCTATCATGATTAGTCTTAAACCTTCTAATAGAAATTTTAGTTACCATAAGTAGCAGTACAGTTTCGCTGCCAGGACTTGCCTTAAAAGGCAGCTGGCTGAGGGGAAGCTGACTATGACTCAGAAGGAAAATCACAACGTGTGTGTGCATTGAGCTAAGAGCAAAAGGGACCTGTTTTCCTGTCTCTACTCACGTACCTGCCAGGAATAAAGGCATACCACTTGTTCTCTAACGCCTTGTTTATAATACAGATAAAGAAAGCGGTATCAATCTGAAGGCAGGGCACTAAATCAAAAAATATTAAAGATCTCTTGCATCTTTAATGTTTACGGTTCTAGTCAGTAAGGCTCTGGATTCACTTTAAGTATGCTGGTGGTTTCTCTAGTGTACTTTTGAAACTTTGTGTTCTACTTCATTTAACTTCCCTTCTTTTCATTATCCCAACTGGAGCCTGTTTTTTTGTTTTTTTTTTTTTAAGAATGGCTAAAATTTATTTATTTATTTTAACTTTTTTTTTTTTGAATTTTTGAATTTTATTTTATTTATTTTTTTTATACAGCGGGTTCTTATTAGTCATCCATTTTATACACGTCACTGTATACATGTCAATCCCAATCTCCCAATTCATCACACCACCACCCCCACCCCCCACCACTTTCCCCCCATGGTGTCCATACGTTTGTTCTCTACATCTGTGTCTCAATTTCTGCCCTGCAAACCGGTGCATCTGTACCATTTTTCTATGTTCCACACATATGCGTTAATATACAATATTTGTTTTTCTCTTTCTGACTTACTTAACTCTGTTTGACAGTCTCTAGATTCATCCACGTCTCTTTAGATGACCCAATTTCGTTCCTTTTTATGGCTGAGTAATATTCCACTGTATGTATGTACCACTTCTTTATCCATTCGTCTGTTGCTGGGCATTTAGGTTGCTTCCATGACCTGGCTGTTGTAAATAGTGCTGCAATGAACATTGGGGTGCATGTTTCTTTTTGAATTATGGTTTTCTCTGGGTATATGCCCAGTAGTGGCATTGCTGGGTCATATGGTAATTCTATTTTTAGTTTTTTAAGGAACCTCCATACTGTTCTCCATAGTGGCTGTATCAATTTACACTCCCACCAACAGTGCAAGAGGGTTCCCTTTTCTCCACATCCTCTCCAGCATGTGTTGTTTGTAGATTTTCTGATGATGCCCATTTTCTAACTGGTGTGAGGTGATACCTCATTGTAGTTTTGATTTGCATTTCTCTAATATAATTAGTGATGTTGGGCAGCTTTTCATGTGCTTCTTGGCCATCTGTATGTCTTCTTTGGAGAAATGTCTATTTAGGTCTTCTGCCCATTTTTGGATTGGGTTGTTTGTTTTTTTAATATTGAGCTGCATGAGCTGTTAATATATTTTGGAGATTAACCCTTTGTCTGTTGATTCGTTAGCAAATATTTTCTCCCATTCTAAGGGTTGTCTTTTAGTCTTGTGTGTAGTTTCCTTTGCTTTGCAAAAGCTTTGAAGTTTCATTAGGTCCCATTTGTTTATTTTTGCTTTTACTTCCATTACTCTAGGAGGTGGATCAAAAAAAATCTTGCTGTGATTTATGTCAAAGAGTGTCCTTCCTATGTTTTCCTCTAAGAGTTTTACAGTGCCCGGTCTTACATTTAGGTCTCGAATCCATTTTGAGTTTCTTTTTGTGTATGGTGTTAGGGAGTGTTCTAATTTCATTCTTTTACATGTAGCTGTCCAGTTTTCCCAGCACCACTTATTGAAGAGACTGTCTTTTTCTCCATTGTGTATCCTTGCCTCCTTTGTCATAGATTAGTTGGCCATAGGTGTGTGGGTTTATCTCTGGGCTTTCTGTCCTGTTCCATTGATCTATATTTCTGTTTTTGTGCCAGTACCATATTGTCTTGATTACTGTAGCTTTGTAGTATACTCTGAAGTCAGGGAGTCTGATTCCTCCAGGTCTGTTTTTTTTCCCTCAAGACTGCTTTGGCTATTCGGGGTCTTTTGTGTCTCCATCCAAATTTTAAGATTTTTGGTTCTAGTTCTGTAAAAAATGCCATTGGTAATTTGATAGAGATTGCATTGAATCTGTAGATTGCTTTGGGTAGTATAGTCATTTTCACAATGTTGATTCTTCCAATCCAAGAACATGGTATATCTCTCCATCTGTTGGTATCATCTTTAATTTCTTTCATCAGTGTCTTATAGTTTTCTGCATACAGGTCTTTTGTCTCCCTAGGTAGGTTTATTCCTAGGTATTTTATTCTTTTTGTTACAATGGTAAACGGGAGTGTTTCCATAATTTCTCTTTCAGATTTTTCATCATTAGTGTATAGGAATGCAAGAGATTTCTGTGCATTAATTTTGTATCCTGCTACTTTACCAAATTCATCGATTAGCTCTAGTAGTTTTCTGGTAGCATCTTTAGGATTCTCTATGTATAGTATCATGTCATCTGCAAACAGTGACAGTTTTACTTCTTCTTTTCCAATTTGTATTTCTTTTACTTCTTTTTCTTCTCTGATTGCCATGGCTAGGACTTGCAAAACTATGCTGAATGATACTGGTGAGAGTGGACATCCTTGTCTTGTTCCTGATCTTAGTGGAAATGGTTTCAGTTTTTCACCATTGAGACTAATGTTTGCTGTGGGTTTGTCATATATGGCCTTTATTATGTTGAGGTAGGTTCCCTCTGTGCCCACTTTCTAGAGAGTTTTTATCATAAATGGGTGTTGAATTTTGTCAAAAGCTTTTTTGGCATCTATTAAGATGATCATATAGTTTTTATTCTTCATTTGTTAATATGGTGTATCACATTGATTGATTTGCATATATTGAAGAATCCTTGCATCCCTGGGATAAATCCCACTTGATCATGGTGTATGATCCTTTTAATGTGTTGTTGGATTCTGTTTGCTAGTATTTTATTGAGGGTTTTTACATCTATATTCATCAGTGATATTGGTCTGTAATTTTCTTTCTTTGTAGTATCTTTGTCTGGTTTTGGTATCAGCGTAATGGTGGCAGTGTAGAATGAATTTGGGAGTGTTCCTTCCTCTGCAGTTCTTTGGAAGAGTTTGAGAAGGATGGGTGTTAGCTCTTCTCTAAATGTTTGATAGAATTCACCTGTGAAGCCATCTGGTCCTGGACTTTTGTTTGTTGGAAGATTTTTAATCACGGTTTCAATTTCATTCCTTATGATTGGTGTGTTCATATTTTCTATTTCTTCCTGGTTCAGTCTTGGAAGGTTACACCTTTCTAAGAATTTGTCCATTTCTTCCAGGTTGTCCATTTTGTTGGCATAGAGTTGCTTGTAGTAGTCTCTTAGGATGCTTTGTATTTCTGCGGTGTCTGTTGTAACTTCTCCTTTTTCATTTCTAATTTCATTGATTTGAGTCCTCTCCCTCTTCTTCTTGATGAGTCTGGCTAATGTTTTATCAATTTTGTTTATCTCCTCAAAGAACCAGCTTTTAGTTTTATTGATCTTTGCTATTGTTTTCTTTGTTTCTATTTCATTTATTTCTGCTCTGATCTTTATGATTTCTTTCCTTCTGCTAACTTTGGGTTTTGTTTGTTCTTCTTTCTCTAGTTCCTTTAGGTGTAAGGTTAGATTGTTTATTTGAGATGTTTCTTGTTTCTTGCGATAGGCTTGTATTGCTGTTAACTTGCCTCTTTGAACTGCTTTTGCTGCATCCCATAGGTTTTGGATCGTTGTGTTTTCATTGTCCGTTTTGGATCATTGTGTTTTCATTGTCATTTGTCTCTAGGTATTTTTTGATTTCCTCTTTGATTTCTTCAGTGATCTCTTGGTTATTTAGTAACGTATTGTTTAGCCTCCATGTATTTGTGATTTTTACGTTTTTTTCCCCTGTAATTGATTTCTAATCTCATAGCATTGTGGTCAGAAAAGATGCTTGATATGATTCCAATTTTCTTAAATTTACTGCGGCTTGATTCGTGACCCAAGATGTGATCTATCCTGGAGAATGTTCCATGCGCACTTGAGAAGAAAGTGTAATATGCTGTTTTTGGATGGAATGGCCTATAAATATCAATTAAATTTATCTGATCTATTGTGTCACTTAAAGAATGTGTTTCCTTATTAATTTTCTGTTTGGATGATCTGTCCATTGGTGTAAGTGAGGTGTTAAAGTCCCCTACTATGATTGTGTTACTGTCAATTTCCTCTTGTAGGACTGTTAGCAGTTGCCTTATGTATTGGGGTGCTCCTATGTTGGGTGCATATATATTTATAATTGTTATATCTTCTTCTTGGATTGATCCCTTGATCAGTATGTAGTGTCCTTCCTTGTCTCTTGTAACAGTCTTTATTTTAAAGTCTATTTTATCTGATATGAGTATTGTTACTCCAGCTTTCTTTTGGTTTACATTTGCATGGAATATCTTTTTCCATCCCCTCACTTTCAGTCTGAATGTGTCCCTCGGTCTGAAGTGGGTCTCTTGTAGATAGCATATGTATGGGTCTTGTTTTTGTATCCATTCAGCAAGCCTGTGTCTTTTGGTTGGAGCATTTAATCCATTCACATTTAAGGTAATTATCGATATGTATGTTCCTATGACCATTTTCTTAATTGTTTTGTTCTTGTTTTTGGAGTTCCTTTTCTTCTCTTGTTTTTCCCACTTAGAGAAGTTCCTTTAGTTTTTGTTGTAGAGCTGGTTTGGTGGTGCTGAATTCTCTTAGCTTTTGCTTGTCTGTAAAACTTTTGATTTCTCCATTGAATCTGAATGAGACCCTTGCCGGGTAGAGTAATCTTGGTTGTAGGTTCTTCCCTTTCATCACTTTAAATATGTAATGCCACTCCCTTCTGGCTTGTAGAGTTTCTGCTGAGAAATCAGCTGTTAACGTTATGGGAGTTCCCTTGTATGTTATTTGTCGTTTTTCCCTTGCTGCTTTCAATAATTTTTCTTTGTCTTGAATTTTTGCCAATTTGATTACTATGCGCCTCGGCGTGTTTCTCCTTGGGTTTATCCTGTATGGGACTCTCTGCACTTCCTGGACTTGGGTGGCTATATCCTTTCCCATGTTAGGGAAGTTTTTGACTATAATCTCTTCAAACATTTTCTTGGGTCCTTTCTCTCTCTCTTCTCCTTCTGGGACCCCTATAATGTGAATGTTGTTGCACTTAATGTTGTCCCAGAGGTCTCTTAGGCTGTCTTCATTTCTTTTCATAGTTTTTTCTTTATTCTCTTCTGCAGCATTGAATTCCACCATTCTGTCTTCCAGGTCACTTATCCGTTCTTCTGCCTCAGGTATTCTGCTATTGATTACTTCTAGTGTATTTTTCATTTCAGTTATTGTGTTGTTCATCTCTGTTTGTTTGTTCTTTAATTCGTCTAGGTCTGTGTTAAACAGTTCTTGCATCTTCTCGATCTTTGCCTCCATTGTTTTTCCGAGGTCCTGGATCATCTTCACTCTCATTATTCTGAATTCTTTTTCTGGAAGGTTGCCTATCTCCACTTCCTTTAAGTTTTTTTCTGGGGTTTTATCTTGTTCCTGCATTTGGTACATAGCCCTCTGACTTTTCATTTTGTCTATCTTTCTGTGAATGTGGTTTTTGTTCCACAGGCTGCAGCATTGTAGTTCTTCTTGCCTCTGCTCTGGAGCCTGTTAAATTGATTCCATTCCATGGATTCCTAGTTCCATTTGGAGTTCTGTTTCCCTCAGCATGATGACTAACCTGGGCCTAAAGCCCAATGCCCTCTATCCCGACTAAGCCTACTTCAGTCTTCTCCCTGGGAGCTGCACTCAACAGCATATATTTTAATAATATAATTAAGCTGAGTTTTGTTCCTGGTATCCCTTCTGACCCTAGCTCGTCAATGTCAGAGACACTGATTTCTGAAAGCAATAGCTGCTACCTGAATTAAATCACCTTTACTTGGCTTTCTGGTTTCAGAAAACTAAGTTTTAATTTGTAGGATTTTGGACTTATTGAATTTCAGAAGCCCAACCCTTATAGATATGCAACAGAAAGGCACATAAGTAACTAATGAAGTCATCGAGTAACTAAATGAATAAATAACCTAAGAGGTGTGGAAATAAAATCATATCACTAAGGTTTAAGGTCTGACAAACATGACTTGTTTAGGTAATTTAAGCTCATATGCTCCACTGCAATGTGCTTCCTAAAAGATGAAAGTCCAGATATATATAGAATCAAGATACCTTAAAGATAGCTAATATGCTAGTATAATTTGAATATGAAGAAATTGAAAGAAAATTATTAAAAATAACTTGGCTGATGGGCAAGTGAGTAGCCTAGGAAGGTATAGATCATGCTATTGACTCCTAGTCCAAAAATCATCCCATTAACAGACAGACACTATCAGGTGAATGAATGGAACTGAGTTGGTTACAAAGAATGGCCTTAGAAGCTTTAGACCACTTTCCTTGTGCTCAAGAATTGCCATATGATGATGGCTCCTAGTCAAACTGGCTCTCGATATCTGGAATTTTAAAAAGAGAGTGATCGATCATATGATTAGCTTAGTTCCACTCCCTAATCTCCCTAATTTAACGTCAACTGATAAGTAACTTTAATTAAAACCAAGTTGTAAACTTCAAACTCTGAGATTTTTTTTTTACCTGACAATGGCTAGTGTCCAAATGATGACATAGTACAGAAAATGTAAATCTTATAATGACAGATAAATACTTAGAAGGTTTTGGCAGAAGTTATTCAACACTTTAATAGTTAAGCTATAGTTCTGGCATTTTTGTTATCATTAACTTGAGTAGTTTCCAAAAAAGCTTTTTCTCTTTATCATTTTTTTTGCAGGTCCATTTTACTAATGTTTTACTAATTTCATCAAAAATTAGTGTTTTACTAATTTCATCAAAAATTAGTAAGTAATGAACTGTAGAACAGCCCATTTCAGGACCTCTGCAAGGCTTCTGGGAAATGAAGTAATGCCAGTACTTTCATGTCATGTCGTCCCCCCACCCAAGGAGAAGTTCCCATTAGGAGTTTGCCATAGCAACCTAGCAGTGAACTCTACACTGGCGCATTCATAAATTGACACTAGGGCTTGGTATTTTCAGATATGTACTAAATAGAGTTAGCTTTTCTTTTTGCCTATCTAGTTTGAATTCTCAGTCCCTTTTCTTTACTCTTTCTTTTGTGCTTAATTGGCTTCCCTGCACTCTTCAAGGGGATGGAGTTTTGTGAAAATAACTCATGGAAATGTGGTTGGGTGTATAGCTCATCCATTCATTAACTTGGCAAGTATACAATGATAACCTACTCTAGGCAAGACAACAATTAATTAGATAAAATATTGCTACTCAGGTAATGAACTTATTCCATGGAGCTGAGCAGCTCACAAAGAATGGCCTTAGAATTCACTGGGGAATTCTACCAAACATACAAAGAAGAACTCATACCTATCCTGCTCAAACTCTTCCAAAAGACTGAAGGGGGTGGGGGGAATACTCCCAAAGTCATTCTATGAAGCCACCATCACCCTGATACCAAAACCAGACAAAGACACTACAAAAAAAGTAAATTACAGCCCAGTATCTCTGATGAATATAGAAGCAAAAATCTTCAACAAAATAGCAAACAATCCAACAACACATAAGAAGGATCATATACCATGATCAGGTTGGATTCATTCCAGGGTCACAAGTATGGTTCAACATAAGCAAATTAATCAATGTGATACACCACATCAACAAAAAATAAAAGACAAAAAAAAAAAAACACATGATCCTCTCAATTGATGCAGTAATAGCATTTGATTGATAAAATTCAACATCTATTCATGATAAAAACTCTCACCAAAATGGGTATAGAGGGAATATATCTCAGCATAATAAAAGCCTTTTAAGACAAACCCATTATATATTACTTAAGGATGAAAAGCTGAAAGCCTTCCAGCTGAATTCTGGAACAAGAAAAGAATGCCCACTCTCACCATTTCTATTCAACACAGTATTGGAAGTCCTAGCCACAGCAATCAAACAACAAATAAAAGGTATCCAGATTGGAAGGGAAGAGGTAAAATTGTCACTGTATGCAGATGACATAATACACTATATAGAAAATCCTAAAGACTCCACACAAAAACTATTAGAACTGATAAATGAATTCATCAAGGTAGCAGTATACAAGATCAATATACAGAAATCTGTTGTATTTCTTTACACTAATAATGAAATATCAGAAAGAGAAAGTAAAAAAAAAAAAAATCCCATTTAAAATAGCATCGAAAAAATACCTAGGAATAAACCTTACCAAGGATGTGAAAGACTTACTTATACACTGAAAACTATAAAACATTTATAAAGGAAATTGAAAGATGATACAAAGAAATGGAAATATATCCCATGCTCTTGGATTGGAAGAATTAACATTGTTAAAATGGCCATACTACCCAAAGCAATTTACAGATTTAATGTGATCCCTATCAAATTACTCATGATATTTTTCACAGAGCTCGAACAAATAATCAAAATTTATATGGAACCAGAAAAGATCCAGAATTGCCAAAGCAATTATGAGGAAAAAGAACAAAGGTGGAGGTATAACCCTTCCAGACTCTAGACAATATTACAAAACTACAGTAACCAGAACAGTGTGGTATTGGCACAAAAACAGACATAGATCAATGGAACAGAATAGAGAGCCAAGAAATAAACCCACACACCTATGGTCAATTAATCTATGACAAAAGGGGCAAGAGTATAAAATGGAGAAAACACAATTTCTTCAGCAAGCAGTGCTGGGAAAGCTGGATAGCCTCGTGTAAATCAATGAAGTTAGAACACTCCCTCACAGCATACACAAAAATAAACTAAAAATGGCTTAAAGACTTAAGTGTAAGACATGGCACCATAAAACTCCTAGAAGAGAACATAGGCAAAGCATTCTGGGACATAAATCGTAGCAATATCTTAGATCAGTCTCTCAAGGCAAAAGAAATAAAAGCAAATGTAAACAAATGGGACCTAATCAAACTTATAAGCTTTTGCACAGCCAAGGAAACCATAAGCAAAAAGAAAAGACCACCTATGGACTGGGAGAAGATATTTGCAAACAATGTGACCAACAAGGGGTTAATTTCCAAAATACACGAACAGCTCATATAATTCAATATAAAAAAACAATTAAAGAATGGGCAGAAACCTAAATATACATTTCTCCAAAGAAGACATGCAGCTGACCAACAGGAACATGAAAAGATGCTCACTGTTGCTAATTAGTAGGGAAATGCCAATCAAAACTACAATGAAGTATCATCTCACACAAGTCAGAATGGCCGTCATCAAAAGTCTACAAATAATAAATGCTGGAGAGGGTGTGAAGAAAAGGGAACCCTCATACACTGTTGGAGGGAATGTAAATTGGTGCAGCCACTATGGAAAACAGTCTGGAAGTTCTTTTGAAAGCTAAAATTAGAGCCACCATATGACCCAGCAGTCCCACTCCTGAGCATATATCCGCAAAAGACGAGAACTAATTCAAAAAGATACATGCACCCCAACGTTCATAGCAGCACTGTTCACAATAGTCAAGACATGGAAGCAACCTAAATGTCCATCAACTGATAAATTGATAAAGAAGATGTGGTATATATATACACGATGGAATATTACTCAGCCATAAAAAGTAATGAAATAATGCCATTTGCAACAACATGGATGGACCTAGAGATGATCATACTAAGTGGAGTCAGGCAGAGAAAGACAAATATTATATAATGTCATCACTATATGTGGCATCTGAAAAAAATACAAATAACTTATTTACAAAACAGAAACAGACTCACAAACATGTAAAACAAACTTACGGTTACCAAAAGGGAAAGGGGAGGAGGAAGGATAAATTAGGAGTATGAGATTAAGAGATACACACCACAATATATAAAATAGATGGGCTCAAGGACTTGCTGTATGTACATGGAACTGTATTCAATGTCTTGTAATAACCTATATTCGAAAATAATCTGAAGCTGTATATCTGAAACTAACACAATATTGTAAATTGACTATAGTTATGTAAATAAAAATAAAACCAAATTAAAATAAACCAAAAAGAAAAAAATAAGAATGGCCTCAGAAGCTTCATAATAATTTCCTTGTGCTCAAGAACACAATGGGTGTTCCCATATGACAATGGGTCCCAGTCAACTAGGCTCTAGATATCTGGAACTTTTTAAAAGGGATCTTACCATCAGGTTAGTTCCACTAGGGTAATCTCCTTAATTTCAGATCGACTGATTAGTAACCTTAATTACATCTGCAAAATCCTCTTTTCTGGGACTTCCCTGGTGATCCAGTGATTATGACTTTACCTTCCAATGCAGGGCGTGCAGGTTCAATCCCTGGTCGGGGAGCTAAGAACCCGCATGGCTTATGGGCAAAAAACCAAAACAAAACAGAAGCAATATTGTAACAAATTCAATAAAGACTTTAAAAATGGTCCACATTAAAAAAAAAAAAAATCTTAAAAAAATCCCCTTTTCCATGTAAAAGGATTTTGCTTTTAATTTAAGAGACATTAGGGTACCATGGTGGAAATCTTAGAAACGTCACCAAATACAGCTGGTGAGCCCTGCCCGTCCCTGGGCAACTGCAAATTCTTGATAGTTTCTAGGGAGCAACCCTGACACAGTATTTCACATCCTGCTCTCGTTTTGAATCCTGATTCTGCTTATAGCGTCAGGCATGTGCACCTGAATAATGCAGTTAGGAGTGCTCAGTGGATCCATCTGCAGATCATCATTTTATATTCTGCACTCACATTCACCAATCAACTACAGATCTGAAATAACAAGGATAATGTTTAAAACCCTCTTTGCAAATTCATTCAGCCTTGAATTTATATACTCACCATTGTACTTTCTACAGGCACTTAAAATTAATCATTCACTACATGTATACCCACTGGAAAATAACAAGACTGAGCCAGAAGAAAGCTATAAGCACAGTTTTAGGCAATGAGTTTGAAATAGTGGGCAATCAAGGACAAAGGTTTTTTTCCAGAGGTGCTGGAAGAGTCTTTGAGTTCTCACTTTTAGGAGAGGCATCTAGTTGACAGTAGAGAACCTGGCTGACAGGTAATGACCAGGCTGTATTCCCTACCAGCACAAAACAATGTGGACAAAATCCATTCCTGCTAGGTAGAGGTTTTTAGAGTGGCTAGCCCTTAATGCTCCTGGCTCCAGGAAAGTGCCCAAAGTGTATCCATGTGTTAGGTCAAGTCATCCAGAAAGAAAACCTGAGCCAAGGATTCAAGTGCAAGTGATCTATTAAGGCAGCACCCCCAGGAGAAAATGTTAATGGAGTTCAGAATGGGGAGGGAAGAGAACCAAGGAAAGGAGCCGTGTCAGGTGAAATTCCAGGCTCAGCCTGTGGAACATAAATTGCAAGTCAGTTGGTCATGTCTCAAGGCAAAGGAACTAGGGTTTGTATCTTTTCACCAAACAAACAAACAGTCTGTAACTCCACGGAGATATAATCTCCCAGGCATTTCCAGCTAGCTCCCCACAAAAGCAAAGTTGCTCCAATAACCCTAGGGCAATCCTTTGAGAGATGTTTGGAGGAAAACATACAGCAGGTGGAGCACACATCTTGGGTAAAGGGGATTGTAGGATCCGGCCAAGGTACCAACTGGGGGCCATTATGTATCTTATTTCTGTAGCTCTCTGGGAAAATGCTCATCTATGTCCTGCAATCCTATCTCTTGCCTCCATGACTCTTCCTGGCTGTTCCTCCGAGAGTCACCCTATTGCTTGTGTGGACTTTTAGGCGGGGAAGTGAGAAAGACATGGACCGAGACAGGAACCAGTGTTGCAAGTTACCACAACTAGTATAAATAGAAAGAGGTACCAAGGGATTCTGGCTCCGCGGACAAGCTCCTCCACAAACATCATTATGTTTATTAATGAGCTGTTGTGGATGTTTTCTAAAGACTAGTGGTGACAAAGTGCTTTGGAAGGCAGTGTGTTGTGGCAGATGAGAGAGCATGGGCTTCGGATACGGTAGCGCCCGTGACCTCTGCCCCTGGCGTTACTCCCCGATGGGTCTCTTACATGGCACAAAGGATTTTGCAGGTGTGAGTAAGGTTACCAATTTGGTGACCTTAATATGGGGAGATTATCCAGGTGGGTCAAACTGATCCGGGCGATTCCTCTCAGAGCCTCCTGGTAAGATCCCAGCATACCTAACGCATTGATTTCAGCCCAAGCAAAGAACTACAGTTGAGGCCACCCTGAACGTCTGACCTACAGAACTGTAAGAAAATAAATGGGTGCTTTTTGAAGATGCTAAAGTTGTGGTAGTTTGTAAAGCAGTAACAGAATACTAATATGCTCAGTCCAAATTCTAACACTGTTACTGCCAAAGTGCTGTAACTGTATGTTAGTTTCCTGAGGCCGCACTGAAACAAACTACCACAAACCTGGTGAGTTAAAGCAACAGAAATTTAATTTCTCATAGGTTTAGAGGCCTATAGTCTGAAATCCTATCACTGGGCCAAAATCAAAATGTCAGTAGGACTGTACTCCCTCTGGGGACTCTAAGGGAATCCGTCCCTTTACCTCTTCTCTTCTGGTAGCTGTTGGAATTTCTTGCTTGTGGCTGCATCACTCCAATCTCTGCCTCCGGCTTTACATTGCCTCATCCTCCTCTGTATTTTTCCCCCACCCCTTGTGTGTGTAAAATCTCCATCTGCCTCCCTTTTATAAGGATACATGTCATTGTATTTAGGGCCCATCTGGATAATCCAGAATAATTGCCCCATCTCAAGATTCTTAACTTAATCACATCATATCTACAAAGATCTTCCCCCTTCCCTTCCCTTCCCTCCTTCTTTTGCTAAATAAAGTAACATTAATAGATTCTGGAGATTAGGCTGTGGTATCTTTGGGGGGAGCCATTTTTTAGTTTTATCACACACTGTGAGCAGTCATTCGTTATCTCTGGATTTCGGTTTCCTCGTTGAAGAAATGCGGCTGAACATGACTATTTCAAGGGGTTAGTGTAGCAAGAACTAAAATAACGTGTATAAAACATCTACCATAGTGCCTAGAACAGGGTTGACATCCAGTGAAGGATAATTATTATTTTTTCCAGAAAAGCTACGATCCGTGGGGACACAGGTATTTGAAAATCCAAGGTGAAAAAAATTAGGATCTTCTAACATAAAGATAGGAGCTCATCTTTCTTTAATCTTTTTGATGCTAGAAATTGTCCATTTATCAGCTGTGTCTGTTTTAGAGAATTGTCAAATGACTGCTGTCTTACTACCATTATAATTCAATTGGATTCCACTTTAACTCTGCAAATGTTCACTCATTCTGCTATGTGCAAGGAACTCTGCTGTTCACCAGGACATGCATATCTAAGCAGGACACAATCTGTGATTTAGTCAGCCTCACAATCCAGCAGGGGAACAAGAGTTTTCCATAAATACTTGCTTCACAGAGCACATACTATACCCTAAGTCAGTTGAATATTAATTTAGGTATTCCCCATTTTATGAGGTTTACATCCAAACTTGAAAGCAAATACCATCAACAACAAAAAACAAGTACAAGTGTTAGAATTTTTAGATTTATGGTCAATGAAACGACGCTATGACATAGTAATCATGCATTTTTTTGCATGCGAATTTTCTATAACTTTACAAATACGCATGGTTCTAAGGAAAATCCACATAATAAAGATTTGAAAATAATCACAATCACTTGTTTAATTTACCAGCTATCTAAGCCAAGCCTGCATGCCCCTGCGTTTCACTGGGGATGCCTTGGGCTGACTGGAAATCATAAAGAAACAACTGGCTCCTGGACTCTCTCACTGGGTCCTTGGAAATATTTTGTGAAAATTCAGGCATCGTCAATAACATGAATACTTCTGAAATAATTTTTTTTTGCTTTAAATATTTTTGTCATAAAACTGTACTTGTGGTATTGCTGTCTATGTTGGCAGTAGTGTTTTAAGTCAACGGAATTTCCTATAAAACAAAACAAAAAGACAGTGACTCACTAATCTGTTTAAAGCAGACAAAACATTAGATAAAATAGCAGAAATTGTTCCAAGGTTTCGTTTTCCCTTTCTTCTCTCTCTGTCTCTTTTCTTTCTTCTACCTCTTCTTTTGTTTTTTGTCCATTTAGACTTCTGCAATTAAATTTGCCTTAGTTTGGTGATACATTAAGGTTAACTGTCTCTGTTAACCCTCAAAATATTCCAATGTGGTCTTCCCTCTCCCATCATCATCTGGTGCTCCATAGACATAAATATAACATAGCATATAGGGACTGGGAAGAAAATGCAATAAAATTAAAATTTATGCAGAGATTTTGTTGTTGTAGAAATCTTTATCTTTTACAAGGGAGGCCAACTGCCAGCAAAAGCAACTGGCAAAATAGCATACAAGCTGGTAAGGTGTTGGATATTAATATTTGAACTATGATTCTTTGAATCTGGTGAGATGGAAATACTTTAACTTACCTTCCCCATGCTAGGTTAACACCTCATGAAACAGACCTGAATAACAGTATATTTCAATGCTCAGAAAGATTCTTTATATATTTATTTGTGGGATGATGCAGCTTCCAAGTACAATATTTTTGGAACCATATTGTTAAGCAAATTATTAGATTGATATAGTAGAATTTCAAAGCCACGTATATTATTCTGCTTGATTTGCGACTTCCACAATACAAGCCATTCAGAGGATATAGAAAGAGAAGTTTAAGAAAGACCAGCTTCTTTCTAACTTCAGTGTGGGTAGAGTAAATTATGCTTTCCCTTTTGAAAAATGAAAGAAAAAATCAGAAACACTTTGTTATTGTTACTACTCCCTGTCTAGGCATAAATTCAGGATACCAGATGAGCATCTATGATCTGACAAGGAAGTAGCAATTTGGCGGCCTTAAGCATGTCTGTATGTCCTGTCATTTTAAAAGCGCCCCGCACATTTTGCTCACCACTACAACCAGTTTATGGGTTAATGATGATAAAAGAAGGGCTTGTTCTGGGCTAGGAACAAACAGAGAATCATAAAAGACCTGATTCTCATTAAAGAGCCCCCTCACAGATTTCAGGCTCCCCTCCTTTGCCCTGCCTTTTGTACCTAGCCCCACCTGTCAGGATGTCAGGTAAGAGCAGGGTTGAAAGAGTATGATTAGAGATGTCAAAATTCATTTTGCCAGATGTTTTTCTTTTGTTAACAGGTGTCATTTTCCCAGAGGAGTAAAATGTCTTGCAATTCATTCACTTTGTTTCTCATTTATTTGAATAAAGTTGCTTGACGTAATAGTTAAATAATGCAGATTTGCTAGTCAATATCATTATAAAATATGATTCTACCTTAAATAAACCAACAATAAAAGTGCATATTATACATGTGAAAAATGTGAAGAATTAGCTCTCATTGACTCCAACCAGACATTAAAATCTGTTTTTATAGGCTAGAGCCCATGAGCTTCCCTGGCCTACATCTAGCAGGGGCAAACTTCTAAAACTTTCAGGATGGGAGAAAATCACCCACATACACTTCAGAAAGTGTTATTACTTCCACTCTAATTTAAGGAGTAAGCAGACCCCTGGGTTTTGACGAATTCACCTCTGCAACATGTTACAAAAGAAGAAGAGAGAAAAAGGCATGGGATCCACATCTGACTCACATCTCACTGTGCAGTCCTGCCAACAGGAGAACAGATTCAGTGCCACAGGCGCGGCACATTACTGCTCTCTGTCCTCTCTCAAACACTAGCATCTAAAAGCATGCTTAACAGTCATCAGATTTCCCAGGTCAGTTTACAAAGAAAAAGAGAAAATATTGCCACCAAAGCTTTGGATCTGGGTACTTGCTACAACAGTGAATTTCTGAAGGTGACAGGTTACATAATGAGTTTGCAGTTAGGATTGCACCTGGCCCTGGAAGGTTGCCATGCCATGAACAGAGAATATCAGCTCACTTGCACTGGTGAACAACAGACCAGCGCTGCCTTTGCACACTTGATAAGCTGTTCTTGTTATTAGGAACACTGATTCAGCTGTTCCAGCTGTAGATGCTATTGTTTGTTCTCTCTTATTTGCTCACCATATATAATGAATGATTTCCTCAGATATGCAAGAGTACTTGGGCTTTGCTTTTATTTAGAAACTGTTTTTCTTTCGTACGTGAGTGATTGCCGAGCATTCAATTATAGCTGAATTTGAAATGGTTAGGATCCAATTCTAATTGATTTCATTGTAAATCAATAGAGTTTCTAATCAAGCAAAAGAGCTGTCTGAAGTTCAATGCTGAATGACTAGTTAAGTCCCTACCATTTTTACTTATGCCTAAATCAATAAGTAGTATTTTATTTCATTTTTGACGGGATCTTTTTGTGTCTGGAACTGAGGCATTTACAGCCATTTGTTGACATTAGAATGTGTATTATTTTGTAAACCTGTGCATTCCAGGCCAGATAGAAGCACTTGAAATGCAAAAATGACAAACAAAAGAAGTACTCAGGAATCTTTTTAAATCTAAGGAACATTTTTGTAGAGGAGGAGAACGAACCCAGCAGCTATTTGACATTAGATGTTCAGACTGCCAGTTTATGGTGGGTAAGGGAGGTTAAGTGTTATATTTTTTTAATACATAATGTCATGCTTACAGAGCATCACTGCACAGAGGGCGAGGCTTCAGAAGATAGCCAGACAAACCAGTTGTTAAGAGGGAGGCTGACTGGCTGCCTTGCTAAAGATAAATCTTTCCTCTTCCAAATATTCTGAAAAAAAAAAGTAGACTAATAGCGAGAAGTGTAGTGATTTGCACATTATCCAAGCCATTGAGTTATTCCTGCCTGTCCTCATTCTGGTTCTTGATTTGCAGGCCAGCTATGCTCTGCAGCTGGAGCAAATTATATCAGCAGAAGTGCTGATGTGACCACAAGTTGACAAAAGGACATGATTTCTAGTAGTGAAAAAGCAACTAGATTTTATGAAATTGTATCTAATAATGTTGTTTAACTCATGGATCCTGCATCTGACGCCTGCTTTTTATCCAGTCCTTTCAGCGGCCCTTTGTTAACAGTCACTCAGAAGAGGAAATAAAATGTAGCCATTGAAATAAAAATTGCTCTACTCTTTTTAATAGCTCAGCTGCAGGCTCTATTGTTTTATTTAATGGATTGTATAACTGAAGTCTCTCCTCCTCATGATTCCCATTTGGCTTCTGAGTCCCCAAACTCTGTCAGAATCTTGGGGGTTCCAGAAAGGAGGGGACCCTGGTGCTTTGCTTGTTCAGAATACAAGTGGATAGTAAAAAAGTGATAAGATTCTTTAAAATATAATTCCTGCTCTGGACTCTACAGTACTATGTGCAAGAAGCAGTGATTTCTCATCAAAAGAAAGCAAGATTAGATAGACTGTCCCATGATTCAACAATTTTAGTTCAGGACACAGGAGAAGTTTGCTTGGCTTAAGTATACAGAGGCAAATACGGTTGCTGGCAGTAGAAAGGGGATAAAAAGGAAATAGAAGGACTAGAATAAACAACTGTCTTCTTTCTTGTCAACATCCCTGTGTTGTCCTCTAACTGAAAGATGTGTTCTCTGCCCTGGGAAACCTCCAGTGGATCTCTTTATCCTCTTGCCTGACTATCCACGGACAGTATATGGGAGTGTACCTGTGAATCATCTGCCTTACTGTCATCCTGAAGGGTGTCATGTGAACATATTCTACTTTGAATTATTTAATTTTTGTTTTTGTTTTTTAGAGCAGTTAAAATGTGTCTGGATTTTGCTGGAAGAACTACAGGTGATTTTTAAAAAATATATGTTGCTTCTCCTTTTCTAAGATAAAATTGCACTCTGTGTATATTCAAAAGATCAAAGTTTAAAAAAGTGCTTCCTACCTAAGAAAAGTGGTATAAAATACCAAAAAAAAAAAAGGGATTGACACCACCACCACCCCCCCCTGCTTCATATTTATAAATATTTTAAACATGAATGAATTGCAGACTACCTGCAATTTACCTGACTAAAATAAGCTGTTATGCTATGGTTCTTGGAGAATGCTGCAAAAAGCTTTTATAATTTATTTTTGTCCTGCTTTGATATGTTTCGTCAAAGCAGGTTCATTGTTTTAGGGAGAGGAGGAGAAAGATTTGTTAAATCATGAACTGCTAAGAAGCCTTTCAGCTGACGAAGATATACAATGTACAAAGCAGTTAAAACAAATCATATGGTATAACCTGTTATGGGTGTAATTGAGATACATGTAATCATTAACCTTGGAACAGACTGGGAATCTGTTAATGAATCAAATCAATACCCTTTCCACTGATCCATAATAATTTGAAAGAAATGAAAAATTTAACAGTTACTGTATGTGAGGTTATCGTGGGCTGCAATTAGCTAGCCTCCAGGAGATTATGTTACCTAGTTACCAGAAGGTAAGTATAACTTCCGTAGATCTTCTGGAGAGATTGTCATAAAGACAGGTGCCAGACGTGGAAATGGGTCAGGAAACGATATTTGGTATGGCCAAAACCTGGGTCATCTTTCTGTCATTTCATTCTGTACATCCTTCGTATGACATTTCATATAAAGCAATATGGATGTATTGCTTTGAAAAGGCATTACAATTGGATTTTGTCAGTTTAAAAAAAGTGATTATCTCTTTTTAGTACATGTCTAGATCTCACAAGAGATGGCAAAGAGGTCAAGGCAAAAATTCTGCATTTGGGAATAGAATAACACATGAGCTTTCTGCTGCAGGCAAGATACTTGTGTATGAAAATATTTCATGTTTGTACAACTCCCTCATCTTAACATTCCCAACATGGTCATTATTGCCACTGGAATTTTATAGAAGGATAGTGAAAAGGAATGGCTGTCTTGCCTCATTGAATATATACTGAACCCCTCAATTTTTACATCCCCATTTGGCAAGTAGCATATAGCACCCTGCAAAAGTGTGGAAAGAGCAAAATGATCCCAGGGCCTATGGCTTTTATATATATTGCTTTTATGTAAATCTTAGTTAGAAAAAAACAATCTTGGTATGTGAAGTTCCATAGGAAGATCTCAATTTGGGGGAGATATAAAAAGAGATATTGCCATTCTCTAGGGAATCAGTAAATAAAACAGAATTTTAAAAATGCATGTAAAATGTATGCGTATGGAAATGTTAAGAGCCTTATTTTATAATGCCAAGGAGGGCACAAGATAAAAACTGTTGTCATTTGTTTCCAGGGAAAGCAGTCGGTGAGACCCAGGCACAGGAGGAGAGTTCGTTAGCTACCACATGTAAAGCTGAGAGCAGATGGTGCCGTTGATACAGAACGCAGGAATGTGCGTGTTTATGCGGGTGCGTTTCTGTGCGTGTGCGTGTGGAAACCAGCAAGGAGTTTGACACTGATGTACTCCATCAAGTCCAGTTATAAAGAACAAGTAGATAGAACAACATTCTGTGCATCTGGCAGCCTAACTAGCTCTGTCAATCTGTGGATACTGCTGACATTGTACTCTAAGCTTCTATTCCATCTGTGTTGTTTATTTTGAGCTGGATTTACTGCACACTATGTGAATTGATGATGGCTAGAAGGTCCAAAAGATTCTGAGTCTGTTTAAAGTTCCAAGGTGTCAAATTACACAGGATTGTGTCACGAACATTATGAAAGGGTAAGTGGAGAGGCAAACTGGTTTCAGTACTTGTTAGACGTCCAAGAAAAATTGCCGAAAATATAGATGAAGAAGGTTTATGAAAACATCTAAAGAGTACATATGAACTCCTGCAATCAAATGTTTCTTTTTCAAGTTGTATTGTGTCATTTTAAAAAATTCAAAATATGTACAAACAAATAGACAAGTCAAATCAGCTCTCCACTCTGAGGTTGTGACATGCATAGTATTCAGAACTTCCTGATCGGTACCATACTAAATTGCCAGAATAAAGGAATGGACTCGATGGGTGAGGGTTACACCTGTCTTCTTTCTGACTAGCTAGAACTCAGAAACAAGTATGTTTCTATACATTCACTATTAAGTTATTCTGTGAAATTCTTTTCTTGCTTCAGCTTCTTTCTAATATGTAATGAGACATTTATAAATCTTTCTACTATACATTTATGAAACAGGCTTTGCTATCTTCACCAAGAAATCACTGAATAGTTAAGAGTACAATTTTTAATGAAAATTGTATACATGTATATGAGGAAAACAACACTATTTGATGTAGATCATCTATATCAAGGCTTTTGTCTGTTTTAATTTTCAACATAATGTGCAGCTAAATGCTAGCCTGCATAATCCAGAACATTCCTATGAACACAGAGAAAAGGGATTTAATGATTCAGGTATTATATAAGCATCTCTGTATCTGATATCATTCATTTCATGTGGTGAAATGTCTGCTTGTGTGGTGAGTAGCCCAGATTAGAATTTTCCTGCACCACAAATGATACAGACTAGACTATATGCAGTTTGGCTTATAATCATTGAGGGAGAAAAAACATTCTGCTTATAGTATACAAATTTCAATTTATGCTTTTAACCCCCATTCAGTTAGTGGTTAGTTAGGTTTAATTGTGTCATTGATTACAGACGTATTTATATGTAGCTCTGTCCTTCTTTAAGGAACATTTTTAGTTATCCTGCCTCATTTGTCTCAGAGCTAGGACATCAAACAGAATCTGTGAAAGTAGTTCATTTGCTTGGTAATGCTTAACATTCATTGTTCATAAGTATTTATTCATATTCACAATATATGCTAGGTAATGTGAAATACACAAGCTAATATACTATATGATCCCTATCCTCAAGAAATTTAATATCTAGTTGATGAGTTAAGATATTCTTATAAAAATGTGAATAGCAATACATATATTAAATATCAATTTAAAAAGACAAGAATGGCACAAAGTAGACTAAAATGAAGTTGGAAGCATTCACTATAGTCTTCTGTCTGCCAGATACTAGACTGGAGGCTTCCTCTCCATTAGATATTTCACCTAACTCCTCAACAACTCTGTGAGATGTCCTCTTTCTTCCCCTAGATGACAGAGGCTGGGAAAATGAATGTAACATGTCTAGATCACATAGCCACCAAGTGACTGAACAATGCTTTACTGCAATTCACCTCTACAAACATATATTGAACATCTGTTCTATACCAGGCATAGTTCTTGGCACTGGAATAAATAAAATCAAAAAGCTGTTTCAAGAAGTATACAGGCTTGTAAGGAATAAAATGT
This sequence comes from Eschrichtius robustus, assembly GCF_028021215.1. Classification (NCBI taxonomy): domain Eukaryota; kingdom Metazoa; phylum Chordata; class Mammalia; order Artiodactyla; family Eschrichtiidae; genus Eschrichtius; species Eschrichtius robustus. The sequence goes on from NC_090825.1 coordinate 71,264,434, forward strand.
AAAATGTTTCATGTGAGCACAGTGCCGCAGTGCTGAAATAGATATATGCGTAGGGAATGATAAGAACAGAGGAGAGGGCAACTAGCTCGGAAAGCTGATGGAGCTTGACAGAGAAGGAAAAGGTACTGGCTTCCCAGACAGGCACAGGCATGAGCAAAGGTATACCGGTATGAACAGAAGGGGTAGCAAGAAATGTAATGTTTGTAGCACACCCTGGTAATTCATGTGGGCCACTGAGGGAAGCACATTGAATATTATGCATTCATAACAGGACATAATAGGAAGTAATCCCAGTGGGCTGAGGTAGTGAGGAAAGGCTTGAGTGAGATTGGTCTTCAGTTGACTCATAAAATTTGGGTAGATTTTGAATGGAAAGATAAAGAAATAATTGGATATTGTAGATAAAGTTAAAAGGGACCAACAAATATGTGGAGATAAAAAGGTACTAAACCAATATGGCAGATTGAGGGATAAACGGGCCAATATGGTAGATGTGCTCACTTTCCATTTCGGCCATTTTGCCATGTACAAACTTGGAACTTATTATTATCTAGAACTAGTCCATCTCTAAAATCTTAAATTCCTTTCTCTGACAACAACTTCTTAGCCTTTCAGTTCTCATTCAGTCATCCCCATTCTCCACACTGATCATGACCTTTAATTCCTTAACCCTCAAAATTGTGTGTCTCTATGATTCCCAACCTAATTCCCGACTAATTTAGATTCCCTGGCCTACCACTTTAACCTCTCTTTTTACCTCAAATTCCTTGCCAAATTTTTCGTTTATATTGCACCTTCCTGGGGAAAAAAAAAAAAACCAAATCCTGAAAATTGGATCAATGTTTCCTTACTTCCCTACCTCTCTTTCCCATTATCCCAAGAAATGGTTATTATCTCTATTCTCCTTTATGTTAGCTAACTTTTTACCCTCAGTTTAGTATCTCTTCACAGAGAAAACAGAAGCTATCATCCAAGCAAAGGGACATCCGTACCCACTGCTTCTAACTCTTCCATCACGCATGTAGATGTGTTATTCCTTCTGCATGAGGCCAATCCTTTCATCTGTGCTACTGGATTCTCCTTCTCCCTCTTCTGTCTCAGGTTTTCAAGGACCATAGTTCCTTGAAAATCTTGTGTTTCTTCCCTCACCCCCCACCCCCCGATTTCCATGTTTTTATTCGTTCTTTCTCAAACATATTGTCTCAATATACCTCTCTCCATTTTTAAAAAATAACCCAATACCCTTGTCCTCAAGTCACTTTACCTACTGTCCTATTTTTCCCTTTCATAGGGAAACTTCTTAAAAAAGTGTCCTAGAGCCAGTGTTTCCCCCTTGCCTCACTTTCTGTGCATTCCCCAACCCATTACAATCTGGAAACCACCCCCAAGAATTTCCTGAAACTGTTGTTACATGCCTTGTTTCTAAATCCCTAGTGGGTACTCTTACCTTATTTTACTTGTAGAACTTGGTATTGCTGACTAATTTCTCCTCTTTGAACATGATTTCCTTGGTTTAATGATACCACACTCTGTCATTTTCTTTGTCTTTCTTTCTCTTTCACTGCCATTTCCCTAAACATCAGTGTCTTCAGGGTTGTCTCTTAGGCCCTTGACTCTTACTCTATACATGCTTCTGAAGAGCATCCTTTCTAGCTTTAATTACCATCTATATGCTTATAGCTTCGTTTACCACCTCCATCTGAAAGAATCCAATCCAAGGAATAAATCCTTTAATATATAGTACTGAGCACAGTCAGTCCTATATATTAAACTAATTACTCAACTCCTCTCCTTGGATGTTCCACAGCCATCTGAAAGGCTACATGTCCAAAACTGAATGCACCATCTCCTTCCTTCATTCTTCTAGCCATACTTCCTAAATATTTCTCAAATACATGAACTTCTGTTTTTCTTTTCTAAAAACATTATTCTCATCCTGATTAAGGTAAACCAAGGGACTCAATAATTTAAGACATCTATAATTCAGTAAGGAAGTTATACTTCAAATGGCTGGAGGAAACAAAATTAAATGGAGCTGACAGTATAGCTCTCTTAATTAAATTGAAACAGTTGAACGAACCACAGCTAAAATACTAAATTTCAAAGGCCTAACCCATTAAAAACAAGTATTTTAAGTAAGTTAAGGACAAAAAGCATATCATCTTTATATTTATATTCCTAGCTCAAGCACTGTGATTTACAGCAGAGTTGCTGGTCAATTAATACTTATTTAATGAATTAATAGGTTTGTTCTTAAATACTACAGAAAAGCAAGAAACGTTACAACAAAGTTCTCACCAATTCATTCATTCATTCTCTTATAACTTATTCTATACACCAAATGGCTGATGAAATAAGGATGTCAAAACTGTTTCTACTTGTGTCTGATGGAATTACAAATTTCCTTAGAACATAATAATGAAAAGAATATCAGGCATTAAAATGACTAGCCATGTTATTAGCTTTGTATAAAAACGAAGTTCTATTCTACAGCCTTACTTTGCAAAACCAACCACTATTCAAAATGTTTTTGACTGGCTCAACCTAGCTTATTGCTGTAAGTGGAAAACTAGTGTTTTACACATCCTGCTAATGAAGAAAGTTGACGCTTCTTTAGCCACAACAAACTTTATCTTCTTTTTCCTCAGTAAATTCATTTCCTCCCTGAGCAGTGATATAGACTAACATGCTGTAGAAATTGGTAAGTCCAGTTCATCTTTCAGTAATACTCTGGACTTAAAGCAAACAGAAATGAAATTTTACTGTGGTCCTGTCCTCCTTTTATTATGAAATATGCAAATACAAGAAAAAGTATAAAAAAGATAAGTGCACAATTTAATGAATTATAATAAAGCAAACGTCTGTGTAACCATCAACAGGTTACAAAATAGAACTTTGCCGACAGCCTGCCAATTATAACTCCCACTCAAAGAAATCATTGTCCAGACATTTACGGTAATAATTTTCTTGCTTATCCTTATAGCTTTACCACCTAAAAATATATCACTAAATAATATAATTCAGTTTTGCCTGTTGTGAACTTTATATAAAGGGACTCACATAGTATATATTTCTTTGGTGTGACTTCCTTCACTTAGTGTTAGACTTTTAATTAAGATTTCTCCATAATGCTAAATATCTGTAGTTCATTTGTTTTAAGTGCTGTCAAATAATCCATTGTATGAATACACCTAATTTACTTTTCCATTCTATTGGTGATGAACATTTTGATTAGTTACAGTTTTTGGTTATTATGAATAAGGATGCTATGGCATTTGTGCATATCTATCCTAGTACATCTAAGCATGCCTTTTTGTAGGGTATATAATTAGAAGTGAATCTGGGTCTGAAAAATATATATGTATCCTTAAATTTACTACAATGAAAAACAATGAAAATGAATATTTCATTAGTTGTACTAGTTTAACTGGTTTTAAAAAATAATTTCTTAAATTCTGAGGGTAAATTCCATCTATTATTACATATTTCACATGGAAACAAGTAAATAGTCTGACAAAAAATTTCAAAATAAATTGTAAAATAAAGTATTAAATGCCTAAAAGAGATGAACAAATACTGGTACCTTTTCCTGATGAAAATACATATTTATTTCTTATAAAGTGGTGAGAATGCATCAACCACACTTATCTGAATTCTTAAGCAACAGTGCAGACAGAAATAGATAGATCCTGTGGATATTCAAAAGTAGAATACAATGCTTAGATTTTCATTTTATGGAATTCATATTTCTCTCATAATTTTACGAAGTTTGAAAATCTTGCTCAACATCAATTAAACAACCATTGTATGGGTTTATTAAAGAACTTGCTCTTAAAATATAACTTCTACTTTTATATTTATACAATTTCAACCATGAGAAGCAGCTTTATACTGACAACAGTATATCAAATCAGTACTCTCTTTGACCTGGGAACTACCGACTGGTTCTCCAGAAATGAAAGAAAAAAAAAAAAAAATTCCCATGCTTTGATTTACCATGAAACAAAATCCCTTTTCTTGAGTTATATCAGAATTTTTGGAACCAGTATATTTTTTAAAGAATTTTTAGAAAGTATGTGTCATGATACTAAAGATGCCACTGAGAACAAGGTAGATTTTGTCTCTGCTGTCACACAGCTTAGCATCTAAAGGTAAATGCAGAAGAGTAAAGAAGCTGAGAAATTATGGCAGAGTAAAAAGGCACATTAAAAAGGGCACTTGAGCAAGTAAGCCCTCAAGGATGAAAAAGGCATGATGGAGAGGAAAGGATGAGATGAATTCTAGGATGAGGAACAAAAGCCCAGAAATGAGAAAGGAACTATAGGAGGATCAGAAAAAGAACATAGGTTCTTTGAAGTCAAGCAGACATAGGATGAAATCTCAAGTTCACCAATTAATAACTGTGTGACTTTGGTTAAGTCACTTACCCTTTCTACTTCTCACTGTAAAATGGGGATAATAATAAATAAGATTTTTGCAAGGATCAGCTAAGATGATGTTTATAAAGCACACATTAAAAATTCCTCCACAAAGGTAAGTAGCAACTTTTATAGCAGAATCAACTGTTGTGGAGTTGGGTAGGGGTTCATATAAGGCAGGACTATGGAGAGAGAAGCAGTCATCAAAAGCATTTGGGCCATATTAAATAACCCAGTCCAGATGCTGAGAACAATGGGGAATGACCCCGAAAGATCTGCATTTCGGAAAGGATGCTCAGGCTGTAGTGAAATGGTTGGAAGGGCAGAAGAGGCAGGAAAACAAGGGAGGACCTGACTGAGGTTAGTGGCAGTTAAAATGACGGGAATTGGGTGTTTTTGAAAGATATCGAAATACAGGATGCCCATTTCTTGCTGTATGGAAGACGAAAACTAAAACTCTTCCTCTATATGCCTAAATAATAATTGTGTGTGTTTCTATCTGTATTTTTTCTTTAATAAATAAGTTATTTTTCAAGTAAGAAAAGGAAAGGCAAATGCTATGGGGCCAGAAATGGAGCATGAGCATGAATCCAGGGAAGTTAATAAGCACTGAGGGTAATCGCTGCCCTGGGTGTATCTACTGATCTTGAGTAGCCTAGAGCTAGGTTTTTATGCCTGGAACATATGGGGGACAAGAGACAAAGCCTTGCTCTATACCCACTCCTCACCAACCTCTGCATGGAGCCTGGATTCATAAAGACCTAGTTTAAGAAAAGGATGATCTAGAAAACAATGCTATGCAATGTTAATATCAGACAAGTAGTTTTTAAGGCAAAAATCCTATTGCTAGAAATGAAGAAGGTAACAATATAATGATAAATGTTTCAATTCATCAGAAATATACAATAATTTTAAGCTTGTAAAACACCTAATATTATAGCTTCAAAATATACAAAGTGAAAGTTTGACATCAAAATGAGATACTTCATCACAGTCCTCTTAAAAATTATTTGGTCAAGATAAAATAATCAACAATGGTCTAAAAGATGTTAACAATATGATTAACCTAGATTTTGTTTGACAAATAAAATATATGTGTAAAGCACACGTAAAGAACTGTGTACCCAACTTTTGTGGTATACTTAGTTTTTTCAAGCACACATTGAACATGTTGTTTCATAAAAAAGTCTTAAAAAATTCCAAAGAATCAATACACACAGACCAAAATTGCTTAATACTAAATTACTTACCATCTAAATTGCTAAAATTTAGATACATTTAGAAATCAACAAAACCAAAAATACGCTAAAAAATCTAAAGTCATATATGACATAAACAACTCATAGGTCAAAGCAGATATCATAACAGACATTAGAAAATAGTTAGACCTGACCAATAATAAGAAATATTTCAAATCTTGTGGGATGCAAAAAAATTCTCAAAAGGAAATTATAGTATTAATATCTATCTCAGAATAAAGGTTGAAAATTAATTAGTAATCAAACTTAAGAAGTTAGCAAAAAGGATAAAAAATGGTAAAGTGGGAATTCCCTGGCAGGCCAGTGGTTAGGACTTCATGCTTTCACTGCCAAGGGCGTGAATTCAATCCCTGGTCGGGGAGCTAAGATTTCACAAGCCGTGCGGCACCCCCCGCACCCCACCCCGCAAAAAGGTAAAGTATATAAAAGACGTAGAAGTAAGGATATAATAAAGATCAGAAATTAATAAAATAGAAAATAAAGCTACAGTGTTAGCAAAGCTAAAAGTTGAATTGTGGGGGAAACAGTGACAAAATATTGGCAGGAAACAGTGACAAAATATTGGCAAGTTATCACTGCTTCCATTCACTTTACACTAGATGTTCTGAGTTCTCCGTAAAACATAAATACATAAATAAATAAATAAATAAATAAATAAATAAATAAATAAATAAAAGTCTCACATATTGGAAAGGAAGAAATAGCAAATGACATTATTTGTAAGATAAACTCAAAAGACGATTATTAAAATTAATTGGAGTTTAGCAAGTTAATATATATAAAGTATACCACATTCAAGAACATGGAGATTCAGTATAGTAAAGTTGTCAATTCTTTGCAAATACCTTCAACACAAATCTAATCAAAACCTCAACAGGATTTTTTCATAGATTATGGCAATTAAAAAAAAAATATATATATATATATATATATATATATATTGGAAAGAGAAAAATATGGTCAGAACATTCTTGAAGCAAAGAGAAGTGAACTTACTCTACTGGATATCCAGACTTATGATAAAGCTATAGCATTTAAGAGTGTGATTTTTGCCTCAAGGATAGAAAATATACCAACAAAAGAGAGCCAAGAGATAGACCCACCAATGTATAGCAACACGATCTAAAGCAGGGAAACTGACACATTGTGCAATCAATGGTAACTGACTGAGTTTCCAACTGTTTAAAAAAAAAAAAAGAATTTGTCCTTTATATCACACCATATACAAAAATCAATCCCATATCAGTTAAAACTTAAGAGCTGAATATTTTAAATTTTTGAGAAATTGTAGGATATTTTTATGACTTTTGGGAAGTGAATGGATTTCTTATGTAAGACAAAAAAATCACTTAGTATAAAAAGTAATCATTATTTTATTTACATTAAAATTAAGAACTTCTGTTGATCAAAGGAAAGAAAAGTTTTTTGTTGATTACAAATAAATACAAAAAAGCCACAAACTGGGAGAATAACATTTGCACACCTATAACTGAAAAATGTCATCCACATACAGTATAAAGAACTTCACTATAAAATTCACTAAGAAATAGCAGACAACATAATAGAAAAATGCACAAAAATACATACACATAAATTTTACATAAGGGAAAACAAATGGCCAAAAATAAACTAAAATATATCCACCTACATTAAATTTCAGAAAAATGAAAATTGAACCACAGTGAAATACCATTTTATACCCACCATATTGACAAAAATAAATATCTTTAAAAATCAAGTGTTGGTCAGGATACAGAGCAACTGGAACTCTTAAACACTCCAATAGGGAGTTTAAATTTTTATCTATACACTGGAAAATAATTTGGCCTTAACTATTAAGCTTGGAAATTTGCACGTTTTACAATCCAGAAATTCTACTTCTTTTAATAAGAAGTAGACTGGACTTTTAAAGAATGGACTTTTAAGATTCCTGTTCATGACATGTGAATTGAAGATAATAGCAAAAGAAAAATTAAGACACAAATGACTATTGTTAGGTAAATGTATAAATAAACTGTTATATATTTATAAAATGTATACTATACAAGTTCCAAGTTAACTATCCCTACATGCAACAATATGGATAAATCTCAAGGAATAGTGTTGAGTTAAAAAAGCAGGTTGTTGAAGAAAGCCTATGTTAGAATACCGTTTTTATAGCGTTCAAAACCAGACAAATATAACCATTATTTTGTTGGAGGATACATATGAAGAAGAACATGGCAATGATTGATACAAAATTTGGAATAGTAATTAGATCTGGGGGAATGAGGAGGAAGTGAGATGTTCTACAAAGCAAGCACCAAGTGGAATTCAACAGAAAGTAACAGTAACTTATATTTCTTAATTTGAGTGATGGGTTCATGGATCTTAATTCTAAATATTGGGAAGTTGAATCGCTAGTATACGTTCGTTAAGTTGTAAATGGTGAGGAAGAAGAAAGAGCAAAGGAGTCCCACACTGGTGAATTGAGCCATTGAGTGGGTGATGCTGCTATTTTAATGAGAGGAAGAAGAGGATCAGGCGAGAATGGGTGGGAGCAAGTGAGTGGGGAGAATGGTGATGAATAAGGTTTGAACTGTCCAGATTCAAATATCTGCAATAATCTTAGTAAAATATTGGGGAGCCAATTGTGATATAGGATTGAATATAGAAAGAGAACTCTGGGCTTTAGTTAGATGGTTCTAGGAATCTTTGGCATATAGATTGTCTTTAAGGCCTTGGAATGGATGAAATAACCTGGGCGGGGGGGGGGGGGTGGGTGTGTGGAGGCTGAGTAATATTGGAGAAGTGAGGGGCTGGTATACCCCTTTACAGATGTTATAAGTTGGAAGTCCTAGGGAGTCTCATCTCAGGAGGTAAAGGATTAATAAATGAACTGAAACTCTTGAACTGAAACTTATGTGCAGCAATTTATACAAGTCCTTCTTTGAGTCCCAGAATATATAGGCAAATGATGCAGAGAGATGACCACAGTGCAAGGGTCTTTACAATTCCTAGTCTCATAGTGGCTGCAAGAAAACCCCGAATAAAGTTCTCTCTCCTTGATGTGGCCTTCTGACAAGTAGTAATCTCTCCATACGTTTATTAAGACCAGAGCCTAGAGAATTTCAAAATGCTCCACTCTCATTCTTCTGCTTGCCTTAAAGAAGCAGTCACGTTGTGAACTACCTATGGAGAGGCCCAGGTGGCATGAAGTACAGACAGCCTGTAGGACCTGCAGGCCTCAGTCATACAGCCTCAAGGAAATGAATTCTGCCTAAACCTGAATGATTTTGGAAGTGGATTCCTCCCCAGTCAACCTTCCAGATGAGAACCCAGCCCTGCTGACATCTTGATAGAAGCCATATGAGACTCGGAGCAGAAGAGCAAGCTTAGGCGAGCCCAAACTCCTGTCCCACAGAAACTGTGAGATGATAAATATGTGTTTAAGGTGCTAAGTTTGTGGTAATTTGTTATGCAGCAGTAGAAAACAAATACAATATTGTGTGTGCACTCTGTGTGTGTGTGTGTTTGTGTGTTATATTCATCAAGATCTATGTGGAAGGTAGGGAAAAGATAAAATATGTCAGGTATATTTTTATAGGGACATTTTTCCTGAAAGTTTTAGTGGTTAGGAGGAACCATCTCTCTCCCTCTAAAATTGTATATATAAAAGTAAGAAGCCCTCATTTAGGTAAGGTGATTGAGTCAGAAACATCAGTTTCTGGATGGGCAAAGGAAGAGTGCTAGAACTTTGCTTGCACATTGTACCACTTATTCTCTGAGATTTTTATTTGTTCATTTTGGATTTTTGCCCCTAACTTCTCTCTTCTAAGATACATATTTGTAGTAGTTTGTAAGAGCCAACAGCCAATGGCAGTGCACTCCTGGTTGAAACCTAACTTACAGTGAGTAACATTTCTCTCAGTTTAAAATGCTGTAAAGTCCAAATGCGGCTGGTTACATAAGCAGAATTAACTCACTTTTTCTGTATCCGTGACATTGATTGATCGCTTTTATAAATTCATTCAAATTAACAACCAAATAAGAAAACCTTGGGAGTAATGGCGAAGTACACTGACAAACAAAAGTATTTGATAATATTATGAATTCTTTAGTATTAAATTGTATTTAATATTAATAATAAGGAACTATTCATATCAGGCACAAAAAAACTTATAACCTGGATCTCACTAAACCTTAGTAAAAGCAAATTCTCTGAATGAAATATTGGACCTCTTAAATGCCTTTCTTTTTTATGTGTCTTTCATTGATGCTATAAAGAACTCACCGAAGGTCAGCAATTCTTTCTGAGGTCTCCATAGTAACTGTGATCTTAGCCATATCTTTGATTTAGAACATCAAAATGTCATAATTGTATCAAACTCATGAACACTAGATCAGGGCACTGGTGCCATATTTGATGCAACCTGAGTTGCTTACTTGTTTGTTCTTGTGTGTTCTTATTGTTCCTGGCTCTGTTTTTCTATTTTACTTCTTCCCTATCATAGGGGACGAAACTTGGAACTCTTAAAATAATGACAATGGAAAACTTTATCTAGAGTCTGAAATACACCAGAACAGCTGGAGAAGGAGCTGATGTTACTTTACTCAAGAGGAAGCCTCCAGGGCTGATCTTACAAGGCAGGAGCAGCTTTTTGTTTGAACCATTGGATGAGATTCTTATAAAAATTACGAGTGTGTGATGTGATCCTGGAAAGAAATTTTAGTCAGAGAGGTTAAGTTAGATGAATAGAAAGAAAAGAGAATGACAATATTCACTGGAAAAACAGAAGAAAGAACAACCACGGAAATGAATGTAAAAGGTTTATATTAGCAAATGAAGTTGAGAACTGCCCTAACAGTGTAACAGGTGGGGGAAACATCAGACCTTGAAGGGAGCAGAATCCCTTTGAACTACTTATACTTGTGACCTCAAAGGCTGGTAAAATCGGGAGACGACCTCAGCTTTAACACAGCTGCTCTTTGGCATTATTAATGGCACAAGAATGGATCTGGGAATTGATAAAATAGTAACAGCTAACCAACAGTTAAAAAATAGAAGGAAGTCTCCAAGTCATGAAGCCTATCCATCAACTGTACAAGAAAGGTACATTCTTGCTGGAAATGAAGAGAAGGCAAGAATCCTCAGCCTACATCAATTTCAACAACTCTGTCTTTATTTCATTTTGATTTTAACCCAGCCTAGTTTGTGTCTGTAGCTTATGGTCTGAATCCACTTTGGGAATCAGCTCAGTTCTCCCTGAACTCTCCCCCCACTGCTGCACAAGGGGACCACCCTGGCAAGATAAGGAAAAAGGTAGGATGGGCCTCTTAATGGTTCAAGCACTGAAAACAATCTTTCTCCCCATTTGTTTGTTATTTATAATTATATCATATGAATATTGGACCCTAAGGGAAGAAGTGAGAAGAGTGTGCAGCTTTTCCAATGGTAACAGTTCACTGAGTAGTTTCTCTATCCTTCAAAAAAAATAATGGGCTACTTCAGGACTCAGGAAAATTATCCTGGAGACCAGTGCATCTCAAGCCGTAATGTTTATAATAATCAGCTGGGGAGCTTGTTAGACCAAAGATTTGGCTCCTGTGCCCAGAGTCTCTTGACAGAGATCTTCAGTGATGATTTTTTTTCCTTATCCACCCATACCAGTCAAACCCTTAGTGTGAGGCTTGGCTAGAGAAAATTAGGTCTGTGGGAAATTCTGTATCTCTCACTTTTTCCAAACACAACTCAGTAGATGCTAAAAAGGCAGTGTTGTTATGGATTAGTGCATTGGCCTTATTAACATTTCTATTTAAATCAAAACCTTTCATAGGATTGCTTTAGCATCTTTCTGATAGATGCTAAAGATTAGAAAACTGTGATAAGACTGCTTAGCTTCATGTTCCTTTAAGTGCTTTCCTAGCAGGAGAGTAAGCTGGTTTTCTTCAAAATTTCCCCATGTTTCTGAGGAAACGAAAAGGGGTGCTGATACTTATTGGGCACCTACCATTTGCCTGGCATAGTACTAGTCCCTTATTTAAATAGTCTTATTTAATCCTTACAATAGCCCTTATGAAATAGCACTCTTCTCATCCTCATTTTATAAACGATGTAACTAAGTACAGAGAAATTGAGTCACTTAATAAAATTACATGGCTCAAAAGCAAATAAACTAAGATTTGAATCTTATTTCTTACTATTTTGCTACATAATTTGTCCCATTTTCTGAATTGCTTTAAATTACAAATTACCCCAGGGTCATTATAGTTATACTTCCAACATCTCTTCTATCTTAAAAGGTAGGAAATCTCCCAATTTATATTAAATAATCATTCTATCTGTTCCTAATCTCAGAGCCTGGAGAAATCAGTATTGCCTTTCTTGTGTGTGTGTGTTTTTTTTTTTTTCTCTTATTGTTCATTGCTAATCTAGACAAATTAAAGTACAAATGAAAATTTCTATTTGCCATAAGAGCAGGTCAACACTTCATTATTCCATGCTTAATAAGGGTTATCACTACACCCCTTGATCTATTTAAAATATCTTTTACGAATAAAGAATAAGAGAACTTTCTAAGACACCATTTCATATGTTAAAGCCAAATTTGTTCTATTTAAAGAAAAAAATGCTTTCAAATGCTCCATAAAAATCTGGCATCTTTAGACGTAATACAATTATGAAGGAGACCTGTATGTTTCTCTTTCTGTTGGAAAGGTCAGGAATTTTCAGCCACATTATAAACTAACAAAGCCTTCCAAGAAGACTGAGACTGACATTTTTTATATTCTCAGCTGTCTCCAGTTTGTTAATCTAGTCATGCATTCAGCAAAACTTTAAAGAATACTTTGGTGAACAAACTGATTAAATGTTATCCCCACTTTCAGGAAATCCAAAGGCATGAGTGATCATCACTCATTTCTTCTCAGTTTCTAAATTAAATGTAGTGATTAAAAGCTAAAGCAATCTTATGAAAAATTTTAACTTAAATAGAAATGTTAATATGGCCAATGCACTGATCCATAATAATATTACCTTTTTAGCATCATAAATTTCTATGTTAACTGTGTGATTAAATCACAAAACTAAATTTTTCCTGGCATTTTTCTTTTCTTTGGTGGTAGAGTTTCAAGTTTCACATAATAGTAATAATATTAAATCCAATAACATTCACAGGAGGAACAACATGTTAGACATTTTGTATAGTGCAATTTCTACCCTTAACTTACTAATTAGAATAAATCTTTAGAAACTGAGGTAAATATAATTATATTGCTTATTTTTAGGTATCGTTAAGTATATAGATTGTTTTTAACCATCTACTTCAAAGCTAACTATCTTCTATCCAAACTCTTTTGATTTGTCTCTTTGTCTCAAATAGTCCCTCCTTAACACACAGCTATCTTTCATTCGTGCAAAGAAAAAATCACCATTCTAGTAACCATTAATGAGAGTGTCAACTCTCTTGGATAAAGACCTTATAAAGAATGCATTTGACAAAAGAGCCAAGAATATACGATGGGGAAAGAATAGTCTCTTCAGTAAATGGTGTTGGGAAAACTGGTCAGGAGATGCAAAAGAATGAAACTGGACCACTGTCTTACACCACACATAAAAATCAATTCAAAATGGTTATAAGACTTGAACACAAGATCTGAAACCATACAACTCCTAGAAGAAAACATAAATCCTTAACATCAGTCTCGGCAATGATCTTTTGGATTTGACACCAAAGCAAAGGCACCAAATGCAAATATAAACAAGTGGAACTATATCACACTAAAAAGCTTCTACACAGCAAGGGAAACCATCAACAAAATGAAAAGGTAATCTACCAAATGGGAGAAAATATTTGCAAGTCATATATCTGATAAGGGATTACTATCCAAAATATATAAAAACTCATACAACGTAACAGAAAAAAAAAAAAAATGAACAATCCGATTAAAAAATGGGCAGTGTATCTTAAAAGGAATTTTCCCAGAGAAGACATACAAATGGCTAAAAAGTACATGAAAAAGTGCTCAACACCACAATCAGAGAAATTTACATCAAAACCACAGTGAGGTATCACCTCACACCTGTCAGGATGGCTATAATCAAAAAGACAAGAAATAACAAGCACTGGTAACAATGTAGAGAAAAAGGAACTCTTGTTCATCATTGGTGGAAATGTAAATTGGTGAAGCCACTATGGAAATAGCATGGAGTTTCCTCAAAAATTTGAAAATAGAGCTATCATATGACCCAGCAATTCCACTTCTGAGTATTTATCCAAAGTAAATAAAATCACCAACTTCAAAAGATACCCCCGTGTTCATTGCAGTAACGTTTGTAATAGTCAAGACACGGTAACAGCCTAAGTGTCCTTCAGTGGTTGAATGGATAAAGAAAATGTGGTGTCTATGTACAGTCCCACCTCCAAGATATTGCAGGTTCTGTTCCAGACCACTGCAGTAAAGCAAATATCACAGTAAAGTCATATGCATCTTTTTGTTTCCTAGTGCATATAAAAGTTATGTTTATATGGATCAATGGAACAGAATAGAAAGCCCAGAAATAAACCCACACACCTATGGTCAATTAATCTTTGACAAAGGAGACAAGAATATACAATGGGAAAAAAGTCTCTTCAGCAAGTGGTGTTGGGAAAGTTGGACAGCTGCATGTAGATCAATGGAGTTAGAACACACCCTCACACCATACACAAAAATAAACTCAAAATGGCTTAAAGACTTAAATATAAGACATGACACCATAAAACTCCTAGAAGAGAACATAGGCAAAACATTCTCTGACATAAATCGTACCAATGTTTTCTTAGGTCAGTCTCCCAAGGCAAAAGAAAAAGAAGCGAAAATAAACAAATGGGGCCTAATCAAACTTACAAGTTTTTGCACAGCAAAGGAAACCAGAAACAAAATGAAAAGACAACCTACGGAATGGGAAAAAAATATTTGCAAGTGATGAGGCCGACAATGGCTTAATTTCCAAAATATACAGACAGCTCATACAACTCGACAACAAAAAAACAAACAACCCATTTGAAAAAAGGTAGAAGACCTAAGTATACTTTTCTCCAAAGAAGACATACAGATGGCCAAGAGGCACATGTAAAGGTGCTCCATGTTGCTAATTATTAGAGAAATGCCAATCAAAACTACAATGAGATACCACCTCACACTGGTCAAAATGGCCATCATGAAAAAGTCTACAAATAACAAATGCTGGAGAGGGTGTGGAGAAAAGGGAACCCTACTACACCATTGGTGGGAATGTAAATTGGTACAGCCACTACAGAAAGCAGTATGGAGGCTCCTTAAAAAACTAAAAATAGAGTTGCCATATGATCCAGCAATCCCAGTCATATATCCAGACAAAACTGTAATTCAAAAAGATACATGCACCCCTATTTTCATAGCAGCAGCACTATTTACAATAGCCAAGACATGGAAACAACCCAGGTGCCCATCAACAGATGATTGGTTTAAGAAGATGTGGTATATATACCTACAATGGAATATTACTCAGCCATAAAAAAAGAATGAAATAATGCCATTTGCAGCAACACAGATGCACTTAGAGATTATCATACTAAGTAAGTCAGAAAGAGAAAGACAAATACCATATGATATCACTTATATGTGGAATCTAAAATATGACAGAAATGAACTTATCTATGAAACAAGAAACAGACTCACAGGCATAGAGAACAGACATGTGGTTGCCAAGGGGGAGAGGGGTTTAGGAGAGATGGAGTGGGAATTTGGGGTTAGCAGATGCAAACTGGTATATATAGAATGGATAAATAACAAGGTCCTAATTTATAGCACAGGAAACTATATTCAATATCCTGTGATAAACCATAATGGAAAAGAATATAAAAAAGAATGTATATATGTATAACTGAATCACTTTGCTGTACAGCAGAAATTAACACAACATTGTAAATCAACTACACTTTAAAAAAAATTTTTTTTAAATCATTATGCTGTATACCTTAAACTTATACAGTGCTATATGTCAATTATATATCAATAAAACTGGAAGAAGAAACAATCAGAAGAAGTTATGTTTACACTATACTGTAGTCTGTTAAGTGTGCAATAGCATTATGTCTAAAAAAAAGTACATACTTTAATTACAAAATACTTTATTGTTAAAAAATGCTAACCATCATCTCAGCGAGTTGTAACTTTTTTTCCTGGTGGAGGGTTTGAAGTATTTTGAGAATTACCGAAATGTGACACAGAGACACGAAGTGGGCAAATGCTATTGGAGAAATAGATTGGCTCAACAATCAAGCTGACAGGCATGCCTTGCAATGGAATACTATTTGGTCATAAAAAGAAGGAAATCCTGCCACTTGTGATGTGGATGGGCCTGAAGGGCATATGCTAAATGAAATAAATCACACAGAGAAAGACAAATACTATATGATCTCACTTATATGTGGAATCTGAAAAAAAAATCGAACTCAGATACAGAGACCAGATTGGTGATTGCCAGAGACAAGGGTTGAAGGTAGTCAAAAGTTTCAAACTTCTAGTTATAAGTCCTGATGATGTAATATACAGCATTGTGACTATAGTTAAAAATGCAGTATTGTATGTTTGAAAATTGGTAAAAGAGTAAATCTTAAATGTTCTCACCACAAGAAGAAAAAATTGTAACTGTGGTGATGGATTTTAAGTAAACTTATTGTGGTAATCAGTTCATAATATACACATATATCAAATCATTATGCTGTACACCTAAAACGAATACAATGTTATATGTCAATTATAACTCAAAAAAAAATGCATTTAAGTTTGTTTGTAATGACTCTCCTAAACAGAATATACAGAATAAAGTAGGGGCAGGTAGATTAATAGTAGAACATTTCTATAAGTGCATTAAATATTACAGATATGTGAAAAATGAAATTTGATAAACTAAATATGTCCATTAAAATACTTATTAGGATTATAGGGTTTAAATGAGAACAAATAAAGATACTCTGGTTCTCTCAGACAAGATGAGGATCATTCATTTCCTTAAAACAGCTAGAGCAATGAAAAGAAAAAGAAACTGAAATTGAACATTTTTATAACTATAGAATTGACCCCATTCTCCATAACATTACACTAATTTCTATCATCTGGCTTAATACAAGGGGCTTTGTATACACTGAAAGTGATGGAGTATCCTTGTTACTTATTACCTGTGAAGTAGGGATGTGTTTTACTCTGCCCATGTTTTCAAAGAGGAAGGCAAATTTCGGCTCTACTTCCCTAGAAACGAAAAGTCTGAGAAGGATACTTTCAATTTCTCTCCTTCTTCTTTTTCTCCCTTCTTCTCTGAAAGTGGAGTGACTTACCTGAGAGATAAGTTTGGGACAAAAAGCTAAATGTACTCGACTTAGGCCCTCGTGGCCTTTTTCAGAGCCAAACTGTCTGCCTGGTGCATGAATTCTTTTCTGCTCTCTACACTGTGGTTAAGCTCGTGAGAGCAGCTGTATCCCTGTTGGGGCATCTGTTCTTATCCAATCGAATCTGATTAATTTAGCTAACTCATTTGGTCACAGATCAAAAGTCATTCTCTATGATAAACTTTATTAGTAGTAAAATTAACATTTTGAGCTCCATTTGCCAGTTTTTGATTATATACAAACTCAGAATAAAGAGACAAATATGGGTGTCATTTATTGGACCCATAAAACTCTTCAACTATTTAAATAAACAACTTGTGTGCATTAGAAAAGTCTATTTCTTTATAGAGGAATTCTGAATAGTTTTTAGGCAACTTCAAGCATAAAATTCAGTAAGTGGCCTGGGCTTAAGAAAAGGATGATAGAACTGTCCTTCCATAGAAATGTGAGTTTAGCATAAATGTCAAGAATATGTAATGACCATAGATAAAATACAGAGAACAAGAAATTAGAGTTTTTAATATTATTTTCATTAAGTTATCCAATTTATCAAAATTGACACATTAAGCTTATGCACAATTAATCAAATTTTTGAAACTCATCTATCATTATAGGAGAAACACATGCAAGTTTTCAGTTGATTATTTGACCATAATTCATTGATTTTAGTTTTTTATTATAATTCTTCAAGTGTTTTACTATAATCATCATTCTCTTAAAAATTGCTTTTCCTCCCACTAGGTAAAAAATTATGTGTGTGTGTGTGTAAAATGTGTGTAGTGTGTGTGTACACACACTACACACACTACATACATATGAACTAGAATTTACAATTGAATTATTTAAGGATTATTTGCTGTTGAGAAGATCTTTCCTGGGGAAGCATGTGTTCTAGCATTTATATTACTGAATAGGGATTCTTTGGGTGACCTTAACTTTACACCCTACTAGAAGCAGAACTATAAGCAAAGCAACATACCTAAACAACAAACATTTCCTTCCTCATCCTCCAAAAACAACTGTTCCCCTTAGTCCTTAAGAACAATTGTTTTTGTATTTCCTCATACGTGTTTATCCACAAGAATTTTATGTATACACAAACATACATACACAATATTTTTGGTCGCACACTCTCACATGTGCACAAGGACACACACATACAAACAAGGATACATTGCTCCTCTTTCTCTGGTACGTAAACATTTAAATGCACAAATGACTGTGAGGAAACAAATCCATTAAATGCCAATTGTTTGCACACAGTAATTTCGTTTTCAAATGAAGTTTTACGTAAAGATAGTTCTTAGTCTGCTGTTCCTTGTTCAACTGTAGTTTAAAGTTTCAAACATATTAAAATGAAATCATGTTGTCTGAGCCTCAGAGGTCTTTCTTCTGGGTGATCTTCTCACCAACTGTGTACATTCTGCATACATATATCTTCAGAACTGTTCATCTTTCTTTATGCCTGCCAGATGTCTCCGGTATGTCTTAAAGTGAATATCCAAAATCAATGTGCCTAAAAGTATATTTGGCATCTTTCCCCTCACACATGCACACCTTCTTATGTTCCCTCTCTAAGATAGGGTATCTCCATCCAAACCAAAGATCCTGCTTTCATCCTAGTTACCTTCCTCTCTCTACTTCATTCTTTCCCTCATATCCAATTTGTCATCAAACTTTAGTCCTGCTAAACACATTCTCTCTCCTTTCAGACCATGAATTCTCACTAGATTTTGATGATAGTTTCTTGACTTAGTTCCACCGTGTTCTTCCTATAAGCCCTTACCAATCCACCCTCCATCCTAGGGTCAAAATCATCTTTCTAATGCAGATATGATCATGTTGACCCCCCCCCCCCCAAAAGTTATGTGGATCATTCCATTACTGATGTCACTGTAACATGGAAAGGTCAGATAATTTAGTAACTTAGGGGCATGGAGACTCTTACCCTCTTATCTATTACTCTTTAAATTATACCATAATGTGATGTTCTAAAACAAAAGAAGAGTAGGATCATCAGTATGAAAGGCATTCCTACAATGCATGTTTTAGTTTAAGGAAGAAAACTAGATGCTGCTTTTTCTATTTGGTAGAAGGAAACAGTTGAGGCCCTCCTGAGTCAGCAATTGTGCAATACTGTCCTGACTATTTCCGGCTCTGATTTCTACAACTAGATATAGTGCTATAGTTTGCAAATCTTCACTTCACCAATTAACTACCAATTTATTTGACTTCCCATAGCTTAGTCATTTCAACATAATTCCTGGAGCAAGGAGGCCTAGGCTCTCCGGCACCTAAGGTCTCTGTTTTCACTGAGAGCTGAGCATGTAGAAGTCTGTGTGCTGAGGGGCAGTCCCGCCACAACCGCTCTTCCACCACGAGGCTGTCATCAGCAACAGAGCCAAGCAGAGGAAGCAAGTTTACAAGATCACACCAACACCCCAGTCCCCAGTCAGGCCTCTGGGGTTTCGAAAAGCTTCAAATTCTGCCAAGAGCAAAGCCTACATATCCTGTTTCCTGTTCTACTATGGCCTTCTAGTTTATTCCCCAACTCCAATATCTGTCATTACTTACTGTAGTCATCACTGAAGGTGACAGTCAAATATTCTCCGCTTTACCCTCTGATATGCTGATTCCTATCGAACTCACACCTTATTCCTTAGGCACACTTCAACTTTGACTGCCCCTTTATTCTCATCTCTTCCTCTGATCTTATGAATTCATTTTTCTACACTATCAAAGACTTTTGCATTACTCTGCCTTTACAGGAACTTGGCTCTACCTGTGATTTTATTATTTTCTTCATGACACTTCACTAAACAACTTTTAGGGAAAGAGGAGAAGGCAGTGCACACCGTTTTTTCTCATTGAAACTTTTATACCATTGTTTCAAACCATTTCTGAGAGCCTCTGTGTTCACCATTTGCCTTATGGTTTAAATTGCCACCTTAAGCATCCAAGACCCAATAGCCAATCTTGTACAGTCCTGTGAATAACTTGCTAGATTACCATAGAGTCACGACATATTTACTTGCCTATTTTCATATGTAAATATTTTAATGTCTATATGTATTCCCTTTTTCTAAAATAAATTGAATTTAAAGTATGAAAAGGACTGTTTTTATAAAAATTAATGTATGCAGTAGGTAACCCACAACTTCTTTGTTATCCAGCCTAATGGACTACTTCATCACCATCATCACATTGTTGACATTCATCTCTAACCTCTAACCCTGGAGTTTACTCTGTCCCTAACATTTACTTTCACCTTAGGGTGAGACCCAGATTTAGGTACTGGTTATTTAAGACTAGGACCAGTCATGTGTCAGGAATGGGACAGAGGCCTAAGAACTGAACTCAGTGATGGGGTGGAGATCAAAGATGGAGTAACTGTCAAGTACGTTTGAGTCTTAGGGATTTGTTGGAGGTCAAAAACGGAGTTAACCTCAGGGAGAACCTGAGGCTCAATGATGGGATAAACACCCCCCCCAAAATGTTGAACTCATTACTTGCTAATGCAAAAACTATGAAAGCTCATTGTTTTTTTCGGATCACGAAATGCCCATAATCTTAAAATGGTCTCCTTAATCACTTCTCCCTTACGTATTTACTCACTATCTTCTACCACGCCAGCTCTTCTATCTCCCTGGACCTGAATGACATTCTACTGACCATTTCCTCCAACTTGATTTTCAAGCTCCTAAGCACTGCTGCAGAAGGTTGTGAATCTAAAATCATCTATGTCTACTATATACCTATATATCCTAACCCACTTCAGAGGAGCCTGTAGCTCACAGAACCTCTGATTTGACTTTGTATGAATCCTCCTTGTCACATTGCCATTCAATGTTGTCTCCAAAGTTTTCTAACACGCTCATGCCCCAAAGCCATGCTGTACCTTCCCTTTGTTCTACAATTAGAATCACTTCTTTATTGCCATCCGAGATATCTTCTGTGAGTTCCTTCAATGTTCATTCTGTCCATGCCAGAATTTCGTTTTAAATCATCCAGTTCTCCTTCCTTCTCGCCTCAGATAAAGGATACTCTTACCCTTTACAATATTACACCTTGTACATTAACCACCATCTCTTCCCGTCAATTTCAGCACTGATTGCTCATCTTGCCTTCACCTTCAGTCACAAAAAGCGTTTAATGTGTGCATATGTGTATGAATGAATGAATGAATAAATAGCTTTTCTGTCCCCTCACTACCATTTGTTTGTGGGCCAGAGATATTTTATGAACACTACAAAAGCATGTTCTATTCCCAGCTGGCTGATGTCCTTGCATTGGCACTTCCCGCTCCAGTATTGCAGCTGTAGAGTGTGGGCATCAGTCAGCACATGGTGACGGTTTACTGGTTCTACCTTTTACTCCTTGGTCACATATCTGAGCTGGACACCAGGGTCAAACACTAGGCAATGAGGGCTGACTTGGCTGAGACATTTTATCCACTGTAGAAGTTTGAGGGTGGGGCTATGGATTTCTCTGAGGCCTAAGCAGTGGCCAGATTAAGCCATGTTCAATTTCTGGGCTGGTTTTATCACAAGCCTTTTGTAATTTTCAAGGAAGTTGGAGCTGGGGTTGGTGAATTTTTTAAAAACCAATCTATGGTTTAAAAAAATGTGGTTGAAAAAAAAAATGTGGTTGTATTGACTCTATTAATTGAGATTTTCCTCTGAAATGTGTTGAACAAATCATAATTCTTAATAGTTTTGTTTAACTAGAAGATATAAACAGATTGTATGAAAAAAGGATTTTAAAAAACCAAGAAAACCAAGAATTTGAGGAACGTCTTATACCTATGCAGAATCCATTTTACAGTTTAAGTCTTATCAAGAATAGGTATTGTGTTTTATATGCATTTAATTTAAACACTCATAAAATACTGAACTTATCTATGATACTGATTTATATTCTAACACTGGAAATAAAACAAGATTATTTTTCTTTCTTTTGCAAAGAGCAAAGGGTTTCAGAATCGAGTTTGTCTTCAAGCAGCAGCAAAGGCTTGCTGACAAGATATTTTGGAACAACTTGCTATTAGGAAGGAAGTATGAGTGGGAGGATGAGAAATAGCTCATGCCCATATGACACATACAAGTTGTGAATGTGTTAGAAGTCCATGATGTAGAACATAAAAGGGTGTAACAATTTATCTCAGTGACATAAAGGACCTTATTCTAATCTTTTGTTTTTACAACTCTATTCTGAATTAGATTTTCTTTCTCTCTCTCTCTTCTGTTCTCATTTACCTCAATCAGGTCGTATGCTGATGGTTATAAACATTACAATTTATAACATCATGAGAAAATGTAGAACCTGTCAAAATATCTTGAACAAACGGCATGGACTTTCATGTCGAAGCTACTTGCCCTTGTTATTCTAGGTATATGGCAAAATCGTTGCTGCATGAGAAATATCAGTGAATTTCGTCCTCTTTTTCATTTAATAATAATTTATACTTTTAGCATTTCTTTATCTGAAACTGTCACAAGGGCTTTATATGCAAGCTCCTCTGCATCCCACAGAAATTGGTAGTAAAAATATACTGTCAAATTACTATCCCAGAACAAAAGATGATCAAGTGATTCTTTTCCACACTGTAGTACACACAAATTGGAAATCCATCCCATAATTTGTTCAACAAACAGTTATTGAGCTTCTATAATTTTCAAAACTCTTTGACAGGTGCTTGAGGAATTTGTGAGAACCATGGTGTTCCTACTTTTGAGGACTTTCGAGTCTACCCTGAGCCAAAAGCCTCTGTAATCCCAGTTTCACCTCAGCTATATCTCCTACATATATACTTTTTTATATCCTCTAGCAAAGAGGCTCTTTCCTTAGTCCCTTTTAATACTCTGAATTTCCATATGGAACAAAGTTTTGTCAATCTTCTGTAACAGTAATATATTTACTTATACAAGTAGCCTGAATAGCTTGTAAGACTTCGGGTTCTCTGAGGACAGGAACAATACCTTATATGTCTATCTTCTGAAATACATTAGTACCTAGTACCTTAACCTTTGTAAGGTAATATGAAATATTTTATACCCATATCACAAGCCAGTTTACAGGGAATGCCAGATGGATGGTGCAGATAATTAAGAGTTATGGGTTATAAAGAAGTTATAAAGAAGATGTGTTATCTATCTATCTATCTATCTATCTATCTATCTATCTATCTATCTATATCTACACACATACATACAATGGAATACTACTCATCCATAAAAAAGAATGAAATAATGCCATTTGCAGGAACATGGATGGACCTAGAGATTATCATACTAAGTGAAGTAAGTCAGACAGAGAAAAGCAAATATTATATGATATCACTTATATGTGGAATCTAAAATATGATACAAGTGAACTTATTTACAAAACAGAAACAGACTCAAAGACATCAGCAAACTTACGGTTACCGAAGGGGAAAGCAGGGGGATGGATAAATTAGGAGCTTGGGATTAGCAGATACACACTACTATACATAAAACAGATAAACAACAAGGTCATACTGTATAACACAGGGAAATATATTCAATATCTTGTAATAACCTATAATGAAAAAGAATATATGTATACATATAACTGAATCATTTTGCTGTACACCAGAAACACAACATTGTAAATAAACTATACTTCAATAAAAAAAGAATTAAAAAAAAAAAAGAGTTGTGGGGAAAAAAAGGAGGGGAAGGCAATTTCCAACCTGAGGCCATATAGAAATGCTAATGGGGAGGTAGTATTTGAATTATAAATGGATTGATACCCTTTGATTCATAACATTAATATGTTTACCCCTCCAAGGTTTTTTGTGTTTGTTTTTTTAAAAGAAATTTATTTATTTTATTTATTTTTATTTTTGGCTGTGTTGGGTCTTCATTGCTGCACGCGGGCTTTCTCTAGTTGCAGCGAGTGGGGGCTACTCTTCGTTGTGGTGCACGGGCTTCTCACTGCGGTGTCTTCTCTTGTTGCAGAGCACGGGCTCTAGGCACGCGGGCTTCAATAGTTGTGGCACGCAGCCTCAGTAGTTGTGGCTTGTGGGCTCTAGAGGGCAGGCTCAGTAGTTGTGGCTTACGGGCTCTAGGGCGCAGGCTCAGTAGTTGTGGCACACGGGCTTAGTTGCTCCGCGGCATGTGGGATCTTCCCAGACCAGGCCTCAAACCCGTGTCCCCTGCATTGGCAGGCAGATTCTAACCACTGTGCAACCAGGGAAGCCCTGCCCCTCCAAGTTTTAAAATTTAAATTACCAAGTTAGCCAATGGGAAAAGAAGACATTCACAATCTATTTTTTGTTTGTACAGGTTACAAAAGTAATACACATTTTTTTCAATTATATCTTGTATATTATTTCAGTTATGGATTTATTCCATCCCAAAATTTAGTGAATAAAGCAACAACATTTTATTTTGTTTATACTTTGGTGGGTCATGAATTCAGTCAGGGCATAGCAAAGATGGCTTGTCTTCTCTACATGATGTCTGGGTCTCAGCCGAGGTGGCTCAAACAGCTAGACATGGCTGAGATGGTCTGCCTGGGGCCTCCGTTCTTTCTGCCTGTCACTAGAATTGCTTGGTTCTTCTCCACATTGTTCTTGCAGGCACCGGCCCCTGGGCTGGGGTGCCTGACACAGTTAGGGGCTCGCTGGCAACTCCATTTTCACTTCAGCCTCTCTATGTAGTTAGCTTGGAGATCCTCATAGCAAGATGGTCTTAAGGTGTACGTGGTACCGGGAAAACTTCAGTGCATATTCCCATTCAAAAGGAGGGAATGAGAAGTCAGTAGTAGTCACCAGTCCATAGCAGTTCTGAAATCCAGCTAGGACAACGATGCCAGTTCCTTAATTAGAAATTAGAGCCCAGTCGTGCTCCCTGGGCATTGTTTCCTATGTTTTTATTAAAAAAACAAACAAGGGCTTCCCTGGTGGCGCAGTGGTTGGGAATCTGCCTGCCAATGCAGGGGACACGGGTTCGAGCCCTGGTCTGGGAAGATCCCACATGCCGCGGAGCAACTAGGCCCGTGAGCCACAACTACTGAGCCTGCGCGTCTGGAGCCTGTGCTCCGCAACGAGAGAGGCCGCGATAATGAGAGGCCCGCGCACCGCGATGAAGAGTGGTCCCCACTTGCCGCAACTGGAGAAGGCCCTCGCACAGAAACGAAGACCCAACAGAGCCATAAATAAATAAATTAAAAAAAAAAAAAAAAGAAATACAACCAAATTAATTTAAAAAACAAAAAAAATATATATATTTGCCCTTGCCATTAGGTTTATTAGTTTTTAATTTTTTAAAATTTTATTGGAGTATAGTTGTTTTATAATGTTGTGTCAGTTTCTACTGTACAGCAAAGTGAATCAGCTATACATATACATATGTTTCCTACGGTTTTAAACTCCACTCTCCAACCTACTGGATCTACACTTGGACTCATCCTTCCTTTCCACAGGAAATGGCCCAGGATTGCAGCTGTTTAACTTTCTTAGGTTGCTCTTCACCCATAGAAAGTTTGGGAAGCCTATGATATTTTTATTTTGAACCAGCTCCCTTCCATTTAATTCAATTTGTCAGTCCTTCCACCAACATAATTGGCTTTCTCAGGAATGTTACTGATGTTTATACTTCCCACAAATCTCTTTGAAACTGGTCACTCTCTATCTTGGGCTGAGAGTCAGTAGAAAGGGTGAAAGGGTCTAAGAGGCAAATTTACTAGCTTTTTTTTTTTTTTTCTTTTTTTTTTTAGGTCTAGTGGAGAGGGTCTGTGAGGCATATGATTCAATCAACCTTCAGTCTCAACAAAGGGTTAGAGCTTCATTCTCAACCCCATCTTTAAACTGAGATGATATTCTACTAGTAGGTCCCTGGATTTGGTCAGTACCCTGAGTCCAATTCTTACTTTGTGAACCTTAGTCTACATGGTTAACTGTCCTTGACCCTCTATAATCCCTCTAAATTGTGCTAAAATACTAAATACTTCCTTCCTAAGTTTATCTTTCTTTTCTCATATCTACCACATGTAGTTAGAAGAAGCCAGTTAGCACTTTCAACATTCTCCTTAGTCCGATCAATGAGTTCCTTAGGTATTCTTTCTATTTACCACATTTCCACAGGTAAGATAATATTTCTGCCAGTACGTAACTTAAGCCCCCTTCCTCCGACTTCCAATAATAGTTTCTATATTGTCCTTCTTGTCTTCCCTAACAGACTCTTTAGGTCCTTGCAGTGTCTTTCTATCACCAGTGTCAAAGTGATTGCCACATGTTTTAGCTTTTATGACAAAGAAACCCAGTTCTGGTGCCAATAGCTGTATCAGTCAGAATTCGATCAGGTATGCAGAAGTACTGTGCATATTAGGAAAAAGAAATGGGTAAGAGGAATCAGAACTTCAACAACTGTGAGAGAAGCTAAGAATGTAAAAGTCCAAAAAAAAGCAGTCATAATACCAGAGAACACTAACTAGCCAGCCCTGACACAGGTTAACGAGTTGGTTCCTATGTGGAAATCTGGAAGCTGTGCACATTCAGCTGAGAATCTGGGTCACGAAGGGAGGGGGAGGCAGGTGTAGAAATCCGTGGAAGGTTATTGGCTCTTCATGGCTATTGTCTCTGTGAGTTCACAGCAAAGCATGTGGCGGTAAGCCCAGGGCTGCTGTTGGCCAATAGATGTGTCAGTCAGGCAGGAGAACTAGACATAGGGGAGAGAGGGGGAAAAGCTGGAAAGCACCTACAGCTCTGTACCTGCCTCTCATTGCCTCTAACTGATGGTGGCCACTAGGGTGTACTGACTCTGTTTTGCTTCCACCTTCCAGAATGCACACAACATTACATTGGTCAGCTAGAACCCAGAACCACATATGGAAGGAGCTGACAACAGAACAGTATGTAACTGTGGTGACTGAAGAAAATGGGAAATTTATAAAAACAGGTAAAGAAGCAGAATAAAAGTAACCCATATACTCAGTACTGAGAGATAAATGCTATTAACATGGAACAGATTCTCATCTTTTTTCGGAAACATTTCTAATTCATTATAGGAGAGTTAGCACCAGCAATCTGCTTATGAAGTATGACACAGTGATTAAGGGCCCAGGTTTTGGGTTGCTTTGCTAGGTTTGAAGAGTAGATTCCTCACTAATAACTGTATCACCTTTGGGCAAAGTAATGAACACCTGTTCCCTCTGTTTATTTTATCTAAAATGAGGATAAAAATAGTACCTACATGTGTTAGGTAGAATATGGTCTTCTAAAGATGTCCATGCCCTAATCCCCAGAACCTATGAATATGCTAGGTTTCATGGTAAAGGGGAATTAATATTAAAGATGGAATTAAGTTTGCTAATCAGCTGACTATGAGATGGGTAGTTTATACTGAATTATCCAGGTGGAACCCCAGTGTGACCACAAAATTTGTCATAAGTAGGAGAGGCAGGAGAGAAAGAACCGGAGATATGGTAGTCTGAGAAGACTCGGCCTGACCTGCCTGCCTTTGAAGATGGAGAAATGGTGCCACAAATGAGGAAGGAAGGCTAGAAAGCATCTAGAAAAGAGAAGAAAATGGATTATTCCTTAAAGCCTCCAGAAGGAACATAGTCTTGCCAACACCTTGAGTTTAGCCCAATGAGACCCGGTGAACTGCAAGAGAAGAAACTTGTGTTGTTTTAAATCACTAAGGTTTTGATAATTTGTTACAGCAAGAATAGGAAATTAATACGTGAATTCATGGGATTGTTGTGAGAATTAAATGAGATGATGCGTGTAATCATGATTAAAATAGATCCTCGTACATAGTAACTGTTCAATAAATGTGATTATTTTCTAGAAAAAATTATAATTATATATGTCATACATATAATTATAATTCGATGTTATATGTATATATAATCTCCTGTTGTTGCACAGTTAAGTTGTATTCAATTTCCTGTTATTAGAAAAATACTTCAATGGAAAAACTCTATGGAGACCTGTCTGTCTTCATGCCTATTACAGACTAAGTGGCTAATATGATGTTGGACACATAATAGGGGTCTATAAATATTCATTAATAGATAAATAAATAAATGATTTGTGCCTATGTATTTTTTCACATTTGTCTTTTGTCTTTAGGCTAGATTCCCAGACATGGAATTACTGGATCAAAATGAGCTGAACATTTTCATGCTCTTTATACCTACTGCCAAATGGATTTTCGGAAAGGTTACACCAATTTACACTCCCACAGCATTGTATGAATGTGACTTTGTCATCTTACCCATACTAACACTCAGTATCCTACATTTTAAAATCTCTGATAATCTTTTGCCTGTTTTTATCATTCCTTTAATTGTCTCTTATTTATAATGTTGAAAAACTCATTAATGGTTATTTTATTTATTATTGGTCATTTTTATAATTTCTTTTGTAAATTCTTTGATGGTTATTTTCAAATTACAAGTTATATTAAACATAAGAAACATAAGAAAGGTACAGAAAATAATAAGCCCTTCTGAACCCACTGGCAAAATTTGACAAATGTTAGCAATTTTACAATATTAGCTTCATTTATTGATTTATTTATTTTTGAAACAGAATGTCTTAACTATATTTGAAATGTCTTCTATTCTCCTTTCTCCCCCCACCCTCTTCCTAGGGAGTACTTACTTCTGCAGATCCTTGTTTATGTTTTTGTTTCTTTTATGTGTTCACCTACAACACATATGCATTCACTGTTAGTATGTGTGATTCTTTTCCTCATATTATCTATTTGCTTTTCCAGATAGTATTTTCAGTCAGTATTTTTCATTTGAATCAATTAGTTCTTTGTGTCATTGGATTTTAACTCTTTGCTTGTCATATTTGCTGCACACATTTTTCCAGTTAGTCATTTTAATCATATTTGTTTCTAAATTGATTTCCAATTGATCACATTTCTTTGAAAGTCAGTTACTTCAACTGATTTTTTATTGTGTAGAATTAGTACTAAAATTGTATGGTTTTCATTCATATATTTGGTTTAATGGCAAAGCATCACAGTAGTAATTATTAACGTTTTCTGATTTATAATTTCTAATCTTAGAATGTACTGCCATAAGTGGAGACTTGAAGGCAGCTATTAAAACCTGTTATCATCTGATTATTTTAATGTGGAATTTGCAAAACTTAAGATCTCTAAAGGTCTTATGTCTTAATTCTCTCTTTTTACAATCTTATAGTGGAGGATGAAATGATAGTGATTTCATTAATTAAAATTTATCAAAAGAAAAAAAATTCCAGAGACAATTTAATATTCATCCAATTTCAAGTAATACTGGTAGAACACAATTTTCTGAGCTATTAAAAGTAAAGGAGTGAAACGTGAGCTTTTCAGTGGTAAGCTCCCCTGATCTTAATGGAAAGGTGCTAGAATCCACTGAACATTGTTTAAGGGTGTTACATTTTCCTGAAAAATAAAAATGAATTTAATCAAATAGATGTAGGTATAATAAAATGGCTTCCTAGTATACACAGGCAAGAGGTTATAAAAGAAAATGTATTCAGGACTTGTGACTTACAAATAAAAAAAACTTTATGTTAAAAAATCAGATGGAATTATTACATAATTTGTCAGTACTTCCACTAAACCCATAACATATCGTCAGTGGGTAAAAATCTAGGAGCCACCTTCTAATAAGTTTTTTTTTAGATGCAAACTACCACAAAAGAGAGGCAAAAATGAACCAATACTTTGTTGTGTGCATTTGTGGAGAAAGAGATGATTTCCCCTTGCCCCCTGGAAACATATAAAAATATAACCACTTGTCGGAATAAAAGAATAAGTGTAATTTTAAAATCTCTCATTGGAAAGTGTGTTCAGTGTACAGTAGCTCTGTTTATGAATGTTCAGAAATCTGCAGGCAGAGCTAAAGGGATATATTTCCACCTTTGAAAATAGCAATTACCTAATATAAAAGTGTTTAAAATTTTGAACTTATGCCCATAAAACAAAACAATAAAAAGCGGCTGCATCTAATGTTATATCTTTGAACAGAGATATAATAAAAGCAAAACAAAAACTGAAGAATTAACAGCTAGAAATTAGATTTAGCTGATACTACCATGTGGAAACATTTCATTTAAATATATGTGAACTTTTAATACATTTCAATAAAACAAACATACAGGCACAATTAAGCCTACACTTATTAAGTAATAATAAATACAAGAAATTAAAATGTGTTTTGGTGAACTCTCTGTTAAGAATGTACAACCACTTAACCTACCCACTCTGATTTTAAATCAGTGCCCTTCAGCTTTCCCTCAGCCAGCTCTGCTGGAAACTGGCAAAGAGCACAAATGGAGACTAAACTTAGATTCTATTGCTTTCCTCCAAACGGCTCATCAATTTAAAATACTCGGGCAAATAAAACTGACAAGTGGCTTTCTACACTGAAAATACCTAAGAGCTATGGAAATGTTAATAATTTGTCTTTTACTTCTCTATTCATGTAAATAAGAAAGGTCACAAATTTCGAAAGAGATAAGGCACTATTTTGGGAAACAGTTTCAGGAGTGGAAACATTACAAGGTAGGCTATTTATAAGCTGTAACTTTCTATAATCTGATGTAAATATGTATTGGCAGTGGAATAGCCAGACTTGAATTTGAAAACTTGCTACTGTTATTCAGAAAGCTTGCTACTGTTTCATTATGATTTATTTTTCTGTCAGGATTAACATATATGGCAGGCTATCTTTAGTAACCTGACCTAATGGTCTCTTTCATCTACTCCTTCCCAGATCCACTCTACTGGAGGGAACCTTTCCCAAGTGCCCTGGGAAGAAATCTCCTTGGGAAATTCTTCAGAAGGCTATTTAGAGAACACATGGTGACTGAAATAGTTTCTGAGGAGATGCATTGGCTTTTCTTGAGGGAGGGACTGTCTGGGACTCCCTTGCCAGATTCTTCTGTGGATACTTCTTTGCTCTCTCTGGTCTTTAGCCTGGTGGAACTTTATTCCATTAGATTTAAATAATTTTTTTTTTTTTACAGAAAGAAATTTCACATTAAATACTCATTTATAGTAAGAAGTATGGAAAAGAAGTAAAAAGGGAAAACTGAAGGAAGGAATGGGAGGATGTGACTGGAATTCTAAACGTTTAGAAAGCATTAGAAATGTAGAGTTCTGGGTGCCACCAACTGGACACTGGGATGGAAACTAGAGAATGCCTCTATGACACTTTTTGCTAGCAGCTCTTGAACAGTAGAAAGATGAAGACATATTTTAATAAATGCATATTTTGGGTGAGATCTAGCCTGTCTGGCAGAGATTGGAAAATAAGGGAGTCTGAATTTTTAATTACACTTGTAACCTACATCTTATTAATTTCTAAGTAGTTTTGTCTCTAACCCATTAGCAAATAGATTCCCCTATGAACAATATAGTGCTAAAGATATTGACTTAATTTCCAAGGACGTTGTATTCTCATTTTGTTGTGTCTTTTTCTTCCAGGTCCACAGGCAGCATTCCTACTGGGGCCAGTCATTTGTGTTGTGACAGCCATGATCTTTTAAAAATAAGCTTACATTTTTTAAAAGAAACTTTTAAATTAGGTCTCTCCTAAAGCTTTCCACAGACATCCAGTTGTCCAGGTCTTGCAATTAATCATGAAAATAACATGCAGAAAATGAATAAAGTGCATAGACTAATGTGGAAACTTCTACTATCTCTCCAATACTAGCCTCAATTTCAGAACTGATAATGGGAAATATCTTGTTGATTGAGACTGATAATATCCAATTCAGGTCTTTCCATCAGGAAGACAAAGATCCTCCAAGTCAAATATTATCTTTATAAAGAAAAGAAGGAGAGGCTCAAACGACAGGCTCAGCTCCTGACTAATTGCCACAAGAATACAATGTGTGGCTTTGCTGCTAGAGAGCTAAATTGGCACACTGTACCTTCTTGTTGGAATTAAAAGATGGCTGGGGGGGGAATACAAGAATACTCTTATAAAAAAAGTTAGGAGGTAATCTCGTTATAAGTTTTCCAAACTTCCCTACTGAATGTTTGTTCCAAACTTTATTTAAATAGCATGTTACAGCGATACCTCATTTACATGGTATGTCAAAGTGTTATAATTTCCACATTTCTAGAATCCCAGGTCCAAGACAGCATTGCATAATGAAGGGAAAGGATACAAGATTTCTAGGAATGAATTTCAGTGTAAATAATAATCAGTGATTCTATCAACCTTCCAAGGACAATGAGGAATCTATGATGTAGTGTTTATTATATGCGCACTGTTTTTACCTTCTATGGATTTCGGCACTTCCTGTAAACATGGAATAGGGCTTTATTATACGATGGAGTATTTTTTAATTCTGTTATTTTTTTTTTTTTTTTTTTTTACATTTGTGTTCTATCACAAAATTCATCTAAGCATAGAAATGGTTGTTTCTCATTGGGGAGTTTATCTGCCAAAATGTTATTGCTATAGGAAATGTATGTCACATTGGATTATCACTTGGCACTACCAAGCCAGAACAGTGTGAGCTTTAAACTTGGTTTAAAGAAATCTAATTAGTATCAACTGAAAGAGAAGATCCCTAAAGATATTTCTTTTTTACTTTTCCTAATATAAAAGGTGATTTGTGATCAAATTGTTAATCTATAATCATTTTTGCTACTCAAAATCGAATTTGACATTTTTGGAACATATCATTCTTAATAATAGTCAAATTTCCTTAAAGCAAAATTAAAAATATAGAAGTGGGGGGGAAACGAAATGAATAGAAAATATTATTCTTAGTGAAAAGCAGCTGTGAGGGAATTAGTGAATGAAAATATTATAAGACCGTAAAGCACTTGTAACTCTATTCAGTACAGTTCTCCAGACAAATTTATTGTTGTTTTATTTATTCAATCAATAATAATTTATTGAGTAACTACTATGAGCCGGGTACCGTGTTAATGAAGAAAAGGCAAAGACACTATGAAGACTGCAAAGACTACAAATAAGACTTTATCATTGCCCTTACCCACTTTATGATCCAATCTTGGGGCAGACATATATATATACATATATATACATATATATATACATATATATATATATATATAAACTAGCTTCAATCTTGAACAAAATTCAGTAGGAGTATGTGTGTGTGTATGTTTTATATATAGACATACCTACATATTTGCACATATATACACACATTCATACATATATTAGAATATATTTGCACACACACATTTGCACATATGCACAAGTAAAAGGATGAGATAAAAAACACAAACAGCATGCTGCTCTTTGGAATCTGACACACCTGAATGTTACTTGATCCATGCAGAGCCTCAATTTCCTTATCTACAAATGCCTCCCTCAGAGGATTTCTGAAAGTATTAAAAGGGATAAGAGACGCAAAGCATTTAGCTCAGGGTCTGTCATATAAAAGCAGTAAGAGAGCTATAGCTGTTATTAATTATTATTATTATTTTGTTTTATTTTGGGCAACTTCTTGGAGGAGGCAGTGTAGAAGCAGATGTAGACGTGAAGGTAAAGGAGTACTATCAGGAAAATGAAGTAATATGAGAATAGTATATCCTAAGTGGAGAAGGAGAAAGTCATTCAAGAACAGGTATGAACTTCTATTACCACCAAATAGTATATGCCAATTTACTATTCCATCTGAAATAGTAGAAAATTGTAAGGGCAAAAAGAGGGTGTTTTTTTTTTTTTAAAATTCGTGTTTACTTTGAAATAAAGATTTCAGCTTAGATGTACTTAAAATACACTAGAGAAATTAAAATATAATTAGTGAGGAAGATACATTATTTATTCAGAAATGTATACTGAAGATGAGGAAACAACAGGAACTTAAGGCATTATCCATAATTTCAAATTTAAAAAATACATTTTTTTTGTGCTTAAAAATACAGAAAATATTTTGGTTATAAGCAGAATATAGAACCAACTTGTCCCGTTACACACACACACACACACACATACACACACACACACACACACACACACACTTTCTCTCTATCCATCTCCCTCTCTCTCTCTTTCTCTTTTACTAATATCTCACATTTCTGCTCATTTATTTTTTCTTTTGATCTAGCTTGTCCATAATTCAAATCTTGTCCTTTGGGGTGACTTCTTTCAGATAGTGAGAGAGATGAGAATTTATATTTAAATTGAGAGTCTTTGTGGTACAGAATTTCACTTATACATTAACTTAAAGGTGTGAGTTTTAGGCAGGGTCCTTTTGGAAAATTTCTATGAAAGTATTTTACAGAGTGAGTTTTGAAGCATTATAATTACTTTGGGCATGACATCTGGGAGTGGTATTTTGAGAACAGCAGGCTTCTGTAAAATATACACACACATATATGTAACTATAACTACAATGTTATAGACAAAGTTAGGTAGGTGCTACTTTATACATATATAATACTTGAAAAATAGGAATTGATATATAGAAAAATAGATGATAGATTATAGAGATAGAGATAAGAAATCGAAGTCCATTTTACACAAGCTGCTCATTCATGAGCCCTGGCTACTGAGGGTCTCCTGAGTGTTTGGTTAACTGAATATCACTTCCTCTCTCTTATAGATCGTTTGTCTTCTACTTATTGAGTCAAAGTGAGTTAATGACTTTACAGAGTTTTATCATAGGCAGTTTTACAAGAGTAGACTTATACTGGCTTTCATCCTTAAATTATGCCCACCCCACCCCGTAACTCTCCTTGTTGAATTCTTACCCTTTTTAGCAGTACAATCTCAAATGCCAGCCCTGCCACAAGGTCTTCCTGACACTTCAGACTTTTTAGATCCCTATAAATTGCCACAGCATTTTGTTTGTTCTTTTGGAATAATGTGACTTTGTCACGTCTTTTTGTGTTTGTGTGTGGGGGGGATGAAGTATTTCTTCCCTTTCTAGAAATTGTTGGGGGGAAAATCTAGCATGTACCATGCCCTTTATTTAAAATGTATTTTTAAATCTATTATTTATTTATTTATTTATTTTTGGCTGTGTTGGGTCTCTGTTGCTGCATGCGGCCTTTCTCTAGTTGCGGAGATCGAGGGCTACTCTTCGTTGCGGTGCGCGGGCTTCTCACTGCGGTGGCTTCTCTTGTTGTGGAGCACAGGCTCTAGGCCCACGGGCTCCAGTAGTTGCAGCATGTGGGCTCAGTAGTTGGGGCATGCGGGCCCTAGAGCACACGGGCTTCGGTAGTTGCGGCACGTGAGCTCTAGGGCGTGTGGGCTTCAGTAGTTGTGGCGCATGGGCTTGTTGCTCCGTGGCATGTGGGATCTTCCCAGACCAGGGATCAAACCTGGGTCCCCTGAATTGGCAGGCAGATTCTTAACCACTGCACCACCAGGGAAGTCCCCGTACTTCGCTCTTGATGAACATTTGTCTAGTTGCACTGAACTGAATTGAATTGAATTTGTAGGCAACTTGTAAGCTGACTGGTTTAACAGAACCTTTCTAAAAGCCCATCTATCTGCTCTATTATTTATGTTTTATCCTCCTAATCCTAGTTATATGTATACAGATATAAGTAAATTCATTTCTTCATGTATTCAAATTCCTAGTCTTTTATTAGTTTTTCTGAGTATAGTTATGTCATTTATCAAAAAACATTATGGTAAAAATTTCATACTAACAAGCATCTAGCACTATTCTATTGTACTCCATGCAACTGTCATATTTTAAATGGTTTAATGATAGGAAGGCACACATCTTTCGAGTATTTTTTATCGGCCTATTTATCAGTATTCGTATTTTTTTGAGGTATAAACAATAAATAATATATGAATCGATGTATAGGCATGTAAATGTTAACATCATTGTGAACCAACAAAGTGTGTAATACTTTAAAACGTTATAGCAACATAGTGAAGAGTTAAAACAATTCCATTGATTTTTATTTCTAGCTCTTAATGCATCACTGGTCTTCTTCCTTTCATGAGTCAATTTCCTTTACTACTCTTGCTCATTCAGGAGAAATGTTTTCTAGCATAGTTCTATTACCCTCACTAATAATTAAAATATATGTGAGTATCCTGGTGCTTAGCTGTAATGATATCTCCAGAATCAATGTCAATGGAACTACCGTTTGTGGGAAACTGCCGTATACTTTTGCTTTCCAAAAGTCATTTTTGGTACCCTCCTTTGATTAAGAGTCCATGTTTCACTCAAACAGAAGTCTATCCTGAAATTCTGGTCCATTACATAATTTTCAGAAGCTGGAAGAAAAGCATTTGCATCATTTCTGTTCCCAGATCTGTTCAATATATACTCCCAGTCTGTCATGCCTGAAATTAATTTTTTACAATCTGGATCTTTACTATATGCTAAAAATTCAGTACAAAAAAGGACCTCCTTCTGCAGAGAATATGTAAGCCAGAACACTATGTTCCATCTTTATAATGAAACACATAGCTCCTATCAAAAGGCAAATTTTTTTGTTTCAAAATGTTTGAAGAGAATAATGCTTTAAAAGATTTCAAATGCTTATGCTTACTTTTGTGAAAGTGAAAAGATTCCTATCTCAAATATATTTTAGCCTGAATCATATAATTTGTGTGTAACCTGAACTACTTTTTATTTATTTCAAGCTATTTCCCTCTCTGTATTTCATGCTTCTGAAGTTGGAAAACAAAAGCAAATAACTATAAAAATAGTTTCTCTCAAAATATTCAGATTCAAGTGTATGACTATTAAAAATGCATACTGATTGTTAATATCAATCTAGTTTTAAACAAATGAAAATATACCATTTTGACTCATTAATCATGAAGCTTATCACACTCACACCTAAAACTCTTGTTTTCCCAAAAGTATAAAATCAATTCTATTGATTTTTTTAAACAAGTAGAGTAGTCCTAAAAAGTAAATTTCAAATATCAGAAAGAGAAAATATGATAACATTAAATACAAGGCAAACAAACAAAAAACCTTTGTATGATCTTGGGAAAATTATTTACCTCTGAGAGTGTGCTCATTCTTCTGTTAAATGGGGATAGGCAAATATGAAGATATAATAAAATAAGGCATATAATGGCCATAACACAGGACCCGGATTAAAGTCTTCCTTCTCTTATTTTTACTCCTTCTCCTCCTCTGCAATTCCTCTTCCCCTCATTTCCTTTTCTCCTATTCCTTATTCTTCTTTAATTTCAAAAATAGAAATTTTTGAGGCTTCAGAAATGTATAGCATTTGACTTGGATCCAGGATTCAAACTGAGACCTATATCACACCAAAGCCATTCTTCTCCCTAACAATTAATTTCCTCTAGAGCTTCCATTGATTTTTGCATAGTGAATTTGTCACAGACTGATTATAAGAACAATAAAACTTTCTGTTGTTTTTGACAAATACTATATTTCTGAAAATGTTTGCCTCATACTTTTGGGTATTATATTGTTTGGTGCATGGGTGTTTGTTAATGTTTGGCCTTTATAATTTTTCAAACCTAAATAGTAAATAATAGACTTCTTTAGTTGATACAGTGCTTTTTGCATTAACTTCTAATTTGTTTAATAATAATACTAACACTCATATCATGGCTTTCTACAAAGTTTATTAATAAATATTTGTCATTATTTTATTTTTAGCTTCCTGGATTCGTTTTGTCCTGAATCCATATCTTAAATGTAGCTAGCATTTTCCCCCAATTCAATCTGATATTTTTTATTATTTGTACTTTATTTCCATTCATCTTTATATACGTACAGCTCTTCATCATCTATTGCATATTTTTACTAGTTAGACTTAAGTTATAATTCCTTTTGATGTTTACATTATGTTGACTAATTTAAGGCATTGCACAAATATCCTTATTCCACAATTACGTATATTGGTCTAAATTTTTATGGCATATAAAGAATACTATGCTAGCTGGATAGCTATATGTAAATCAATGAAATTAGAACACTCTCTCATACCATATACAAAAGTAAACTCAAAGACCTAAATATAAGACATAACACCATAAAACTCCTAGGAGAGAACACAGGCAAAACATTCTCGGACATAAATCATAGGAATATTTTCTTAGATCATTCTCTGAAGGCAAAGGAAATAAAAGCAAATATAAACAAATGGAACCTAATCAAACTTAAAAGCTTTCACACGGCAAAGGAAACCATCAACAAAATGAACAGACAACCTATGGAATGGGCAAAAATATTCGCAAGAGAGGCACCCGACAAGGTAATTTAATAACCAAAATATACGAACAGCTCATACAACTCAATATCAAAAAAACAAACAACCCAATCAAAAAAACGGGCAGAAGACCTAAATAGACATTTCTTCCAAGAAGACATACAGGTGGCCAAGGGGCAGATGAAAAGATGCTCCCTCCACATTGCTAATTATTAGAGAAATGCAAATCAAAACTACAAGGAGGTATCACCTCACACTGATCAGAATGGCTGTCATCAAAAGTCAGAGAATGACAAATGTTATATGATATTAATTATATGTGGAATCTAAAAAATAATACAAGCGAATCTATATACAAAACAGAAACAGACTCACACACATAGAAAACAAACTTATGGTTCCCAAAGGGGA
Source organism: Eschrichtius robustus (assembly GCF_028021215.1). Taxonomy (NCBI): domain Eukaryota; kingdom Metazoa; phylum Chordata; class Mammalia; order Artiodactyla; family Eschrichtiidae; genus Eschrichtius; species Eschrichtius robustus. The sequence goes on from NC_090825.1 coordinate 71,303,046, forward strand.
AAGGGAGGAGGAGAGGGATAAATTAGGAGTATGGGATTAACAGATACAAACTACTACTTATGAAATAGATAAGCAACGAAGATTTACTGTATAGCACAGGGAACTATATTCAATATCTTGTAATAACCTATAATGGAAAATAATCTGAAAAACATACGTATAACTGAATCACTTTGCCATGCACTTGCAGCTAACACAATATTGTAAGTCAACTATACTTCAATTTTAAAAAAAATACTGTGCTTTTGCACAATGCCTCTCCCTGCTCTTTTAATTTTTCACTGATTTTATCTATATATTTGACAGCCCTGTTTTTCTTTTTGTATTATGATTACCGTTGCTTGTCCCACTAGCTGTTGAAAGTAAGTTTTCTTGGATTGCTTAACCCGTGAAAATCCACTTCTCTGACATAGCTAGGCATCACAAACTGATCACAAAGGGGCACTATTTAAGTCATTTTGCTGCATGTAGCTGAAAACTCAGTTCACAGTGGCATAAGTAAACAAAACATTTATTTTTGTCATATCACCATATTCTGGAGATGAGAACTCCAGGACTCTTATGGTAGCTTTTCCAGGACCTGAAGGACTTGGTCTCCTTCAAGTTTTTCACTCAGCTGAGTTTAGCATAATCTTTTGCCATTGGCCTTGTCATTCCCTCTGCTTGTAAGATGGCTAGACACTGCCAGCATTGTATCTGAATCCTGAGGAAAATGAATGTTAAAAGGCCTTCTAAGTCTTTCCCTTTAAAAGCTTTTTTCCAAAGCTTCATTGGAAAATTCTACTTATATTTCATTGTGCCAGAACTTTGTCAACTCGCATTTTTATTCATAGGAGAGGCTAAGGAATGTTGTATTTTATCTGGGAACATTGTTGCCCCATACGAAATCATTGTTGCCCTTTACAAAAATCATAAAGATGCAGAGAAAAGATACCGCATAGGCAAGCAGCAAAGTCTGCCAAGCGAGCTAACTCTCATGTTAATATCACGTGATTCTGCTCTCCCCCCCCCCCCCACACCCGCTGCCACTGCTGATTGGTTGTGTGGTGATCCCCTAACGTTGGTTCAAACAGACTTTCATGGGTGTCAATTGGGAATCATGGTTCAAAGAGAATAGTTAATCTCTGTTGGGTGCTGGTGCTACGAACCGGGGCTGGGATGCTCTCTGTCTACCACACATATACTGAAATAGGGACAGTCTGGGGAAGGAAAGAGGAACAGAACCTGAAATTGCTCAGCAGAAAGTTTCAGAACTGAAATATCATGTAGTCTCAGTAAGACAAAGAGCAATTCCTCCCTCTGTTCCTTCAACACATTACTCTTTTTATTCCAGCTAGTTTGATATTGTTTCTGTTTCTCAATTCAGATATATAGAAGAATATAGGATCCTCCTCTCTTGGTGTTTCTGTTTTATTTTTGTTTTGTTTTAGAACTTCTGTTTAGTTAGAATTTTAACTCTACAGGAGCAAATACCCATACGTCTATTCAACACTGAATTTTGTTTGCCTAGCATGGCATGTTATCAATAAACATTTATTTAATGAATGAGGCTTTATTATAAACTGAGCATCCCCTAATTCTCTTCATTTCTTCTCTTTAATTTCTTTTATTGGTTTTACTAGTTATTTTCTAGCACAGCATTCCCTTTGAAGAGTACTTTGGTGAATGATTTCTGGACAAGGCTCTTAATGGTCCTGTTAGGAACGGTGCATTTTGGTGTAGTCAATTATCTGAAAGTATAATTAAATGAGGAAATGTTTCTTTTGTCTTCACATAGGTTAGTATTTGAGCTGATAGCTGCACATTTCCTGCCATGTTTTTAAACCAATTGAGAAATCATACAAGGAGAAAGATAGAGACAGCAACCAAAATATCATCCTGACAGAAGGTCTTCACAGAAGAATCAGATTATACCTGTATTCTAGTTTGCTTCCTAATGCTAAACCTTAGAATTCGGCATACTCATCCACCCAGCACTTCTGGAACAAGAAGATCATGAGTTAAATTACATTGCCCGTATGAGTTAAACTTCAAAGATATTAAAGTAAAGAAACTCACTTGGGAGGACTCTCCCAACAAAAGGTTAATCTTGGCATACACATTTAGCACATGGCAGGGCCTATAATCCACCTATGCATAATTTCTCATCTCTCAAAGAGTTCCATTTGAGCCATCATTTGATTCTTCTATGTATTTATAAATTTGACTTGGTGACATCCCCACTGTGAGGTCTTTTACAAAGTTCTTTCTTTTCAGCATGGTATATTCAGAGTATCTGAATTCTCATTTGAGTTAGCTGATCCGGCACTGTCTGTCCAAGGATGGAACTCACGATTTAAATTAGTATCTCACCAGTCCATGAAACTCATTTGTTTGTCAATTTAAAAGCAGTGATGTTGTTCTTACCTCATTGCCGTAAAGACATCCAGCTCACCTTCCTTAACCCTCCCCCTGCCCGAATTAAACCTCTGCCTCAGTGACTTCTACTTTTGTGTGAGCTGGGAAATGGAAATAGGCCAGGAGTGTTAGGCAAATAGAATTCAGACCTACAGAAGAGAAAAAAGCTTCCTCTCCTCCCTAATCCCCTATCCCTTCACTCCAGCCAATACATGAATGACAGTTTAGTTTTGCATGACATTTATGTATTACGGTTTTGCTTTAAGCATTCTGAGGCTAACCTTTCATATGTTCTAACATTGACTTTATACCAACTTTAGATTCAGTTTAGATTTAGATTTGGTTGTTATGTCTCTCAAGTCTTTTCTAATAATCTACTCTCAACTTTTCTTTTTCTCTCCAGTTTATTTGCTGAAAATACTGGACTACTTCTTTTGTAGAATTCCCCATGATTAGATTTTTCTTACTGCATCTTTATAAGTTCCTTTGTACCCTGCATATTGGAAATTAGATCATGAGGCTCAATCACATTTTAGTTTGAGTTTTTAGCAAGAATTCTCCCTAGCTGGTGTTGTATACTTCCTTCATGAGATATACAATTTCTGGGTATCTCAATTTGTGATGTTAATTGTGTTGTCTATCATTGCCCAGATATAATTTCATTAGACGTTTTTAAAATGGTGATAATCTTTCATTGTCTACCATTTCTGTCATTTTATCTCTTTTTTATCTCATGAAATTAATAATCTCCATATTTCATGTGTTTCTCAATTCTGTTTCCTATTTTATTAACTGATTGTCTAAACCATTAATTTTCACTACTTAATTATTTTCAGTGATGACTTAAGTTGTTCTTTAACACGGTTTAATCAGTTCAGTTTCTGTTTCCCAGCTACTCTGCTTTCTTCTTTTCTTTGCAAAAAAATAGCAGCTGTTTTCAGAATCTCCTTTTGTGTTGGTGTTCTATATCAGGGATGGCACAGATATTTTTTTCCATCACCTTTTTCCTTTTACTTGGTTCTTTAAAAATTTTTTAAGTCAAGTTATTATTATTGTTCCTCATCCTTCCTTGTGATCATCTGGCTAATTCTTAGAGACCAAGTGTAAGTGTAGGCAGATTTGTGGTATTGTGGCCAGTGCTCAGCTTATGGCTCTGTTTGGCAATGGGGTAAGACCTGCTGATGCCATTGCTAGAAGAAAAATGTCAATATACAGTTATGTACTCAAGGAATGGCTTAGTGTGGGGACAAAGGAAAGATTATATTTTGTTTCTTTCATTCTGAAACTTTTGTTCTTATGTGTGGGTTTTATATCCATAGCAAAATTATCAGCATGATGTATCATATGGATTTGGGATTGGGGAGCACACTATCACGGAGAGACATTTTCATTCCTCTTCCTGTACCCTACACAGTAAATGGTGACTCTACTTAGTAGCAGAGTATATCTTCTGTATTTGCAAACAAGGAGTGTGTCAACTGGAGATGAGCATTGCACTCCTGCTCTCTTTCTTATACCCACAGAACTGGGTTAAAGCTATTTTTTAGCTTTATGGCGGTATAACTGACATACAAAAAAACTGCACATATTTATATATACAATTTGGTGAGTTTGGACATATGCATACACCCATGATACTATCACCACAATCAAGGTAATAAATCCATCGTCTCCAAAAGTTTCCTTGTGCCAATGTGTTTTGTTCTGTTCTGTTTTTGTGGTAAGAACACTTAATATGAGATCTACCCTCTTAGCACCCAGGCCAATTTTTGCATCTCTTCTTTTCATCTTCCAGCCATGACGTTACTGACCGTATCAGGAGCTGGGATGATGAGGCCATCCTCAATGTTATATTTCCGACACTGGACACAGTAGATTGGTCCTACTGAGCCATTATTTGAATCCAAGAGCTGCAGTAGTTGCAGTTCATTCTCCCTTGTTTGCACACCCTAACTTCTGGCAGCATGCCTCTCCAGAAAGGCTGCCTATGGATCTGGCTGACAGAAAACACCACTCCTGGGTCCTAACCCATTAGGTGAGAGAATACAGAAATGCTTCTAACACTTGGGAATTTGATTTTTCTCTGCCATCCTTTTAGACAATAGTTGGGAACTGTTTTTCTCTTTAGGAAAATTTTATGGACATATTAGAGAGAAATTAAAAAGGGAGATTTGGTTATATTTGTATCTTCTATGAAGACCATTTTATTTATCTATAAAAATCGATTCATTTCTTAATACACATTTATTATAATTATTTTACCTTTATATAAGAATGCGATATCTAAGGAGTGCATTATTACTTTCTGTAATTCCCACCCTAGTTTGGTAAAAGTGACTCTTTCTAGACAATCATATCAGAAAATGACTTTGTCCTGCACCAAGCCAAGGAGCTGCTGTGAGAAGCCCCAAGGACGGCAGGGGTTTCCTACAGTCAAGGTGGTTCTTTCTGTGGTGAATTTTACCTCCTTCCTTCAGGGCATCCTCAGAATTATCAACAAAGAGCTAATTGGAAACAGTGTCTAGATTACAATTCTGAATATCATCCTTATTTTGTGTAAAATATAGTTCTCTTATTTCCTACCAAGTTAAACTTGAGATTTTCATTTTGATTTTGAAAAAAAGGAAAGAATATTTCAACTATTAAGTGATCAAAGGCTACATTCAGAACAAAAATATTTAACACTGGAACTAGTATATTTACAGTGTAATTGCATAAGTAGAAGTTTTCTTTCTCTTTTCCCTTTCCCCTTTTCCCTTTCCTTTCCTTTCCTCCTTCCTTCCTTTCCTTTTGTGAGGAAGGAGATTTAACTCCACACTTTGTGTTCGTTCCTCACTTTGGGAGGAGAAATGGGTTAGAATAAAGAAATGTGTGAAAACTGTATTCAGAGTTGCTCTGTATAATTAACGAGTCAGTATCTCCCTTAATCAGAGAATCAGAATGGTAAACTTTGCTGACTGTGATTATTAGTCTAAAAACCTCTACATTTTGACTCACTATTTTCTCATCCTTAAGATCTTGATCTTCACTGGTGTTCATGTCACAAATGTTTGAACCCAAAAGGATTTGACTCTAACCTAAAAGACTTTAACACCAGTCTTTTTTTCAGACCCGTGGGCCTCTAAAGAGAAATAAGAACATTCTTTTCCAAATGTTACTAACCTCTGCTGGCTGAGTTACTGGACTGACTTATTAATGTTTAACAACTCAGTCATCAAATGTAGGTAATAATAATTTTATTTAATCAAAGTCCCACGTTGAAATTTATAGGGATGAACTTATTTTTCACAGTGCCAATAATGAAGTCAAATTAGGTAAATTCCTTTATGAGCAAAGGAAACATGTCATTTCCATTTTTAAAAACAAGAGTATCTCATTGAGGACTGCCTCCATCACATCAGGTGTGTGGTTCAGCAGTTTTAGTCACTTTTCAGCCACCTTTTCTCTCCTTTTTGTATTTTCTCTTTCTAAATGATTGGAGTTATTTTCTCACGGTGTTTGCTTCACACACTCTACCAAATGGTTGACTAATAACACCATGTCATCTACATAGTATCTCTTGAATCAAATCACATGTTATATTGTCAAATGTGCAATTTTTTAATTAAAGCAAAAATGTTACCCTGCCATGTTGAATTTATTTCATTTATTGAGATTACATTGCAAATTTCCCAAATCTGTCTTTGCCTTTCTGGCTTCACTACTACGGTCTTACACCATTGCCTTCAGGACCTCCTGCTTTGCCTGAACTCCACAGCGTGCAACAACTACCTATTTTCCTGCCACTATTTTTTTTTTCTACACCACTGTTTTGCACCATTTTGCTTCTAGAGTTATCCATTTAAAAAACAAGTGTGATTGTATCATTCCATGACTTAGAAACCTTTACTAACTGCCTTTTGCACACTGAGCTCCTCCGTTTGATGTGCACTGCCTTTGGAATCTCCCGTAAACTTTGATGAGGTAGATGGTCTTTTCTACTGTTGAGTGACCCTCCTGTACTTTTAATAAGAGAAAAGCACCAGTCCGGGTAGAATTCTGGTTTTATGCCTGGCAGGAGCAGAGGTTTAACACACTTAAATGTCAGTTGTGGTATTACTCCTCCAGAATAGTCTATAAATAAAGGCAGATTCAAATAGAAAGTCCAAAACCAAGCAGTTCAGCATAAAAGCCCCACATTTGAGGGAGGACTATCCAATGACAGTGTAAAGTCTTAAATGGTTCAATAGCCACCATAACCAAGGGCAAAGGAGTCTAAAAGATAAATCCGTGGGTGCAAATCAGAAGGTATTACCATATTAAGCCTGCAAGCAACTATGTTCATTAATTTGTATTTACTCAGAGGGACAGTAAGTTGATGGAGGGGCCTGGACGATTAAAAGATCAAGAGTGAGTATAGAATTATCTCTTGCATTTGTATTAATCAACATGTATTGCTTTAACAAGCAATTCCATAATCTTAGTAACTTACAACAGAAATTAAAACTTTAATTTCTTGCTTTCGGGTTTGCAAGTTAGCTCTGCTTGCTCCACATGTCTTTTCATTCTAGCATCCAGGCTGAAGGAGCAGCCACTATCTGGGGTATGCCATTCTTTTAGCAGAGGACAGAAGCACGAAGCCCAACCACACCATGAAGCACAGTTAAAGCTTCCTCCCAGAGCGTATAAGTCACATCCATTGGCCAAAGCAAGTCACATGGCTAAGACTGACAAGGGCTAGGATAGTACTACCTAAAGCAAGGCATGGTAAAGGTGGGGGTAATACATACTCCTAAGAGAGAAGAGACTGGATAATGGGGAACAATAACAAAATATACCACAGACCTCAAATATGCTATACTTTATGATTCTTCCCTACTCCTCATTTGGCATTCATCATTTTAGGAAGATAGTATGCATGCTCAGCCTTGTCTTGGGGTAATGTGAATATCTGGTATCTTAAGGGTTGAGGTTATACATGACACCAGGTCATCAGCTGTAAGAGAATGAATCACAACTTTGAAGTAATATGTAGTTATTTTTTATAATTATTTTTGTACATATCTTTACTCAGGTCACTGGAGCACAACCTAAACTTTTTAGACGTTTATATACCACATATAAGGCATTTTCTTGTACTGCATTCTGGCAACTTCTCTGGTACATGTTTCTTCATTTTTTGATACTAAAGTGTCTTCAAATACAATCCGTCGTCCTTTTTTCTCTGTATGCAAGGTTAGCAGTGGGTACACTGGGTGGCCATAACACACACCACCAACGTATTGGACTCATATAATATTTTAGGAAAATTCCCTGTGCTTCCATGTTAAATGAATGTCATACTTTGTACATTTTTATGCAGTGATCTATAGAAACATTCTTTAGAGATATTACTTTACCATTAATAATATTATGAACACAGATTTGAGACAATGATATTATACCATATACGAAGTCTCAAAATAAGTACATTACTTTGAGAATCAGGGTGGATCACCAAGTTAGACTTGCAAGAAACTCTAAAGATTCTGAAGAATTTAATAAAGTTTTATGGGCATCTATTGAATACGTGACTTTCACTTTCAAGTTCAGCCATTCGTATGTAAGAAATTAAAGAGAAATAGCGCTCTCTGAGCTTCTGATAGTATAGTTATGTATGAGACATACCGCCTCAGAGTGGGTTAGAATAAGGCTCTGTAAGTGAGCCCATCTGAGCAAAAAACCCAAAACGGAAAAAAAAAAATTAGGAATAACTTCTGAATAAAGAGTATGCACAGAATCATGAAAAATTAAACCTTTATTCTAATTTGCAATTTGGTTCCTATTAGTTTTTTATCTCTTTTTTAGTCCCTACCATTGCTATGCTGATCTTCTTAGGAGTCATAAAACAGTGATGACATGCTCATGAAATATGAGTAAAACTATCGTAATATTTAGTTCCTGTATTGGGAAGATGAAATTTGGAGAATTATTTACTTTTCTATTTATCAAGAAGAATCTCAGGATGGAGGGATTTTTAGTTAATTTATGTAATTGTCTAGTTTGTGGATTATTCCCCTGGTGCTTAATTTGCTAATTTTCTACAGACTGAATGAAATCTATCTATTGTGTTGTTAATTGGAGAGCAATACAAAAGAAGTAAATATTTCATCTATCTGTTTTGGTACAAGATAATTGTGCTAATAAAATTCCATAATAAATCATTGATTGGAATTCTTGGTCTAAATACCAGTCCTGTAGAAAGAGAAAATTTTACTTTGCTTAATTTCTCTCTGATTTTTATGTGTGTCCCATAGTAATTTTGCTACATGTTTTTTGTTGTTTGCTTTCAGGACATATAATAATTTCAAAATCTGTTAACCTCCAAATTTTACACTAGTTAACATTTATTTATGGTGTTTTTGGAAAGAGAAGGCTATCAGTAAATATTAATTAAATATTTAGTAATCAGAATGATAATGAGTTAAATAGAGGACCTATTGATTACATGTCAAATATGGAAAAAAAGACACTGAAAGACACACTACTTATATAGCATCTTTTTACTGGCCCCCTCACATTCCCTCCTAAGTGGCACGTTTACTTATGTGGTCAGTTAAGAGGTCCCTGGGTGAAAGGTAGAGAGGACAAGAGAGAGACCAGGAGGAAAGTTCAGTCTTTAGCACCTAAAAATAAAAGAAGGCAATACCTGGAGGAAAAAAATATACGTGCGTGTGTGTGTGTGTGTGTGTGTATACACACACACACACACACATACACACAAGGGGTGATGAAGTTGGAGAAGCTTAGCAAAAGAGAGAAAAGAAAAGTGACTATTTATCCAGCATGTGATGGAGCATGTCAAAGGAATACAAGAGCCAACCTGAAACATCTCCCAATGACCAAACCTGGAGCAAGTTGAACAACAAAATAAATAGCATGGTTGCACTGGCTTCCTAGGGCTGCCATAACAAATTACCACAAACTGGGTGGCTTAAAACAACAGAAGTTTATTCTCTACCAGTTCAGGAGTCCAGAAATCATTGGAAATAAAGGTGTTGGCAAAGCCACGCTCTCTCTGAAGGCTCTAGGGGAGGGTGCTTCCTTGCCACTTCCTAGATTCTGGTGGTTGTCAGCCATCCTTGGCATTTCTACTTGTAAGACACATCAGTCTAATCTCTGCCTCTGTCAAGGTGTTCACGCCTGTGAGCATGCTAATCTCTGTTTCTAAGTTTCTCTCTTCTTGTAAGGAGATCAGTGACATTGGATTTAGGGTCTCTCTTAATCCAGCAAGACCTCATTTTAACTTGATTACATCGGCAAAGACCCTATTTCCAAATAAAGTCACATTCACAGAATCAAGTGGACATGAATCTCTGGGAGCTCTAGTCAACTCAGTACAATGATATTAGATTATAATCCAAAGTATAAAACATGTATATGAATACATAGTGATATAAACAAGTAATAAAATAGATAAATATATGGGGGAGAAGAAACAAATGTTACTCACAAAAAAAATTCCAAATACAAACGTAGATCCCCCCCACCAGGAGGTGGAACTTATTTCCCTAACCTCCTCCTCTATCACGACACATGCACCTTCAGTGACTCATATCCAAAGAACAACGGAGTATGGAAATGGAAAACCTAGTAACTTTACAGTGGAGAAGCCAAGCAAATATTGCCTTAACCAAATGGTCACTGTTAACACCACCAAGACATGTCACATGGTGACAAGAACACCCTGACATTTTGTGATGAGGAAGGAAATTCATCTATGTGTTATTCTTCTCTAAAACCATAACCCCAGACCAAACATGAGAAAAAGATCAGACAAGCCCATGTGGAGGGATATTCTACAAAATACCTGATCAGTACTCCTCAGAAACATTAAAAAGATGGAAAAAAAATGCCACAGATCTTCAGAAAAAACTAAGGAAGGAGACACAATGACCAAATACAAGGTAGTATCCTGGAATCAATCATGGGAGAGAAAAAGAACATTAGCATAAAAACTGGTGAAATTCAAATGAAGTCTTGAGTTTAGTTAATAGTAATGTATCAGTGTTGACTTCTTAGTTTTCATAAATGTACCACATGGCAGTGTAAGATGCGAACATTAGGGAAAATTGCACGAGGAGCATAGGGAACTCTCTATATTACCTTTGCAATATTTCTAAAATCTAAAATCATTCAAAAGTTTAAAAGGTTTATTTAAAAAGCACCTGGTATTTTTTAAAAAGAAAAAAAATACTAACAGTTATTTGATGTGTGAGACTCTGAGGAACGCGCTAGGCGAAGAGTGGTCTAATGAGGTTTTACATTATGCAATGTGCTGTGCCTTCATTGCCTTCTTAAGAGATGATGGAAATCAATTTATTTCTAAACTATTTTCCTCTGATTTGTGTTCTTTTTGGTGTGATTCTATATTGAGATTGACCTTAAAGTGGGAAGCATAAGTTCAGTTTTGTTTAGGTTATGTATGAAATTTGAAGACAACTTATACCTTCACTGTGTAGTTACAAAGGTTTAAGAAATGGAAGCTCTCTTGTAGAGAAGTTTAAAGCAAACTTGTAATACCTGAAGAATTCTTAACACCACGTAATTTACCTCTGCTCTTTCTGTGATTAACAATATTATGGAATTCTATCTTTCATTTTAAGTGCTAATCTCTTCAAATGAAGAATTATTCCTGGCTTCTCTGTATCTTTCTCCAGAACTCTATATAATGCTTTACTTACTAGAAATATACAGATATTGACTGTTGGACTTGTGACCATGACTCCCAAAACTCTTAAAGTGTGTAGTCCTGATGAATTGCTTATTTTAATATTAATTAAAATTTATATTTTTCAGTCATCTGATAGCTTTGAGTAATATTTAATCTTTCTGATTTTTAGGCATCCTAAATTGTCAGGTCGTGTGAACTCTCTGAGACCAAATTATTGTATAGAGAAATCCATTCAGTATTAATAGCCAACTTCTCATGGAAATGTTTGAGGTAGAGCTAGGTTTTTTAAAAATAAAATGTGCCCTTAGTTCTTGAATTAAATTCCATTTGAAAAATCTTCAGAATGATTGAAAACTAAAACCTTCCTTTTCAATCTATTTTGCCTAGCCTTGTTCAAATTTACCTATTGTTGAATTTTAAACCTCTCTGGGTAAACATATTTGTATGTATGTTAGAGATACTCATTTTACCTAAAATACTGAACTATTGAAATGATTTTCCAAAATACACTATAATGGCAAACTGGGAAGCAAGTTTGGTGTTAGGAACAGAAGAGAAAAATATGTGAGAGCTGTTATTATTAATACTAGTAGAGAGAAAAGTTGATTATCAATATATTCATGGCTGAAATTTCAAAGTGTGTTTTAATTACAACTCTAATGAAAAGGCATTATTAGGTGCATGCTTAATTTAAACTAGATATTTGCATAGATAGATTGGATAGAAAATGTTTAAGTAGTTGTATTTATGCACCACTTTTTATACTGTTTTGAAACAGAACTATTTCTCTTCAAGATAGAAGATGTAGACCCTCTATAATGAATGATATGTATAATCTGTAAGATATTTTGGACAGATAGATCAGTAATAGAAATAATAATTACCTTCAGGAAATTTTAGTCTTGAGTAATTTAAATTATCGTTACACTTTTGTCATTTACCTTTTACAATTTTAGTCTACAAAGCTAAGATCCATGAATGAAACAGCTAACCAAGTCTGTATTTGCTGCTCATAATGAATGGTGATGAGATTATCACAGGAGGGAGGGATGAAAGAATAAGGTGGTTTCCCATACACACAGATCTCTGTGAAGGCTAAGACAACCACTGATAGATCCTGGACAAAGGGGATATGACTATGGAGAGAGTGGGAGAAGCAGAGGTGAATAGAAACGAATATATGCCCATCAAGAAATAAAGGGGTACTGAAGGTTTTTTTTTTTTAAAGCAGACAGCAAATTGAACTAAGGGCCATTAAACAGGAATCACTGTCTTGAGCAATCAGTTTAAAATAACATAGGTACAATTTTATTTAACCTTTAGTTAAAAGTAATTTCTTACCACAGAACCATTTTTTGCTGGTCCCACGGGCTAGCTCCTCAGACAGATTTAATGGAATTTCTGTGTGAAATGTATATACAATCTGTAGACTAATTTCTAAGACTAGATTTCAGTGAGGATTAAATGTTCGGTGTCCATCGATAATATTTTGTAGCCATTTTGAAAAGAAAGACCCCACACATTTGATCTTTCTGGTTTCTTCTTTTTTTAAACCATCATGGATCCCTTAAAATAATCAATTCCTATGCGTAGATTATGATAGTTTTCAAATCTTCACTGAATCATTTATCAATAAACTCCTAGTTGTTAGTAGAGTTCAAAAATGTGTAGAACTTAGCTAATTCCTATTAATTACTATAACTTCAATAGACTTTAAAAATGTGATAACTGAAAACTCATATCTGTCTGTATTTTCTTTCTCTCGAAGTCTCCTTGAATTAACAGAATTGATAAATTAAAATGAATGACACTCTGGAAAACAAGAAATGTATCATCAGTGAATCAAAATTTTATAAAAATTCTTGGAGGACAGAAAACAAATGACCTGTGATTGGTAGGGAAATGAAAGACTAAATTTAATAAAATTCACCAGAGATCTTCAAGGTGAATCAACAAATACGGATAAGCCAGGGGGCAATCCTCGGTCATTACTTAGGAGTCTACTCTCCAAACAACTGGGAAAGTTGAGCTCTTCCCCCAACACAGATGTAAATAGAGCTATGGTTTGGCAGCAAATGCTTATTCTCTGTGGCTGAAGCCAAGAGTTATTCTCAAAATCAGGTGAACATATGGATGATGTTCCTAAGAAAGTTATCTTCTGAAGATGCTGGGGTCTAAGACAGAAGTAGAACAGACCTCAGCCTAACTCTAGGTTGCACACAGACACAGGAAATATAGGTGTAAGATGACAGGCAGAAGAGCACTTCCTTTTGGTAGTGTAATGTACCAGGCCTGAAGGAGGTTCCTGTTCTGAACCCTGCTTTTTTCCCAGGGGTTCTTCAAAGAGACTGGCTGTCAAAATATCCCCCTGACTTCCCAACTTATATAGAACCTTCAGTCAGCCTTATGACTCAGCTGAGAGGCCTCATGGGGAAACAGTCCTAAACAAGAGCAAACAGTATACATGCCAGCTACCTTGACTATTCAGTATAGTCCATCGTTCATAAGTGTGACTACACATCCAAGAATCTTGAGGTAGTTGAAGAAAACTAGCCACACGAAAGACAAGGTCGAATATGAACAAATAAAACAAACTGATCCATTTGTCCTTAGGCTTCAGGGGAGCAGTATAAGAGACTTTTCTTTAGGGGAGAGATTTGATATTATTTGAATTTTTGGATGATTATATTTACTGCAATATGAAAAATTAATTTCAGGGGAGTTAGATGATAAGAAACTGTTTAAGAAACTGTTTCAGTGATTCAGGGGAGAAATAATGGTGACTGGAGGGGGTGTGCTAAAGAAAACTCATGAATATAAAAGGAGTTTAAGAGATAGACTTGGTGTTGTTGATTAGAAGTGTGGGTGATGGAGAGTCAGGAGTCAGGAGGACACCCAGATTTCCGACTTACTCTTTCACCTCCATTATTTTCATTTTGGAAGTCAGTGGATTCTTCTGTGATTCCCTGGGCTGAATTACTTAGCAAGGGACATACTGGAACCCACCTTGTCCAGTTTGCTTTCTGCTGAAGCTGTGAACAGTGCACTGATTCAAAGGTGGCCTTAGGTCTGCTACATTCCCAAGTATTGGGTTTTGGCACTCAAGTCACTTTAATTCCAGTAAGTCAGTGTGTATTAAATGTCTGGATATTTTATAGAGTTACCAGAACTCTTCATAGATAAAGAGAATAAGAATAATTTAAAAATACAAAATTAACATAAATCCAGGAGAAAACTGACTCTGTGATAGAATAATATCGAGAAGGTTTGAGATTACTAATTATATATGAATATGCTTATGGGTATTTTCATATGTGTATATCAATATATGTAATATATTGAACATACATTATAAATACATATTTAAAAATCTGCTTCTAATTGGTGGAAACATATCATGCTTTACATTTTAGAAATAATATTATCCATTGTGAGATATTTTGGAGCATGAGTATTGAAAACTGTAATTCAGATTTTTATCAAATGGAGCTATCCATTAGGCATATAATATGACACATGTCATAGACCCAAGTCTGTGCAATTGCAATCTATAGAAACTAGTCATACAGTGTTTGGTTTTGCACCATACCATCTCTTTGGGTAAAGTAGAAATGTCTAGTTGAGTTAATGGCACTGTGGCTTGTACTTCCTAATGCTTCATGGGCTGCGGGTATAAATGGACCTCAGTGACAATGATACAGAAATCTTCACTCTTTCCCGTCTCCATTTCACTCTGTTTTACACAGGACCCAATCCTCGAAATATTTCCTTACCTACATCTTGAAGTTACCAAAGGCTGTTTCTTGGGTTCCAAAATAAAACCAAGCACTCTAATAAGTGCTTTGTCTGATATAAAACTAAAGCCGTATTTTTAATTTGAGTTCAGTTTTAGTTTAATTTTAGTTTAGTTTATCGCATATGCTCAAATATCTTTGAATCTTTACCTAGAATAAGACTGGTACCCCAAGTATAAAAGAAAAAGACACAGACCATAAAAGGGAGAAAAAACTTTTGTCTTGGGTGTTGAAGGATCCTGAGAATTACATTGCATTCTCTGGCATTCTGAAAGGTGGAAAGCAAGCAGCTGCATAAAGGTATCCCAACAATTACTTTATAAAATGTGAAACTGCATCTTATTTTCAGTTTAAGAAAGTAGTGATATATGGACTTCCCTAAATCTTGACCTTGATTTCTATAAGAAATTAGTTCTAATACAGAGTTAGAGAAAAATATTTAATGCTGCGTTTTGTTCCTTTTCCTAGTTTTATTAAAACATGTTAAATTTGCATAATGTTCCTAACACTAAGCATGTTAGCATCTAATAGTCTGTCATATCTCCACCAGCATAGAGCACAGCTAGTATCACGATGCCATTTGACTCATGAGAGAACCGAGATCCAAAGAGATGAAGTGATTTTCCTCAGAACACAGGATTAATGAGTGCTAGGACTATGGCTATGAAAGCCAGGCTTATGATTTACAAACTTCATCTATTTCACTTAGAAATTAGAAAAATGAATATTTGAGTTACAAATAAAGGGTAGAAAAGGCCACCCAAATGGTATGATTTGAGGGACTTCAATATTTTCTCAACTGCCTTCCACAAAGCCTGAATGTCTCACAGTTCCAGTTAAAGCACTATCTCCAGAAAGTCCCTAGTTGAATGCAAATACCCAGGGTTTCTGATTTACCCCAAATCAATGTACACAATACCTTCTTTCCTGCCACACTTTTCCCACACACCAGTGCCTTGCAGCTGCTGAAATGGGAACTACAATGAAG
The DNA here is from genome assembly GCF_028021215.1 of Eschrichtius robustus. Classification (NCBI taxonomy): domain Eukaryota; kingdom Metazoa; phylum Chordata; class Mammalia; order Artiodactyla; family Eschrichtiidae; genus Eschrichtius; species Eschrichtius robustus. The sequence goes on from NC_090825.1 coordinate 71,318,917, forward strand.
ACGAATGGGACTTTTTAGAGATTCTCCGGTGCAAAAAGTTAAAAATAAAAATGGTACCCAAGTAGTGAGCATTATAGACAAAAAGATCCAGAAACAAGTCTACACTGATATGATCTGCCCACGTGCTGGCTGAAAAGTACATCCTTAACATACTATCTGAACGTTTTTACTTCAGTTTATTATTTTGTATTAAGAGTCTACAAATTCATGATTTATTTGGGTAACAATTACTCTACTCAACCTTTGGGAATTTAAAGGATTAACGGTCATTCACACTTTCATGAATTAGTGGCAATTGGTACTCTCAGATAATTTTCTATTAACAAAGCTGAGACCAACTTTTTTAGGAGACTGACATTTCTGACCAGGAGATGGGGCACCTAGGAGGGGAGCACGCATACTAAATGTAACATGCAAGTTCAAGATTTGTTTTTATCTGTTTCCTGTGAACTTAGAAACGTAATGACCATTTGTAACATTATTTCTATAGAAAATTCTATGAACAAAATCCCTTGATAGGATGGATATTTGCTTGCATGATATAGAGGATGTGTAGCATATTGATATCCATATTACACTATAGTCCATAGCACTTAGAGCTCTAGTCTAGAAAACCTGTAACAATAGATGAAAGTGAGTAAAATCTATAGATCAGCACTTTCTAAAAACCCTATTATTTTTGGGGCACTAAACTGTGGGCTCCTAGGAGCTTTGAAGGGGGAATAAAATCTAAAAAAATATACTAGAATAATACAAAGAGATGCAGAGAGCAATAGAGCAGAAATACACTCCCCCCCCCCCATTATATAGGACCAGCCTTGACAAAGAATAATTTTCATGACAAAACATACATAAGAGATCTCGGGCACTATTCCTAGCCTCCATTTTCAATTTTGATTTCACAAAGAAATATAGGACATGTGCCCTAATGAAAGTGCCATCTTTATTTCAAAGCAGCATGTGAACAAAGTGAGAAATCTCACAAACAGCATCACAATATAAAACAGCAGAACACAACTTTGCCAGTTTCAGTTTGAGATTCTCCTGTGTGTGTGTGTGTGTGTGTGTGTGTGTGTGTGTGTTGAGTTTAGAACAAATCTCAATTTGTCCAAACATCATGGACTCGCCTTCACTTTAAAATGAAATCATACACCTCACATTCAGTCAATTCTCAATTATCCATAGTGAACTTAAATCTAGTTTGACTTGTCCTGTCACCCAGCATGCACCTAAGTTACCTTACCCTGGTGGTTATGTATTTAATCCTAACTTTAATTATGACCCCAATTTTTTTTAAAGTAAGAAGCTTCATTTTATTTAAGAACGTACTTATTTTAGAAATTATAAACTATCTCTGTTGTTATAACCCTTTGTATATGTACATATGTAATGAAAGTATATATACCTATATGGATAGTTTACTGTAATTAAGCAAGCTTGATGGAAACTTCTTGAACTTTTGGGGTCATAGCTATAACATATCTAATTATCCTGTGAATAAGAGACGGATGGATGACTATTATTGTAAGAATCTTATTTTTAATCCTAAGTAAAATTCCAACTGGATATAGCAGTTGAATTCTTCCATAGCTAACTGTCTGATACAATTTGTTGGTGGATATGTGCTGTCTTCAAAATCCCAAAATCCTAAGGTCAAGATTTCTCATAATATTCAATGTGCTGTAAGTGCATTTCTGTAGGGGAATTTTCCTTCGCTTCTCAACTGCTTGGGTTGAGAGCCTTGGTGTCCAAAATTACAACTGATACTAGAAACACAATGTCAGAGATGCTTTCTCCATTCCGGCTTACTGCTCCATGTAAAACTGTTGTATTACATTTCTGCTAATAAAAGCCTTTCTAAGGATTCTGTATCACTCTTCTGTGAGGCATATTCACATCCTTCAATGAAAGTTGCTATTATCAGAGCAGTGTGCTCTTACTATTTATTTATTACAACAGCCCTCATGACTGCTTACCCAGGCAAGCACTAGAAATATCTAACTCATTACCACTACGTAAAATAGCATGGGGTATTTTCAGAATGAAAGAGATCAGAGCATGACAAATTCTAAAGCTGCCCGTGTCCCTGTTTCCAAAGAAAAAGACTGCTATTCAACAAGCACTGGTAACTTTTAACTATCGAAGGGGATATATTAGACTCAGTGAAAAATACTGCCAAGACAAAAGCTTGTTGGAAATACCTATTTGCTACCCTTTTGTCGTTTAAGGTCTGAACACCCTTGGACTTTCTCAGCCCAGCCAGTGAAAGAAAACTGACCCAGAGGGAGCCAGAAACTGAAAACGCTTATTGACTTATTTAGCTGGAAGTTGATCCTGGTTGCTATTTAAATCTACTGCTTTAAGTGTCAGCAGACATGCTGCATTCCTTATGATGGTTCAGAGGGCAGACATTCGGGTCAAAATTTTCTTACCAATTCTGTACCTAATGTGGGCTTTACAATGTTTACAAACAGCTGTTACAATAACCCAAAGATCCAAAGAAAAATGTGACACATCCAAGAATCTGACAGTTAAAACGAAGCATTTGTTCAGATAGCACCTTGTGGTTTGACGTAACAAGACCCGTGATGATAATGGTATTTGTCACATTCAGAGCAGCTGTATTCATGAGAGTGGAAGTGACTACCCTCTTACACACCCAGTTACTACTTTGAACCCAGGTCTATATTTTGGCTGCCTTGGCAACAGCACAGCAATAACAATTGGAGCCATAATGGCGATGTCAAGCCAAGGACATTTTTGGATAAAGCAGGAGCCCTGACTTTCCACACAGAAAGACAGAAAAGAGCATAAAAAATAAACTGAAAAAATGATGTCCATAGCACTGTTATACTGTGTATACTGAGACTCATGTACTGAGACTCTAGGTTACTTATTGTAATAGTTAAGTTTTTACAAGTCCAATAATTTTCCAGCGGCTGTTCTTTTGTGGAAAAAACATTTCAGGGAAATGGATACATAGGAAACTATTTTTTTGTCTGAAATAAAACTATACAGGATAAATTACTCATTAATTGTGACCACATTAATCAATGTAGGTTTCCCGTAATTATTACAATGGAAGGGATTATAAACAACAATTAAAATAGACAAAATTAATCATTCAGCCTTCTCACTGGTTGGTTTGTCTCATGTGATTGGTCACTAGTAACTCTTCTCTTGGTCACATGGCAAAATTGCATTTCCCTGTCCTCATGACATGAAGCACATTTATGTCCTTATGACTTGCTTTGGTTAATGAAATGTGAGAAGTGACAGGTGTCATTTCAAGATGGATCCTTTAAAAGAAAAGTTCAGTTTGCTGTTGTTCCCTTCTCCTGCCAGGGCAACCAGCAACTTTCCAGGTGGTAGAAGCATCATTTGCCTGGAGGGAGTGAAAAGATGTAGAGCAGAGTTCCCAGTTGTCCTGTGATGAACATGTAATACTAGCAAGAAGTACACTACTGTTATGCTAATCCACTGCGTTTGGGAGCTTTTATCTCAGTATAAACTATACTGTCCTGGTCACCCTCACAGTGTGATTTGGAGAAATTCAAAGAAGACCATTCTTTATGGAAATATGTTTGACATATAACATTATGCAAATTTAAGTTTCAATTAAAAACAATAAACACACATGTTAAAAAAAGAACACCGTTCTTTATCTTTTTGTAGAATCAGAGGTTATAATGAAGATAATGCTTCAAACCTCTTCACCAAAATGAAATAGACTGTTTCTGTCCTGGCTAGAGACAAGTGCAAAATCATGGGTTTATGGTCAAACTATGTTCTCTAGACAGAAACTCAAATGCACACTTAGACCAATCCAAAGGAACTGTTTTACTACTTGAACTAGCCAGAAACAATTTCTTTAACTTATCTTGTAAAAAACCCAAAGTTTTATGAAAAAATATTCCTTGTCAGGCAGACCCCTTTTATTTTCCCTTGAATTAGCCTTTTTCTTTGTATACTTCACACCCTATCCTTTTCCCTTACAGCCACTTTCTCTCTCCTTTACTTATGTGGTATTCTCCTGTCTGACAACAAGAGAAAGTAATTACTATTACTTTATAGAACAGATTCTGGCAAAGTATCTGTGCTTCTGTTTCCACAGTAATTTAAACTGTTTCTGCTGTTAGTGGAAAGCAAAGTTAGCTGCTGGCCTTATAGAATCTTTGTGAAGTGATGTTAATTCCACTAGGTTTTTCTAGGCTCCAAAAATATTTGAACCCCTTGTAATACAGGTAAAATAGAACACAAGTAATGTTAAAGCAACTCTACTATGTTTCTCTGTTGATTTCTGAGATCAGCCCGGAAAAATAGCTTCAGTAGTGTTTCTTTGAGCAGAGTTAAATGCATAAAAAGGGAGTGTATGTGTGTGTGTGCGCATGTGTGTGTGCCTATGTGTGCATACATACATGTTCATGTGTTTAAAGTAAAAAAGAAGACATTGTAATCAGCTAAAAATGGACATTTATCAATTTTTAAGTTATGACAAATAACACCATTATATTTGTTCACACTCTTTCTCCAGAATTACTACAATAAACTCCACACTTATAGACTTACTTGTTGGAAGGACAAAATGACTTCCAGAAAAATCTAAATAGTGGCAAAGTGTATTCTTTATATTACTGGCCAGAAGTAAATTCCTTTTCTCAAGCCACAGAAAAGAAATTTTAAAATTTTACGAAGCATTATGGTATGGTATAATTTTTTTCAAAAAGGTTATTTTTCTCATTTGCAGAACATCAATTTTTCTATAGAGTAGTGGCTTTGCATAAGATTTACTAGTTGTCAGTTCCATCTACGTTATATGTACCAATGTAGAGTCTTTAAAAGAGATTTTTAAAGGTAACAGAATGCATTAATTTCACTTTTTAAAAAAAAGTTTAAAAACAGTTTAAAATAACTGTTTAGAAATAAACTCATATTTCCCCAAATTAAATATATGTATTAATTTCAAAATTGCTTTATTTTGATGATTTATTAATTTATCACAATACTTAACACAAATATCTAAATTTAAAATAATTTGAATTCATTTTTGCATTGCCAATATTGGGAGAAGTTCAGTGATCATTTTGTAAAATAATAACAATCCCCCTTTTACCCAAATCTGTATATTTATAAAATTTATTTAACTGTGACAATATCAAAACTCTACGTATTATACGAATAGCTTATATTCCATATTCATACTGTTCTCTCTGTGAATCCATGGAATAGGATACATGAATTAAGGGGAATTTGTTACTGAAATAGTAGTTTTGATACCTTATTAGAACTCAAGATAGTCATGGCTTTCAATAGGGGATTTTTTTTAAAGAAAATTCCCCTACTAGAGTTACCCACATACATCTTTAAAATATGAAAATCCACTTTACATTGATCATAGTCTTTATTAAGAAGACTGTTGACTTCAATACTAAAAGTATCTGATTGTTCCAGAAAATTCTTAAGCAATCATTTTTTTTGGTGATTAAACTGATCATGTACCATTACATAGTCCAGGTTGAGGTAGGCAGAGGTTGGGGACTTTACATTTTTGGAGCACCTACTATGGCCCCAAACCTCTTTTGGACACTTTACATATATTATCATGTTTAGAATTCATAATCAGTCCATGATGAAGCTATTACTATCCCCTGATTACAGAAGAGGAGTCTGAGGCTCAGAGAAGTGGGTAATTTGATAAGGGGCATATACCCAGTAAGAGGTGGAGTAAGAATTTATGATTTAGGTCTTGTGATTTAATGTCTGTATTATTCCATTATTCTATGTTGCTTCCCACAGAATGCAATTGCTCCTTCACTAATTTGGGGCTTATTTTCAATTGGATTATCTATAAGTTCTCAGCCAATTATTTTTCTTCTATAAAACTTAAAACATACAGAAGATGTATGGTTCAAATTCTTTATCCATTGATATTCATAAGAATTTGACACAATAAACTGAAAAGAATTACAGAAGAAAAATTCATTAATGGGGCCCACAAATGTACAAGAAATGCCTTACACTTGTAGCTTGCATCTTAAGTCATATTAGGGAGGGTTGGACTGGCCCTCAGAGCCAGATGTTTCTACTCCCTGGTCTTTCTTCCCAACTTCTTTTCTTCCATTAAAAAAAACAAGGGTTTGGTATAGTAAAGATGAAGCAGTTCCTTGATTTCTACCCATTTATCCAGGATTTGGAAAACTCTGAGTTAGAACTATAATTTGCTCTCCCCCTGTCAGCCAAAATGAAACTGTAAATGTATGGGCATTTTATCTACTATCTGTACAGGGTTCTGCTTGCTTGATCCTGCCTTCTTCCCAAATCAGTTCCCGAACACATCTCTAATTCTAGCTTTATATTTCTCAGAGGGTGCTGTGCTTTTTCTTTTCAAACATATAAAATCCTTTGGTATTTTTCCACTCATGTTTATAATTCTGACTTTGATTTTGGCATTCACATTTTCTAAATTTTAAAGTAAGACCTTTCTACCATACTTTGTTCCTCATTTAAGACTTGTTGCAAAATTCTAATTAACAGACTGAAAAACAAAAGAACCCACTGAACACCCACTAGATTTTTTTTGAAGGGGGAAAACATTCTATAAAAAACACTGAACATTGTAAGACACACACTGATGAACACCTACTGCTTAATGAAATTTATCACCAAATTCAGTTCCTTCTTTCCCACCTTGTTGCTTCTACCCACTACTACACACACACACAAACACACACACAAGCTCTCATAAGACCAGTTCTAATAGCATGTATACCAAGATTTTTCAAAGAGGGTTTGTAAAACTGAAAATCCTGGCTTGTGTTTCAAAGAGATGAGATGATAATTTTTCTGCCTAACTTCTGTTTTGTTGCATCAAAAGGATGTCTTGTTGTTTGTGCCATCATAATTTAAGGGCCATCTAAAAAATATTCTTTTCTTTCTAGAAATTATAAAAATAACATTTTGCTAAAATTTTTTTACTGTAGACTTTTTTAAAGAAACAGATTTTTTTTCAGCAAATTAACTAGTAATAACTGGAAGTAAGCCAAAAGCACTCTAAGAAAAGATTTATGATGGTCTATATAGATAACAGCAATGTGGAGCAAAGTTTTTTCTTTAACATAAAAGTACATGACAGGTCATGTTCAGCCATTTTGTAACTTTAGTTCTAGAAGATATCATTTTGGGTTATACTTAGGATAGGTGGAAGTATATATAGTACAGGTGTAAGAATGAAGAAACACTGGCTTATACAAAATTTCTTAAGTTTCAGGGAAAAAAATGCCTAATGCATTTTACATAAGCAAGGTTTAGTCCATAAAGAGGATAGGAATGTCTTATCTTCTATTCAGTTAACAGGTTTTAGCAGTTTTCTGAATACTTATGAGTAGCTCAGAAATTCATATAAGTTCGTGTAATTCACACAGCATCTGTTGTGAAAAAATAAAGTGATAATTTACATCCAATTAAAATATTTTTCATTAGATAAAATGCTTTAATAAACTAACAAACTTATGTAAGAAGATAGTATTCATTGGGAATAAAACAAGTCAATTTTCTATAGAGCATGCAAAAAATCAAGGACTGGTCAACTGGAAAAGAAAAGAGAGTCAGTCTTTTACGTAAAATTTTAATCCATTGAATATTCTTTTTAAAAACTCTGTGTCCTATTATGCCTTACAATTTATGTAAGTTATTTGAAAGCGTATCTGCTCATTGAGTACATTCTTATTAAACTGCTAAAAATATATATCTACCAATCCCCTCATATCTACTATAGAAGTGGAAATTTCAGGGGTGCTTCTTACACATAATCACCTTTCTGTCTTTTAAATGTTTGCCAATTATACTACAAGGGAATATACGCAACCATGGCTTAAAAGGAAGTTAAAGGTTGTTTTGGGTTTTTTTTTTTTTTTTTATTAATTTCTCTTCTCTGATATAAGAATTCTTTAACTTTAAAAATAAGCTTACATCTAATTTGGCAGGCAATTATGCAAATGCATTCTGTTAGGGCAGATTCCAATGGTAAAACATAAAATAAACTTAAGAAAAAAGGGGGAGTCAAGTAAAGAGAAAGTTGGTGGGTCTTGCTATTTTTTTTTTTTTGTACTTTAAATATTTTTAGGCCTCTTTACCACTGCTGTTGGGTCATCTCTCTCAGCTATGCTAAAGAGCCTTTGTCAGTCTGGAGGAGGCAGCCATGTGTCCACGAATGCTTATTTAGTATGGTGAGGACAGATGGCCTGGACTTGCTGAAGAAGACCTTAAGATATATTTAAAAGAGGAAAGGGAAAGAAACGATAAGGGAGGAAATAAATTAGAGAAGAGGCAAATGTTTGGCCAGGAAAAGGACGTGCACATAAAGAAACACACACATACACATACACATGTACTCAAATGAAGACAAGCTATGAAGTGGTAAGTGGGGCCTGATTTCTTATAAATTTCCTTTTTCTGTAGAAACTTGAATTTCCATTATTGTTGATATGTTGTATTTTCAGCAGAAACCTGACAATCACAGTCACTGCTGATCTGAACTTAGTCTGTTCTGGTTGATATATAATACACCTTTGGCTTCTTATAGTATCCAAACTTAAAAGACGAATTTTGATTCATAAAAACTCAAGACATTTACCTAAGATCAAACTGAATTAAATTGAACTCCCTGACACCCTAAGAGTCAATGTGTTAACACAATTGTTTTAGAGTCTATCATTATTACTTTATCTTGCTTAGCATTTTATTTCATTTTATCCTATTCTTTCAAGAAAACGTACACACTATTACCCAATCAAAATATCATGAAGGGATGTTTCATATGTATTAAGGATAGGAGAGGAAGTGAGGGTGGAGAACGGTTGGGCATGGGGGCACCAGTGGATAATACTCTGTTTTCAAATAGAAAAACTCTGTGAGATGTTGTAAGATGATAAAAAGTGACATTAGTGGGTTTTTGTTATATATATTTTCTTTCCAAGTTATCAGATTAACATTTTCCCATTTTCTTCAGATTTATTCTATTTCAACCATAGTCCTCTGTCGCCTGACTATGTCAGGCGACAGAGGACTGTTGCTTCAATTGCTAGGTTTTCTATTGCTCATAAAACAAATATTAGATTCCAAATTTCTTCTTATTGCCTTCTGAGTTGTCATGGTTATCAAATGACACCTTCTCTAAATTCTCTCTCATTTTAACTCTTTTCCATGCTTTGTGTAGACAGGATGCTTGAAAATCAAGAAGGAAAAAAAAACATCGAGTTTGGGTGCTATAAGAAGCACGAAGCACAAGAAGAAAAGAAATATTTTGTTAACCACAAATTGAAATCAGAAAGATTTTATCCAGAAGCATTCAATGTCATTAAATACAAGAAGTCTAAAGAATACCTGCTTTATATAATAGTTCTCTGAACAAGCTCTTGGTAACTTGCAGCCTGCTAAGTGCATGACTCTAGCATTGTGGTTAGAGCTCTTCTACAACTACCACCCCACACGCCCACCAAGGAGGCAGGCAGCAAGGATACTTGATCATTCTAAAGTAAATATATGGAATATTTCTTGGACACAAGCGCCTTTAAAAATAGAAAGGCAAGAAGATTCACACACAGAGCCTTTGAAATTGTACAATACTTTTGTCTTACAAAAACATCTGTTGCTCAGATAAGTACTTGGAACACTGAGTGCTTCAGATTATCCCTCAGAAGGTGTGCTGGGTGGTGGCTCTCTGTGGATTTGGCCCCAGAGGAGGTCAACCCGACTCCCTGACCTGTTGGCTCAGCAATTTCCCAGTGGTCAGCCCGTCTTGCCATAATCATATGCTGGCGCCCCAAGCTTGTTTCTTAACTATACTCTGTACCTTCTAATGAAAGCATCCCAAAATATCCCCAACCACTCAAATTCTGGGGCAGCCATGACCTCAGACTGGACTGCTGGACACACTGCGTTTACTCAGACAGAATGGATGATAAAAGTCTCCCTGCCACGATGCCTGAAGCGCTCACTCTCTCTCTGCTAGATTTCACCACTTCATAGCTTATGATTACTTGCATGAATTCCAGCATCTTTGATATGAGAGCTGATTAGGAAGCATTAACCCAATACACAACACCACAATTTCGTGTGACTTGGAGCCTTTACAATAATGAAAAGAAAAAATAGGGAAAAAAGTAATTATAAAATAACTTTTTGTGCTTAAACCAACAAATAGAGTAATAACAACAGAAAATAACATGTGATAATCAAAAGAGATAATTCGTTTGAAACTTATTTGAAAAATGTCATTTATCTCCTATACAAATGAGAAATGATATTATTATCATTCCTTTTTAGGGAGCATCTCCAATATTTATTAATTTATGGAGGAGCTACACTAAAGTGGCTATGGATGAATACGTGCCATCAGACTTTACTAGAACCTTTAAGTAAGCTTTCAGAAGCTTTGAGGATGATAAAACAAAATGGGGATGTACCATTTTTCATGAAAAGCTCAACTGGAATAGCAGGCAAATAAACAAAAAGAAGCTGTATTTAAATTCAACAGGTGTTCCTCTGGGCACTTTATCTTGTCAAGTCTTTGTGTGATCAAATAAGGTAACTCAGTGTTTTGTCCAATGTGACTACCGGGGGGCGGGGGGGGAAAAAGATTAACAACCTGTTAAGGAAATATGTAAAAAAAAAAAAAAAAAGAAGTAGATAAAAACCAGAGAGATCCCAATTGTCATTTTGCCATGTTTTATATGCATTTTGAAAGCTTTGACGCCTCTACAAAATAATGCTCATAGATACACAGCACAATTCACACAACCTGATTCTTAAAAGTGCCTTTTGTACTTTGATAATATCAGCTAGAGCGTATGTTTGAACTAGCCTCCTAGTATTAATGCTTTTATTTTCTTCAGGAACAAAAATTTTACTTGTAAAAAAAGGGTAACACCAAATACACTGACATGGTTTTGTTAAAAATACAAAGCATTATCATTTATATGATAGTGACTTTCTCCCTACGAGTATGCTTTGTAAACGTGATTGAATGAGAAGAAAAAAAATCTTTTATTATCTCAGCTCTCGAAAGCTTTATTGTTTAAGCTACCCTTGCTCCTAAGTATAGCAGAATTAAAACACGTCAGGATGTTGTATAGCAAGTAACTAACAAGGCACTAATAGAGATTCCTTGCATGCATTTAAATACTGCTTGGCAAAAATAATTTCTCTATTACCTATTTTAGAATAGAATATTAAAGGCCCAAATTCTAATTTAGATTTTCCATAACTAACCCAAGATTCACAGATTTCAAACCTATGTACCTCACTTTGCTGAGAGTCAACGTTTTCCAAATGAATGCAAACATATTTATATATAGTATGCAAATATATATGTATACATACAGGCTACATATTATATATATCATTGTATATGTCTTTATACATGTGTATAATAATTATAATCCACTTCTTACAACTAGAAGAAAAAGTACAAATTCACTTTAACCTAGAAACTCCTTGGGCATTTGGCTTCTATCTACTTATTTTTCTTTCTCCACTGGGGAAGAGGGGTGAGGCAAACTTGCTAGAGTCACAAGCAGGATTGAAAACAAGTGAAAGTCAATTTACCTTGCTAATTTTTCATATGCTTCTTTCTTTAACTGCAGAACTCTCTATTTTTTCCCTCTTTTTCTTTTCAGAATCACTTTAAAATATTTTTTTTCAATCTATTTTTTCCCCTAGAAAGTAACCCCCTGTGTCCTACCTTAGGCTCCTCACTGAATGATCTTTTTTTCTTCTAATTATATTTCTTCACCTTGGGAGGGACTCACACCGCTTCAGGATAAGCAACCCAGAAGAGCCTAAGGTCAGGTGTGCCCTAGAATCTAACTCCAGAAATTGCAATCATGGAATAAGAGCAGGAGAGGGAAAGAATCAGGATGGGGAATTTGTAACAATATTGAGGCTCATTCTAAGGAATAATTAACCGAAGAGCATCCTATGTTGCATCACTCGCTTGAAATCTCAGAGGACAGACTAAGAATTTAGGAAGATGATTTGAGTCTGCTTCCTAAAGCCATGGGGTTAACAAATCAGTTGTACCACGGTCAAGCCTCAGAGTTTGATTTCCTAAGTATTACCTGCTCCGGTGTCCAAAAAAATAGAGTTCTATTCATGAAGCAGCAGAACACAAAGAGTGCCAATGGCATATTACGTGTTAAAGATGTTCAAATTGAAAACACCGAAAAAAAAAAGGAGACTTAACTTGATAGGAGACTTTTATTCCTGTTAAAATGGGGTTCAGTGAGAGAGCTAATGGGGGTCAGCAAGAGAGAAGATTTCTAAGATAATTCTTGAAGTAAAAGGGACTTCTATTTTGGGAAAAGTATGGGGATATTTGTAAAATACAAACTCTTCAGGTAGAGGAATTGTAGGTAGAAAACGGAGAAACAGTAGCTGAGCTTTTAAAACAAATCTTCAGCTGGGCTTTTGTTTAAAACATATGCAAATGTGTGCACTGCTTCATTTGAATATTTATTTACTGCATTTGTGAAGGAAATTGGGGGATTATAGCCTCTTCCCAGCTGTGTTTTAGTTAATGACTGGTCAGCCTATTAGCCTGCTTCACTAAGCGAATTCTCTGCACAAGCAACACCTTTTCTTACCCTGACTAGAAATTCTTCACATAAACAACAGGAGGGGAAAAACAGCAAACCACATCCAGAGAGTTTTGTACCAAAAATCAAAATATTCCCCCAGAATCATTAGAAATAAGAAAGTTATTTGACAATGGTGACTTTTGCATTTTTATAATAAACAAAGCAAATATTTGCTATCAAGTGTGGGAGTGGGGAGTTAGCTAATCAGAATTTCTCTTTATTGAGAACTAATTCTGGGCGCTGTTGTAAGTGGTCTTTCTCTTCCTCCCCCGGGACTTTCTCACTGATTTTCCCCTATGAGCATAAACACACACATCAATGAAAATGTCATGAATTACCTGGGCAATGATTAATATTTGAAAAACTTATTGGAATGTGAATTTTACAATTTCCCTCTATCTTCTCACTGCCAAAAAAAGCACAGAGAAGAGTAAATAACATTTCTTTAGCAAGCAAACCAGTGTACTGTCATTACCTAAACCAACTTGTCTAGAGCCATCAGTGCTGGCTAGGAGGTTAAAGATTTGTATCATTAGAAGCTCATTTCAAGGATTAGTGGTGAACAGATCTTTAGGTCAAAAAGCCCTAATATAATAACTTAGGTGTGGCAGTCTATCATTTGTTGATTGTTATTAAGAAAAGTAGCATCTATTTTCTGATAAGTTTATATATCTCAATAAACGGGAGAAAATTTATCTTGTTCCCAAAAAGTCTCTCTTCTTTATATCCTTTCAAATTTTATTTACTATTTATTCCACACTTCCAGGTGAGAACATGCACTAATTCTAATACAGTCAGATTTAATCCATGGAAATGAATTAAATTCTTACTATCAAAATTCTGAATTTTTCTGTCTGGGTCGAAGAAAAACCTGGGCTTTGATTTGTTTTATTAGTGAGCTGATCTTTGTAAAACAAATGTAAACTACTTATTTATCAAAAGTATTAATACTTTAGATGATTTATGTAAACAACGGTTTGTGCTGGTTTATGTATGAAGTATTGCTGCAAATAAAGAGACAACAGAGAACCTGAGAGCAACCTGGACATGAGGAACTGTTCCTGCAGTGAAATGATCATTTCTCACAGTTGGAACAATTGTGAATCATATACTAGACTGACAACTCAAATATTTACAGAACAAAAACCCATAAGAAAGGAAGAGATGCTGTCAGACCTCAAGATAAAGAGAAGTAGTAATTATGTTAATGAAAGAATATTACAAGAATAAATATTCTACCTAAGAAATCTATTTTAGTGACTTCATTGCTAAGATCATATTAATTCTGCTCCTAATACTTAAAACCATTCAAAACAGCAGAAAGAAGTTTCAGGTATACATTTCATGCCCTCCTTCTACATCAGAAGTGAATGGGGTGCACACCTCAATGGTATCATCTTTTTCACCTTCATACATGAGTTTCTAAACCATCTCATAAGCTCGTCAGGCATATTTCTTGTTCACTCCTTCTGTGGGGCAGAGGCAGACAGATTGCTGGATCAGATAGTGCAATACGCTGTATACTACATTTGAAATGTGCCTTTTTTTACAGCAGCAGATTTATTGATTTTCTTAAGTAGAAAATATGCACCCGGACATTAGACAAACACAGACTAAACACAGACTGAGGAAAAGCTGATAATTTGATTAAACTGACTGAGCTTTTGTTGTCTGTGTTTGGGGAATTTCCAATAATGCACAAGTGCCAAGCACCCTTCTTCTTTTGAATTTAACAAATGGAATCCCTAAGCACAATGAATTTTACATTATACTGTATGTGGAGAATTCTTTTTCTTTAGAAAAATATTTTGATGGACCCATATACTGCTTTGAAAGGAAGGTGAGATGAAAATCTTGCCTTTCTCGAGATGTAGGACTTTACTTAGAAGGGGGTAAGTATTAACTAGGCAAAAAGCATTTGGTTGTTCTAAGGGAATATTTTCTTTCTTCCTGTCTGTCTATCTATCATCTATCTATCATCTATCCATCTATAACTATCATCAAGATTACTGAGATATAAGTGATTAGATGCAATTTGCTCAATTTGGGGGCCAAATTGAGTTAAATATTTAAGGTTTATACTGCTTCACAGTGTAGGTATCATTTCATGTGCTTAGAGAGTGGTTTGACTGTCTCAAGATGTCAAAAAGCTCTGGTTATTTAATTTACCCTCGCAGATGCCTGCAAAGAAATTAGTGGTAGCAGGTGTGTGTGTGGGTGTGGAGCAGCAGGGATGAGGCAATAATAGCTGAATGTACGTGAGGGTTACTGAGTTTTACGAATTAGTTGAATGAGACCTTGAGAACTTTTACTGTGAACACCTCTGAACTGTCCCTGTATCTTTTTTCCCCCACACTTCTATTATGATATCGAGAACAAAATCTAATTCCCTAATATTCTGCAAGGACCATGCTATAAAATAACTATTCCTATTTGCTTGACCAGAAAGACTTTCATCATTATTGCTTTCTAGGCCTACAGGCACTAGGTTATTTATTTATTTTTTTTTTAGCATCTTTATTGGAGTATAATTGCTTTACAATGGTGTGTTAGTTTCTGCTTTATAACAAAGTGAATCAGCTCTACATATACATATATCCCCATATCTCCTCCCTCTTGCGTCTCCCTCCCTCGCACCCTCCCTATCCCACCCCTCTAGGTGGTCACAAAGCACCAAGCTGATCTCCCTGTGCTATGCGGCTGCTTCCCACTAGCTATTTTACATTTGGTAGCATATATAAGTCCATGCCACTCTCTTGCTTCGTCCCGGCTTGCCCTTCCCCCTTGCTGTGTCCTCAAGTCCATTCTCTACATCTGCATCTTTATTCCTGTCCTACCCCTAGGTTCTTCAGAACCATTTTTTTTTTTTAGATTCCATACATATGTGTTAGCATATGGTATTTATTTTTCTCTTTCTGACTGACTTCACTCTGTATGATAGTCTCTAGGTCCATCCACCTCACTACAAATAACTCAATTTCGTTTCTTTTCATGGCTGAGTAATATTCCATTGTATTGTATATATGTGCCACATCTTCTTTATCCATTCATCTGTTGATGGACACTTAGGTTGCTTCCATGTCCTGGCTACTGTAAATAGAGCCGCAAAGAACATTGTAGTACATGACTCTTTTTGAATTATGGTTTTCTCAGGGTATATGCCCAGTAGTGGGATTGCTGGGTCATATGGTAGTTCTATTTTTAGTTTTTTAAGGAACCTCCATACTGTTCTCCATAGTGGCTGTATCAATTTACATCCAAAACTTAAAAGCTTTTGCACAGCAAAGGAAACCATAAACAAGACGAAAAGACAAGCCTCAGAATGGGAGAAAATATTTGCAAATGAAACAACTGACAAAGGATTAATCTCCAAATTTTACAAGCAGCTCATGCAGCTCAATATCAAAAAAACAAACAACCCAATCCAAAAATGGGCAGAAGACCTAAATAGACATTTCTACAAAGCAGATATACAGATTGCCAACAAACACGTGAAAGGATGCTCAACATCACTGATCATTAAGAGAAATGCAAATCAAAACTACAATGAGGTATCACCTCACACCAGTCAGAATGGCCATCATCAAAAAATCTACAAACAATAAATGCTGGAGAGGGTGTGGAGAAAAGGGAACCCTCTTGCTCTGTTGGTGGGAATGTAAACTGATACGCACTAGGTTTTTAATCATTCTTTTCTCTATTGTTCTGCAGCTTCTAGTAACCATTCTTTCACAACGATATTTTATTCCTTCTTTTCCACTGGCTCAATCCTCAGGCTTTTATGTCTTATGAAAATGACATTTCCCCTCTTTCTAATTTTTGCCCACTCCAGTTCATACTGGATATCTCTTTCAGAACTCTCTACTCCAGCTAATTTGGCTAGTAAGATATTTGACTACAACTTTTCACAAATTTCTTGGGCTTATATTTGAAAGTCTGGATTCTTTCCTTTAGCCTATACCAACTATATGTTTTCCTAAGGAGTGACTTAGACCCTTAATAGGTAACCATTATAGTGATGAGATATAGTCATAACCCAGAAGGTCATCAATTTCTTAACAACTACTGATTACTGAGGAGGTAGGTATATTTCAATAACATATTCTGCACTCTTTTTCATTTCCTTTGACTAAAGGCTATTTACGCACAAATTAAGGTAATACTGAAGTTGAAAATCACTTTGCCTTCCTTGTATTAAGATAGAAGTTTATTTAATGATTGATCTCAGCTGGCCTGAGGATGTTTAAACAAAGCCACATAGGAGACAGATTTAAAAATAATTTAAATCTATCCTTTTTCTGAGTTGCCTCTCTGCCTTTTCAAGTGTATGACAAAGATAATTTCCACTAACTCTTTTTCACCCTACATGAACTCATTAGGGAAAATAACATGTAAGGAAAAACAAGTCAATTTTTAGAGGACGTTTTATAGTTGTGTGAGGCTTATCCCAATAACTTCCAATAGCAATTTAAATATATTTCATCTCATTCCATCATTTATAATTTTAGCATTTAGAAATTACATCTATTTTATATAAATAATATTTACATAATCTTTTGGGGGTTCTAAGAACTAAATCATACGTAACCAAATTATGGAGCATTTTAATTTGACATTTTCTTGCTCTTTCAGTAAGGAGCTAGGGAATTAGTTAGTTAGTTTTCACTAACTGTATTAAATGTGACATTCAAGTGCTTAATATTAAGGTGATAATTTTCTATAGAGAAGTCAAACTCTGAGGTCAAATGACTAAAAGTCAGGAAACCTATGTTCACCTTGTGATTCTACCTTGAGGAAGTTATTTACCTTTTCTCAGTCTCCGTCTCCTCATCTGCAAAATCACAAAGTTAGAATAAATATCCCTTCCAACTTAAGGATCTAAAGTCATATATTTAAGTTCTATGGATTTTTGTTTTTTCTTGTTGAAAACTTTTTTTGGCCATGATGAGAATCTTTGAATTCAATAATCAGGGCTTCACTACATTCTCAGATATCTGGGTGTTGAACCACACTCCCATGACCCCCACTCTATGAAACCTAATTCAAATCAAGAAACTGCTGTGGGTGGTGGAGGTGAGTGCTCTGGTGGCACACAGGAAGCTTTACCGGAAGGTATCAACTGAAAGGAAACACACATGGAAATATCCTGTCACCCATACTGAAACCTCCCTGCAGTAGACCGAGGCCTTTCATGGGCTCTCCCAAGCATGGCCACCCACAGCTGCCCTGCATCATCCAGCTTCTCTTCTCTCTTTTAAAAAATTACTAAATATAGATTTTTATAACGTGTGTTTTGCTGATGATGTATCTCCTGAATACCGTGAAATAACTGGCTTTTCTTACAAGGTTTTAATGCATGTTTAAACCCCAAACTTTCTACATAGTTATTCCTTCGTAATACTAGAAATTTCTTGGACTTTGGTGGAATTGAGGGAAGATAAAGATTTTGTAATCTCTATTAAGGAAATTGGTTTCGATAATAAAAATTTCCTATGTTTCAAAACAAAACAAAACAAACTTTGCCTTACATGTGGCTTATTAAATTATTAAGTAGCAGAAAGTTTTTATTAACATTTGTTTTTAGAAATAATCTTATTTCTTGCCAAAAACAACTATTCAATATAGACTCTTTAATTTTTATTGTCTTCATTAAATGAACTGTATACTCCAGATTAATGTTATGACATTAACTGATTGATATGACTCCATTACAGATTAAATATGACTAAATTTTAGCCATATTCTCTTATTTTTTTAAAAAAGTAATTTTGTTATTCAAAATTTCATTCCTCCTAATGCAGATATGTGTAGCCATGCAAACAAAATTATAGTTACCCACTTTACACGCAAACATGGAGATTTTTAGAAACAGAAGGATGCAGCTGCCCATATCATGTCATTCTACCAATAAGATGCATTCAGAAAACTAAAGGCTGCTTCCTCTAACCCTCATAATTATTTTAAATAGCCTATCACCTAAGAAGTAACACCTAGTAATTAAAGTCCAGAATTTTTCTTAGTAGTAATTTAATTATTTTATTTTACATTTATTCAAAAGATATTTATCAAGATTTAATCTACATTATTTGAACAGATATTTATGGAGCCAGGCAGTTTTATTTGGTGGTGGAGAAGGAGGAAGGTAAAAATAAGATCTGGTTCTGGACGCAAAGATATACCTAATATATCAGAGGAGATAAGGAGGGGGCAAAAATAACTGTAGCATAAGGTCAAATACCACAAGACATTTAAGTTTTCAAACGTGTGTGTCTGTGTGTCTGTGTGTGTAAGTATAAAAGTTTTGGCAGGTAGAAAAAGGGAAGATTTCATCTGAGGTTGACATCTGGATTGCCCTTTGAAGGAAAGAACATTTCAACAAGTGGGAAAAGTGGAGAAGCCTTTTGACCACATGAAGGCAGCAGTATCACCAAGGCGTGATTAACCAAATTCAATCAAGAATGGTAAGTATAATTTAACAGTGTAGGGTGATGGAAGGGAACTTCTGGGTGCATAAAAATTAGGTACAACCCGATCTGTTGAAGGGCTTGAAAGCCAAGGTAAAGCCTTAGGGTTTGTTGGATAGGCAGTGAGGAGCCATTGAAGAGGATAAAGATATGAGAAAAGGAGTGGCTTACAACAATGAACTAGGAGACAGGAATGAGCAGGCAAGATAGGATGACCAGAAGGAGAGGCGTCATTTAGGGGGAGAATACAGTCAAATGGGTAAAGTAAAATAAAACTCTAAACAAAATAAGGACAAAATAAGGAAATTAAATGGAGGTGTTGGACACAAGAGAAATTCCAGGAGAATCAGAGAGCATGATGACCATTAAATATGTGTGAATCTAGGAGAATGCAGGGACACTGAGAAGATCTGAGCTTGGATTTCTGGCAGAGAGATTAAACTACTAACATAAAATATGGGGATGGTAAAAAAATTAGACAAATATGGTAAAATTAACTGTACACACGTACTATTTAGGAAACATCCAAGTGGCAGCTGGAAAAGTGAGTCAGCTGCACCAGTGTGACTGTGACACAGGGAAGTAGAGGGAGTCTGAGTTTTTTTCTCCTGGAAGGAGTAGTTAAAAGTGTTAAATAACATCAGTGGCCAGATCATGAATCAGCTAAGAAGGTTATCAGAGAGAATTGTCTTTATTATTTAAGTGTTCTGTCACCAATAAAAACTTCACATCTCCTTCCTCCCTGCCCTGTCCTTCTCATGTTCCCCCGTTCCTAGGCCTGATCTTCCCTCAAGCCTGGGGCTCCTGATAATGCCCTGAGTCTTACAGCCTTGAGTTACAAAGTTAGAGCAAGGAAAAAGAATCTGATGTCATCTTCATAAAGGTGAAAGTAAAACTTTCAAAAGTGGATGATTTCACTAAAATCATTGGGAGTAGGGACGAAGGCAAGAGGCCTTAGGGGAATGCCTAGATTTAGGTTTGTAGGAGGAGCAGGAGAAACTAGAGAAGGCATGGTGAGAAGCACTGGAGGAGAATCTGGAAAGAAAGTGTCAGGAAAGCTGAGGTTTCCTAAAAAGTTGAAAAGAGAAGTGGTCAAGAAATCCAAAATGCAGAGTTCTGAGAAAAAACAACAAGACAAGAGATGTAATAATAAGGGGTTTAAATAAAGGCAAGATTTCCAGAGCTGCTAAAGGGAGGCTCAGATTATATTGACTAAGACTGAGTAGGATAAGGTGAGCCCTAGGTGAGGAGAGAGGAAATGGGTAGATAGGATAAAGCTAGCTAAAGAAAGATTAAGAAAACAAACAGTGGAGAGAAAAGTCCAGAATTTGTGTCAGACTGGTAATTGTGCTTAACGCTTAATGGAGGAGTCTGAAGGGACTTCTTGTGAAAAAAAGAAGAATTTGGCCAAAATAATGTATAGAACTAATCAAACTGTAAGTTGCAGTTGTCATATCAAAATGCCTTACAATGTGGAATCTTGGTGATCAAGGTTTATTGGTTCCATTGAAAACCTTGCTATCAATCTGATAAAATCAGGTCTCAGATTTTAAAACAAGAGTCTGCTATGGACTGAACTGTGTCCCTCCTAAATTCATATTTGAAGCCCTAGCTCCCAGTGTGATGGTATTTAAAGATGGGGCCTTTGGGAGATAACTAGGTTTAGATGAGGTCATGAGGGTAGTGCCCTCATGATGGGATTAGTGCCCTAATAAGAAGAGACACCAGAGAGCTTTCAATCTCCTCCAGAGATGTGGGAAAATAAATTTGCCTTGTTTAAGCCACTCAGTCTATAGTATTTTGTTATGGGAGCCCAAGCTGATTAAGACGCAGTCATTGATTCCCTCTCCCACCCCTTGTGGGGTATTTACAGAATAATATTCAACTGTAGTCTAATTTAAGATTTTTGAAACTTTATAAAGTTTCAAAGCAAAATCCTACTCACTATATGGTTTGAGTAGTAATAAACAAGCAGGAAGAAATGAAAGAAGAAAATGAAGGAGCAAAGAAACCGTTGTTTGGAAAATTTTTAAGCACCTTGCAAATGTCTTAGAATAGACGAATACCAGTTGAAGTTCATTGATCTTTTGCTATTTTCCTAGCATCTTCCCAAACTAACTCACTTAATCCTCACAATAACTCTGTGAGGTAGGTAAAATAGTATTGCTACTCTCTTTTCATAAGAGGAAAAAAAGAGCCAGGGAGGTAAAATAATACTTGCTTAATATTACTACATAAGCCAATGAAAGAGCTAGGATCATGTTTCTATAGTATCAAATGCTTTTAAGATTTCCCTAAATAAAAAACTATTTTTCCCTAATTTTTGTAACTTCCATATAAAGCTACACTTACATAAAGTATTCCATGCTAACATTTACTTACTGCCTCTCAATCTTGAAATGGAGGTAGTAAAGCAATAGGGGTAGAGGCTTATATATATATGTGTGTATATATATACATATATATACATAATGTCTAGGATAAGGTTTAGATTTTAGACTTTCAAGGTTATGTTCATTGAAGCATTATTCACAATACCCAACATATGGAAACAACATTAATGCCAAAATGTCCTTCAATGGATGAATGGATAAAGAAAATGTGAAATATATACATATACATATACATATACACACACAAATATACACACAATGGACTACTATTCAGTCTTCAAAAAGAAGAAAATCCTGTCATTTACAACATGGATTGAGCTGGAAGACATTATGTGAAGTAAAATAAGCAAGACATAGAAAGACAAATACTGCATGATTTCTCTTATGTGTAGAATCTAAAATAGTCAAACTTATAGAAGCAGAGTACGATGGTGATTGTCAAGATCCTAGGGGAAGGGAAAATGGGATGATGCCAGTGAAAGGGTACTGAGCTTCAGTTGTGTAAAATCAAAAAGTTCTGGAGATCTACTATACAGCATGGTGATTATAGTTAACAATACTATATTGTATACTTAAGTTTGCTAAGAAGATAGATCTTAAATCTTCTCACCACACCCACACAAGGTGTGATGGATATGCTAATTAGCTTGATTGTGGTGATTTCAGAATGTATATGTATATCAAAACATCAAACCTTAAATATATACAATTTTTTAATGTCACCGATATCTCAATAATGCTGTTGAAAAACTATGTTTCTGAAATGTCCATCATTTAGTTAAACTTTAGTTACTTTTCTATCCTATACAAACCCACAGCAAAGATCTAGTATCTTGATCAATCCAAGTGAAAATGAGGAATTTTTAACCCTCCTTTCTTACTAGTTTTTAAAAAGCTGTCTATCCAAAATAAGTTGTAACTTTCAAACTTGGATTTTAAAAAAAGAAAAGGGAAGTATAATAATCTTCTAAGTGTAAGTCTGCCAGTTTAGGTGCACTGTCATTTCATAGAGCAAGTTAGAAGCTCCTTCTCTATCAGCCCAGGCAGTTTTACACTTAACTTTTTATTAATGAGAGCTCATTCAACCCCTCCAGTCTCTTGGCTAGAGTAGTCATAGAAGTAGGTGGCCTCTGCTTTATTTAGATCAGCACACTGTGTGGCCATAGGAGAGTGACAAACCTCCTTAGGGCTCAGGGTTGCGAAGGTAAGAAAATTTTACTAGGTAGCCTTTGGGGGAATCTGTGGTTTTATCCTTTTTCCAGGAACTGAAGAGCAACAGGAGTGACTTGATCCTGCTGGAGACGTTGCCCAAAGGTCCATCAACAGGAGAGTATGTCTAGGGCAGAGCTGGCCAACTCTGCCAGAGGCCAGCCAGCATTCATGTGGTTTATCAAGATCATCCCCATGAATGTCACTGAGGAAACAGCACTTAACTTCTTAAAATATCTCCTAAAAAACTAAAAGGAAATTGCACCAAGTATGGCATCTGGGAGTGAGGTACACAGCTGCTAAAGGCAGGAAACTTAAATTAAAGCTGCCTCTTCCCCCTACTCCCCTCCCCGCCCCCCATGATTAGACTCCTTTTTATATTTTTTTCAGGTCCCATGATAATATAAGATGAATACAGAGTATCAGAGAGAATTCTGAATTCCTCTGTTTTCTAAGCAGTTTAATCTAATGAGCCTCAAATTTTCCATTGGTGGCTGGTCTGATGATGCAAGCAGAAGGAACAGGTTCGTGGTTTGAAGAAAAAAGAAGAGGAGACAGAACAACTTCCAATTGCTTACAATTTACAGTTGGCCAAGCAGTAAACACAACTTCTAGACTTGCCAGCCCCCTCAAAACTAACCATGTTTATCTCCATTTCTCCACTAGCTGCTCAAAGCCATACCCCAAAGTGCCCTAACAGAAAACCACTGGAGGGTGTGGTCTCTGCTTGTACTGGGCAATGAACAGGGAAGCTATTTATTTCTAGGGCATCTCTGTTCAGTGACTCATGTTTTGACTGGAAAATTGGCCACAGCTTTCTAGCAGCTCTTTCCTGCCAGCTCTCCTGGCATCCTACCCAGTGCTTCTGCCACCCCTCCCCCTTTCTCCTTGCCTGGTCTGCTTTTATATTCCTAAAGCCCCCACTTAATAATAGTCATTGTCCCACGTTAACCTTGAGGATCTGGGAGGAAAGACAGTGAAGGGCGTAGCTGTGTGCTATAATGAGCATTTGGCTCTATAGCAGGTGGAAAAGGCTTTGGGGATCTGGGCAGATTAGGAGAAGAGGGGGCTCTAGCAGATGTTGAAGGAGGATGATGTATTGCTGCTCACTCTGGGATTCAGACAATACCAGTGCAAAAGTAGAACAGGGAAAAGGGGGAAAAACTGATCCCTTCTGATACAAACTGGGCTAGAAACCAGACACACTTGAAAGTGAGCATTTAAGAAAGACAAATTTGTTTCCAGGCCCTGGGTTTTTTCCTGTCCATTTTTTCTTCCTAATGGTAGATCAATTGCCAAATTGTTCTTTTAATTTGAATGTTAACTACATCCAGGGCTTGACTTATTTCCCATCAGCTAAAGGCTCTTATTAATCTGACTTCCTGGAGTAAAAGAAAAATAGAAATCGATGCATCAAAAATTTCATTTTACCATGTATTCAGAACCAAGAAACCGTATAAAGTGAAGGCAAATGGCACTTAATTAATGATTGGTTTTACCATGTGAAGAAACATATATTTAAGTTATTCTTTTGCTTTGCACTAGGCAATAAAATATTAAAGAAAACGCTGATATAAACAAACATGCCATTCACTTTACAAAGAATCTTAATAGATTTATGCTGACTATTCCTAGTTCTGTTTTTTAATATTTATTTCAATGTGTTTTATGAAATTCTAGATATAGAGATAAAGATAAATTACCTGCTGTACTATATGGTTTGCATAATTATTCACATATATTTGTACATATACCCTCACACACATATATATACACATACATGCATATAACATGTTTGGAATGTGGAAGAACAGATGGGATCCAAGGGCTAATCAAATGTAACAAAAAAAATCACAATCTTCAAATGTTTATAACACCGATGAAGACAGTTATGACCAAACTATTTTAGGGAATATTATATACGGACAGTTGTATTGTAAAAAAAATTATTTCCAGAAGTTATAGGCTCTTTGCCTTTCCCCAGCACTCAAAACATGTATTCTACCAAATCAATTTGGGCAAAGGGGGGAATAAAATCTATCTATATTTCACTCTAGTCAAGGATGACAATTAGAAGCTAGAGACTATAATCTCTAACCCGTGTCTACTTGGGCCACATTGTTTATGACTAAAATTGTTTAGGGACGATCTATATGATAGGGAAAAATGACACAGCAATAAAGAAATTACTATGCTAAAACTTATTATGAGAACTCTGATATGAGAACCCTGTATTAATCAGGGTTCTCCAGAGAAATAGAACAAAAAGGCTATTGATTTGTTTGTTTGTTTGTTATAGGAATTGGCTCACTGATTGTGGAGACCAAGAATTCCCATGATCTGCCTGGTGAAAGCTGTAGAACCAAGAAAGCCAGTGGTGTAATGTATTCAGTCCAAGTCAGAAGGCCTGAAGACGAGGGCAGCTGATGGTGTTAAGTCTCAGTCCAAAGGTCTGGGAACCAAGGGGCCAGTAGTGTAAATCCTGGTCTGAATGTGAAAGCCTGAGAACCAAGGCAGGAGAGGATGGATGTCTCAGCTCAAGCAGAGAGAGCAAACTTGCCCTTCCTCCACCTTTTGGTTCCATTCACGTCCTCAGTGGTTTGGATTATGTCCTCTATCCTTAAAGACAATCTTCTTTACTCCGTCTAGGGATTCAAATACTAATCCCTTCCAGAGAGTCCCTCATAGACAAACTCATAAATAACGTTTTACCAGCTATCTGGACATCGCTAAGCCCAGTCAAGATGACGCATAAAATTAACCATCACATACTTTATAGTAGTAGTTAATTAACTAGAAATCTCTTTGAGTTCAGAGTGAATTATTTGGGTCTACAAATTTAAACAGCAGCAGTTAAGTCAAGTATTACTATTTGCATTATCATAAATCTGAAGTAAATCAAGTCCTGTAGAGTTTGTATCTGTACTGCCACACCTATGAAGTATTAATAGTCACTAGCCAGTTAGATAGTTATTAGGAAAGAGTAATAAAACTTTTCATTCTAAAGTTGTTAAATTTCCCATTTTGAGGAGTTGGAGTGGGAAATGGAGGAAGTGTTCAGTATTCAGGTACAGTAATTTGAGTGACCTAATCATTACGTCTTTTCCATTATTAATTAAAAAAACTTTGAAATTTTTGTTTTCAAGAATCAAATTTGTGTGATAGTAAGTATTCATTTGGAAATAGCATTTTATGGAATTTTGGAACTACTATTTTGATCTTTGGCAGGTAGAATCAGGTAACTCACTAAGAAAGACTTGAGTAATAGAAAATAAAATCACTAGTACTAATATGTCTGATAGCTGCTTTGTAACAAAAACCACCCAATTTTAGTATCATAAAACAACAACCACTTTATTAGGCTCAAAAAATCAAAACTGGGCCAAGACAGGACAGACTGGATATGCCTTATCTATTCTTGATTATGTCTGGGGCCTTAATCAGGAAACTCAAATGGCTGGAGGTGACTAGTGTTGCTAGAGGGTAGAAAAATCTGGAAGCTGCTTCATTTATGTATGTTTGCTGGGTGGGATAACTCCATGTCTGGGCTCAGCTGTGACTATCAACAGAGCGTGTCCTGTGGCCTCTCCATGTAGTTTGGGTCTCTTAAAAAACGATTTGTGGAATCCAAAAGGGAGCAACTGGAGAGGGAACGGCCAGAGGGTGAGTGGTCCAGGAGGCCAAGGAAGAAGCCTCAAGGCTCCCCTGACCCAGCCTTAGAAGTCATGCAGTGTACTTCCTATCTCATTGTATTGGTTTCAAGAGTCACTAAGGCCAGACCAGATTCCAGAGGAAGAGAAAAAGACTGTAATTTGTTGGGGAGTAGCAAGGTCACACTGCAGAAGAGCATGTGGGATCAGAAGCTACAGTTGTGGCCATCTTCGGAAAATGCAGTGTGTGACATGTCTTTCTTACAACATACTACAACCAGTTCTTGTATTTTTTAAGCCATGTTTTACTCCTCACAAATCCTGGAGATAAAATTATGTGCATATCCTAAAATATCTGTATGTATCTGTAGATTTCGAAAGCATTGCTGGTTAGTGGTGGTATTAAAGTATACTTTTTTGAAAGTTGATAAATCAGCTTGAATCCCAGTTTTGCCACTCATTAGGTGTGGGCATGGGGTAACTTTCTAAACTCGCTGAAGCCTTAATTTTTCTTATCTAGAAGATGAGGATGAAAATAATACATGTTCCATACAATTACTAGGGTTAAGTGATATATTACAATTATACCACACAACTTTCAGACTACTAAAACATGTTTGTTGTCTATATGAGTATAGGCATTGTTTGTGACTATAGAAATAGGAATCAGACATTTCTAAATAAACATCAACAAGAGTATTATGTGGTACAATTTGTGACAAATGTTCAGTAAAGTAATAAAATGCTTTATTTTATTACTTAATAATATTAAAATTTTGATGTCAATTTTTTTCTGAGATTTACTAAAACCTCCAACACTAAGTACAACAAATATCCAAATCATGTAATTCCTTGTATACAGACTACATTATTGTCACCTCCAGAGCTATTAAATCAACACTCATCCACTCAATGACTATTAAACTCTTTTAAGCCAGGCCCCTGGTAATACACTGATGATAAAGACAAACTTTTTTTTTTAAAAAAACAGAGCTTGCAAGTTGTGGTACGGAGAACATCTTGTATTAATTCTGCTATGTGGGAAGGATTAGCAGGGATTAAGATGATGGAGCCAACAGACACAAGAAAAATTCATTCATTCATTCAATAAACATTTAATTGAATGACTATTATAATGCAGATTATGTGGTAGACAGTTAAGATAGAAACATACTCAAGACAAAAGCCCTGCTCTAATGAAGCTCTCCTTTTTAAGGAAAGTTGATACATTAAAAGACAATTCCAAAATAAAAATTACTAGAAGTAATATACACATGTCTGTTTGGGTGATGAAGGCTTCCTGAAAGAGGTGATGCAGAAATTTTGTCTCAAGGACAATTATGAATTAATTTGATGAAATCAGGTGGGAGAGAGGAGTGAGAAAAAATGGTTCACAAAACTTCCCTTGAAGGTTTACTCTGAAATTAACACTACTTGTCTAAATAAACATGATAGAGTATACGGTGGACATTTTGTCCAGATCATGAAGTTTTGCCCAGTTCATCCTTTAAGGAAGAGCTTGCTGTCCAGCTACTGGGCATGCTATTGTCAGAAAACCTTGAGTTGTAAGCCCCTTTAAGAAACTGCCTAAGCTGGGCAGAGCTGCCTCGTTCAAGGCCATGCCCTTATGGAGGAGACCAACATCCCACATCTGATGGAGGGTTGGCCATTTTTGGCTCAACATGGGGGAACAGTGAAGGGCCATTTTAGCCCCAGAGCCCCCAGTAGGGCCAACCAAAGATGACATAAGGCCTGTGATACACTTCAACTTCTCCCTCAGCATCCTTCCCCTGCCCAGGCGATAATATCCAGAGCTCTTCTCAATTAGCATCCTGCACCTCAGAGTCTGCTTACTGAGAAACTCAACCTGTGACAGTGTGATAAGCAGAAGAAATTTAAAGGAATTTAATTGTGAATTTCTCTTTGTTCTTTGGATCCCTATAATATGAGCATTTCCCCCACTTTGTGTTTTTAATAGACTGCTCAAATATTAGTCACATCAGTCTGCATTGTACAAATAATTACTCAAATTTGGTCGAAAAATATTACTTAGAAAGCACAGCATAAAGCTGGGTTTTAGTCACGAATTTCTCATCCATTTATCATTTGATCATATTTTTGGATAACTGCTTGCCAAAGCTAAAAATTTTAATCAGAGCCATTTTTGAGTAGGAAAAGCAGAAAGGATGCCTTTCAAAGCAGTAATCCATTTTTTGTTTCTTTTTACTTTTATACAGTTTAAAAATAGTCAACTGGATTTTTAAATTTTAAATTGATAAATAAAATTGCATTTGATCCTCGCCAAGTTGACTCATATATTTTACGCACAAAATTAGATTAATTAAGATACTACAAATTCCATGAAGTTATTTATTTCACTCTTCTGTTGAATAGCAAATATTAGCTTTGGTTACACAATGATCATGAGAAATAATTATCTTGAGAGGTTTCACAATACTTATTATGATAATTTGTTATATTGCATTTACATAATATTTTAAAATATTTTGTAGTCATACAGCCCACTCTTTCCATGCATACTCACAAAGAGGGTTTGTTTCTCAATGCATGTATATAATGATTTTCCCCTTATACTGTGATAAAAATATAGAAGAAAAAACGCAGCTCTTTTGCTTTGCTATCTTTGCTTTGGCTGATAAAGATGTGGTTCCATTTTTCCTACTTTTTTGCCCTGTTACTTTCTATAAAACCACAGGGACCATGTGAAAGATAACAATAACAATGACACCAACAATAATAATAGCTAGTATTTGTTGAACTCATACTATCCACCTGTCATTGTTCTAATTCCTTCACATGTTTCAATTCAGTTAATTCTTATAACAAAACTTTGGAAGTTGGTGCTATTACTTTCCTCATTCTAAAGATAACGACACTTATCTAGGATGGGGCAGAACCACTGAAAGACTGTACATTATGATCACTTCTATTTTGGAGGTTAAATAAAATTTTCACCTGCTAATCAAATGGGATGCATAGCTTGTATGTCTACTAGGAGAGGTGTGAAAAGAACCAGAGGGTTAATGTTTCAAATTCTTCCAAATATAATATAAAGAATTCAGAAAAAAAAGAAATGAAGCAGAGAGACAGGTGTTTTCTTTAGATGTATTTAATATGAAAAATGGTTATAGTTGTTTGTGTTTGTGTGTGTGTTTGGGGGGGGGGGTGTTGCTGAAAAATGGGAGGGAATTTACCAAATTGTCCAAGTATCTGTCCACAGGTGTTGGAAATGTGATAGTTTTTCTTCTTTCTAATTTTCATATTTTCCTATTTTATATAATGAGCATATCTTGCTTATGTATTTGAAATATTAATTTGAAAGAGTTTTAAATGCTATGATTCTACTTTCATAAATATTTGTCTACCACTATGACAAATAACTATGTACTGTCCCCTTATTTCCAAAGAGTAACTCACTTCTTTCACTGTATATGATGGTAAGACTGCATGTGTCCTATTCAAACAGTGATGAGAACGGATTAAAGGAAGATTCCAGAATAATCTTTATCAAATTCTAATGTAACAGGGAATGTCACGCCACTGAAGCCTCTGTATACTTTTGTAGTCATTAATATTTTAATTGGAAAGTTAATGTTACCAATATTACTAATTTATATTTTAGGGCCTCATTATAATGCCATCTTCTCATTCTTTGTGTTAGCATTTTCTGAAGTTAAACACATTCTGTGCCAGGCACACAGGGAATAGAGTGCTGAAAGAGAGCGATGTGATCCTATCCTTACCAAAATATAGGCAGGGGTGGTAGACCCAACTTCATTTCAGAATATCATTCAGATCTTTCATTTCACTTGGCTTTTTATTATTACTTATTTATTAGTTTAAGGATGGTAAAAATTTCATGTTATATTAAATTTCATACTATAACTGATTTCTGGGAAGATCCTGATCAATAACCAATAAGAACCAAAACAAGTCAACTAATCAATTTGCTTAGCACACTCCAGCCAACTTCACAAGCAAAGCTAGGTAAAGATGGAATTTTTTGGATAACACAGGTAGACATGGTGATTCTTCTTACTTCATGGAAAATATTCACCACTAGTTATTTGTATATTGACAAATAGCAAAACCTCTCACTCTGCCCAGTGTATACACTTCTGTACTCCACAACTAAAACTTCCTAGTAACTTGAAAGTTTGAGTTTTTCATTTTTCTGGAGAAAATGTTAGGTTCTAGTCTGTTACCACTTGTTAAATGTTAAACTTTTTCTTTTTTTTTAAACATCTTTATTGAAGTATAATTGCTTTACAATGGTGTGTTAGTTTCTGCTTTATAACAAAGTGAATCAGTTATACCTATACATATGTTCCCATATCTCTTCCCTCTTGCATCTCCCTCCCTCCCACCCTCCCCATCCCACCCCTCTAGGTGGTCACAAAGCACCGAGCTGATCTCCCTGTGCTATGCGGCTGCTTCCCACTAGCTATCTATTTTCCATTTGGTAGTGTATATATGTCCATGACACTCTCTCACCCTGTCACATCTCACCCCTCCCCCTCCCCATATCCTCAAGTCCATTCTCTAGTAGGTCGGTGTCTTTATTCCCGTCTTGCCACTAGGTTCTTCACGGCCTTTTTTTTTTTTTTCCCTTAGATTCCATATATATGTGTTAGCATACTGTATTTGTTTTTCTCTTTCTGACTTACTTCACTCTGTATGACAGACTCTAGGTCCATCCACCTCACTAAAAATAACTCAATTTCGTTTCTTTTTATGGCTGAGTAATATTCCATTGTATATATGAGCCACATCTTCTTTATCCATTCATCTGTTGAAGGACACTTAGGTTGCTTCCATGTCCTGGCTATTGTAAATAGAGGTGCAATGAACATTGTGGTACATGACTCTTTTTGAATTATGGTTTTCTCAGGGTATATGCCCAGTAGTGGGATTGCTGGCTCATATGGTAGTTCTATTTTTAGTTTTTTAAGGAACCTCCATACTGTTCTCCATAGTGGCTGTATCAATTTACATTCCCACCAACAGTGCAAGAGAGTTCCCTTTTCTCCACACCCTCTCTAGCATTTATTGTTTGTAGATTTTTTGACGATGGCCATTCTGACTGGTGTGAGGTGATACCTCATTGTAGTTTTGATTTGTGTTCCTCTAATGATTAGTGATGTTGAGCATCCTTTCATGTGTTTGTTGGCAATCTGTATATCTGCTTTGGAGAAATGTCTATTTAGGTCTTCTGCCCATTTTTGGATTGGGTTGTTTGCTTTTTTGATATTGAGCTGCATGAGCTGCTTGTAAATTTTGGAGATTAATCCTTTGTCAGTTGCTTCATCTGCAAATATTTTCTCCCATTCTGAGGGTTGTCTTTTTGTCTTGTTTATGGTTTCCTTTGCTGTGCAAAAGCTTTTAAGTTTCATTAGGTCTCATTTGTTTATTTTTGTTTTTATTTCCATTACTCTAGGAGGTGGGTGTGATTTATGTCATAGATTGTTCTGCCTATGTTTTCCTCTAAGAGTTTGATAGTGTTTGGCCTTACATTTAGGTTTTTAATCCATTTTGAGTTTATTTTTGTGTATGGTGTTAGGGAGTGCTCTAATTTCATTCTTTTACATGTATAGCTGTCCAGTTTTCCCAGCACCACTTATTGAAGAGGCTGTCTTTTCTCCACTGTGTATTCTTGCCTCCTTTATCAAAAACAAGGTGACCATATGTGCGTGGGTTTATCTCTGGGCTTTCTATCCTGTTCCATTGATCTATATTTCTGTTTTTGTGCCAGTACCATGCTGTCTTGATTACTGTAGCTTTGTAGTATAGTCTGAGGTCAGGGAGCCTGATTCCTCCAGCTCCATTTTTCTTTCTCAAGATTGCTTTGGCTATTCGGGGTCTTTTGTGTTTCAATACAAATTGTGAAATTTTTTGTTCTACTTCTGTGAAAAATGCCATTGGTAATTTGACAGGGATTGCATTGAATCTGTAGATTGCTTTGGGTAGTATAGTCATTTTCACAATGTTGATTCTTCCAATCCAAGAACATGGTTTATCTCTCCATTTGTTGCTATCATCTTTAATTTCTTTCATCAGTGTCTCATAGTTTTCTGCATACAGGTCTTTTGAATCCTTAGGTAGGTTTATTCCTAGGTATTTTATTCAATTTGTTGCAATGGTAAAAATGGGAGTGTTTCCTTAATTTCTCTTTCAGATTTTGCATCATTAGTGTATAGGAATGCAAGAGATTTCTGTGCATTAATTTTGTATCTTGCTAGTGTACCAAATTCAACGATTAGCTGTAGTAGTTTTCTGGTAGCATCTTTAGGATTCTCTATGTATAGTATCATGTCATCTGCAAACAGTGACAGCTTTACCTCTTCTTTTTTGATTTGGATTCCTTTTATTTCTTCTTCTTCTCTGACTGCTGTGGCTAAAACTTCCAAAACTATGTTGTATAATAGTGGTGAGAGTGGACAACCTTGTCTTGCTCCTGACCTTAGAGGAAATGGTTTCAGTTTTTCACCATTGAGAACGATGTTGGCTGTGGGTTTGTCATATATGGCCTTTATTATGTTGAGGTAAGTTCTCTCTATGCCTACTTTCTGGAGGGTTTTTATCATAAATGGGTGTTAAGTTTTGTCGAAAGCTTTTTCTGCATCTATTGAGATGATCATACGGTTTTTCTCCTTCAATTTGTGAATACAGTTTATCACATTGATTGATTTGCGTATATTGAAGGATCCTTGTATTCCTAGGATAAACCCCACCTGATCATAGTGTATGATCCTTTTAATGTGCTGTTGCATTCCGTTTGGTCGTATTTTGTTGAGGATTTTTGCATCTGTGTTCATCAGTGATATTGGTCTGTAGTTTTCTTTCTTTGTGACATCTTTGTCTGGTTTTGGTATCAGGGTGATGGTGGCCTTGTAGAATGAGTTTGGGATTGTTCCTCCCTCTGCTATATGTTGGAAGAGTTTGAAAAGGATTGGTGTTAGCTCTTCTCTAAACGTTTGATAGAATTTGCCTGTGAAGCCATGTGATCCTGGGCTTTTGCTTGTTGGAAGATTTTTAATCACAGTCTCAATTTCAGTGCTTGTGGTTGGTCTGTTTATATTTTCTATTTCTTCCTGATTCAGTCTCGGAAGGCTGTGCTGCTCTAAGAATTTGTCCATGTCTTCCAGGTTGTCCATTTTATTGGCATATAGTTGCTTGTAGTAATCTCTCATGATCCTTTGTATTTCTGCAGCGTCAGTGGTTACTTCTCCTTTTTCATTTCTAATTGTATTGATTTGAGTCTTCTCCCTTTTTTTCCTGATGAGTCTGGCTAATGATTTATCAATTTTGTTTATCTTCTCAAAGAACCAGCTTTTAGTTTTATTGATCTTTGCTATCTTTTCCTTCATTTCTTTTTCATTTATTTCTGCTCTGATCTTTATGATTTCTTTCCCTCTGCTAACCTTGGGGTTTTTTTTGTTCTTCTTTCTCTAATTGCTTTAGGTGTAAGGTTAGGTTGTTTATTTGGGATGTTTCTTGTTTCTTGAGGTAGGATTGTATTTCGATAAACTTCCCTCTTAGAACTGCTGTTGCTGCATCCCATAAGTTTTGCGTCATCATGTTTTCATTGTCATTTGTTTCTAGGTATTTTTTGATTTCCTCTTTGATTTCTTCAGTGATCTCTTGGTTATTTAGTAGTGTATTGTTTAGCCTCCATGTGTTTTGTATTTTTTACAGATTTTTCCCTGTAATTGATATGTAGTCTCATAGCATGGTCAGAAAAGATACTTGACACAATTTCAATTTTCTTAAATTTACCAAGGCTTCATTTGTGACCCAAGATATGATCTATCCTAGAGAATGTTCCATGAGCACTTGAGAAGAAAGTGTAATCTGCTGTTCTTGGATGGAATCTCCTATAAATATCAATTAAGTCCATGTTGTTTAATGTATCATTTAAAGCTCGTGTTTCCTTATTTATTTTCATTTTGGATGATCTGTCCATTGGTGAAAGTGGGGTGTTAAAGTCCCCTACTATGATTGTGTTACTGTCGATTCCCGCGTTTATGGCTGTTAGCATGTGCCTTATGTATTGAGGTGCTCCTATGTTGGGTGCATAAATATTTACAATTGTTATATCTTCTTGTTCGATCGATCCTTGATCATTATGTAGTGTCCTTCTTTGTCTCTTGTAACACTCTGTATTTTAAAGTCTATTTTGTATGATATGAGAATTGCTACTCCAGCTTTCTTTCGATTTCCATTTGCATGGAATATCTTTTTCCGTCCCCTCACTTTCAGTCTGTATGTGTCCCTAGATCTGAAGTGGGTCTCTTGTAGACAGCATATATACGGGTCTTGTGTTTGTATCCATTTAGCCAGTCTATGTCTTTTGGTTGGAGCATTCAATCCATTTACATTTAAGGTAGTTATTGATATGTATGTTCTTATTACCATTTTCTTAATTGTTTTGGGTTTGTTATTGTAGGTCTTTTCCTTCTCTTGTGTTTCCTACATAGAGAAGTTCCTTTAACATTTGTTGTAAACCTGGTTTGGTGGTGCTGAATTCTCTTAGTTTTTGCTTGTCTGTAAAGGTTTTAATTTCTCCATTGAATCTGCATGAGATCCTTGCTGGGTAGAGTAATCTTGGTTGTATGCTTTTCCCTTTCATCACTTTAAATATGTCCTGCCATTCCCTTCTGGCCTGCAGAGTTTCTGCTGAAAGATCCGCTGTTAACTTTATGGGGATTCCCTTGTATGTTATTTGTTGTTTTTTCCTTGCTGCTTTTAATATTTTTTCTTTGCATTTAATTTTTGATAGTTTGATTAATATATGTCTTGGTGCGTTTCTCCTCGGATTTTCCTGTATCGGACTCTCTGCACTTCCTGGACTTGATTGACTATTTCCTTTCCCATATTAGGCAAGTTTTCAACTTTAATCTCTTCAAATATTTTCTCAGTCCCCTCCTTTTTGTCTTCTTCTTCTGGGACCCCTATAATTTGAATGTTGGTGTGTTTAATGTTGTCCCAGAGGTCTCTGAGACTGTCCTCAATTCTTTTCATTCTTTTTTCTTTATTCTGCTCTGTGGTAGTTATTTCCACTATTTTATCTTCCAGGTCACTTATCCATTCTTCTCTCTCAGTTATTCTATTGATTCCTTCTAGAGAATTTTTAATTTCATTTACTGTGTTGTTCATCATGGTTTGTTTCCTCTTTAGTTCTTCTAGGTCCTTGTTAAACGGTTCTTGTATTTTATCTATTCTGTTTCTAAGATTTTGTATCATCTCTACTATCATTACTCTGAATTCTTTTTCAGGTAGACTGCCTATTTCCTCTTCATTTGTTTGGTCTGATGGGTTTTTACCTTTCTCCTTCATCTGCTGTGTGTTTCTCTGCTTTCTCATTTTGCTTAACTTACTGTGTTTGGGGTCTCCTTTTCGCAGGCTGCAGTTTCATAGTTCCCATTGTTTTTGGTGTCTGCCCCCAGTGGCTAAGGTTGGTTCAGTGGGTTGTTTCAGTGGGTTGTGTAGGCCTCCTGGTGGAGGGGACTGGTGCCTGTGTTCTGGTGGATGAGGCTGAATCTTGTTTTTCTGGTGGGCAGGACCGCATCCAGTGGTGTGTTTTGGGGTGTCTGTGACCTTATTATGATTTTAGGCAGTCTCTCTGCTAATGGGTGGGTTTGGTTTCCTGTCTTGCTAGTTGTTTGGCATAGGGTGTCCAGCACTGTAGCTTGCTCTTCGTTGAGTGGAGCTGGGTCTTAGCGTTGAGATGGATATCTCTGGGAGAGCTTTCGCCGTTTGATATTACATGGAGATGGGAGATCTCTGGTGGACCAATGTCCTAAACTCGCCTCTCCCACCTCAGAGGCACAGGCCTGACACCTAGCCGGAGCACCAAGACCCTGTCAGTCACACAGCTCAGAAGAAAAGGGAGAAAAAAAGAAAGAAAGAAAGAAAGAAGTGAAATAAAATAAAGTTATTAAAATAAAAAATTAAAAACATTATTAAAAATAAAAAAATTTAAAAGTAATAAAAAAAGGAAAGAAAGAAAAGAGCATCCAAACCAAAAAACAAATCCACCAACGATAACAAGCGTTAAAAACTATACAAAAACAAAACAAACAAAAAAAAACGGACAGACAGAACCCTAGGACAAATGGTAAAAGCAAAGCTATACAGACAAAATCACACAAAGAAGCATACACATACACACTCACAAAAACAGAAAAAGGGAAAAAAGAAATCTATACATTAAAAAAAAAAAAATAGGAAGAGAGCAACCAAATCAATAAACAAATCTACCAATGATAATAAGCTCTAAATTATAAACATAAAATCAAAAACAAATTAGATGCAGAAAGCAAACCCCAAGTCTACCGATGCTCCCAAAGTCCACCGCCTCAATTCTGGGATGATTCGTTGTCTATCCAGGTATTCCAGAGATGCAGGGCACATCAAATTGATTGTGGAGATTTAATCCTCTGCTCCTGAGGCTGGTGGGAGAGATATCCCTTTCTCTTCTTTGTTCGCACAGCTCCTGGGGTTCAGCTTTGGATTTGGCCCTGCCTCTGCGTGTAGGTCACCTGAGAGCATCTTTTGGGAAGTCTGAGGTCCTCTGCCAGCATTCAGTAGGTGTTCTGTAGGAGTTGTTCCACATGTAGATGTATTTCTGATGTATTTGTGGGGAGGAAGGTGATCTCCACGTCTTACTCCTCTGCCATCTTGAAGGTCTCTCTCTGACATGTTTATTAACAAACTTTTACATAACCATTCTTTGGTGTCAGACACAGTTCAGGATATTTTATATTTACTCCTCGCAATTTCCCTTAAGGTTGGGTACTATTATTATCTCCATTTTTACAGATGAGGAAATCAGCACACACAGAGGTAAGTAACTTTCCCCAGCTCACAGAACTAGCAGGTAAAGAAGCTGAACTCTGGCAGGGTGGCTCGAGCGATCATGCTTTTAAACTATGTATGTTTTGCAAATATTTCCCAAGCTTCACATTTTCCATTTTATTTGGTTTATTACTACATAAGTTAAGAATTCGGTATCCTATAATCAAACCCATTGATCTGTACATTCCTCTTAGGTGTAGTAA
This sequence comes from Eschrichtius robustus, assembly GCF_028021215.1. Classification (NCBI taxonomy): domain Eukaryota; kingdom Metazoa; phylum Chordata; class Mammalia; order Artiodactyla; family Eschrichtiidae; genus Eschrichtius; species Eschrichtius robustus. Next base: position 71,356,349 of record NC_090825.1, read on the forward strand.
TTCTTAAATGTTCAACAAGAGGATTGAACAAATATGATACATTCATGCACAGATCTTGTGCAGTCATTAAAAATGAAGGGGAGTCTGTATATTTGTTGACATAGAATGTAGTCACCATATATTGGTAAATAAAAAGGTAAACTTTGGAAACAGAAACTCACCTGTTTAAAAAGCATATGTGTGAATACATGTTTGTGTAAACCTCTTAATATATTAATAAAGGTTTCTCTTGGCTGCTTATCTCTCTTTTAAAAAACATTCTAAAATGAGAACGGATTACTGGTAAAAGATAGCTTTTTTAAAAAAAAAAAAAAATCAAGGTCCTAATCTAAGTGTAACATCACCAATGCAAATGGTACACTGATTAAGAAACACCCTTATTTCCAGAAAAAAGGCTTTCTTTATCAAAAGTCCAAAGAAATATTCACCTGTTTTTTGGTTGATAGTCTTTCTGAAATACATACAAACAATATTAAACAAATATGTTTTTTTGCACTGCTCTATAGATCTCTTTATGCACTGTAGGTGTCAAATACAAGCAATCTATTTGTAGGTGAGACTGGACATGCCCTCTTATACATAGACCTAAGAACCCTCCCAATACACCATTATTAACTGGATAATTATTCTTGGAAACATAATAGGCACTCAGTAAATACATACTGACTATTGAATGGAGAGCCTGTACCAGCACACTGACCAGAGTCCAAATTTAATCCCACTGCCGGTTAAATTCAGAAGGCAGTTCTTAAAATAATTATGAAACATGTATTATGTACACCAAAGTGTACGCTTTGAGTGGAGAGATTTTTATCAACTGATCACTTTTGTGCTCTCAGCTCCGAGATCAGTGCCTGGCACACAGTAGGTGCTCAATAACTATTGTTTCAAAAAGTAAATTAATAGGTAAAATAACCCATTCATCCCAACAGCTGACAAGGGAGCCAGTTTTACTGTTACCATCTCACAGATTACCAAACTAAAACTAAGAGAATTTAAGTAACTTGCCCGAAGTTTCACAGTTGGTAAGAGCTGGATCTGGGACTTGAAGCCACATGGTCTGACTTTAAAGTTCCTGAAAGCACACTGTACATCCTCTCAGAACAGACCACTCTGGGAGTTCCCTGAGGACACAGACTTAATAAACATTTTACACTGCTCTATTGCTATGCAAATATCCTTTCGTTCATTTCTTCAGCAAATATTTATCAAACGCTTATGATATGCCTGTTTTAGACACTGGAATTACAATGGTTAGAACAAAAAAGTCAGGTGAGGCCCAGTCACACAGTTCAAACATTCTTTTGGAAGGAGACAAACAACAACTGTGCCAACTAGGGAATAAATAAGATAATTTTAGAGACATACATGCTCTGAGGAGACTTTAAATAGGTCGATCAGGGATGGCTCTTCTGAGGAGAAGCGGCCCTTTACAGGAAGATTTAGTGCAGACTGTCACAGGCACAGGATCAAATAGCAAGTGCAAAAGCCCTGAGTAAGAAATAAGCTGGGCACGTTTGAGGATATAAAATGGCCAGCATGCTTAGAGCAAGGGAACAAGGGAGAAAGTGGCAGCTGGGTCGGAAGTCCTTCAAAGTCATTTTTCTTTGGAATTCTTAATGCTACCATAGAATAAGTGTTCAATTTAGGAATATTAAGCTAATAAGCGATACAATACTTTTAAAAAACTAAGAGGGAAAATAGAGATAGTATAAACTAGCATTATGAACCCTGTGAATTTAAAATAAATCACTAAGGGTGTAAGACTGGCTACAGAAAACGTTGCTTAAAACTGGCATTGGCTTTCAAGAGAAATCATGGAATCTCCCCTCTGGAGATGGTTTAAAATAGGATTAGATATATTCACTCAGTGCAGTCTTGCCTGAATGCCTCCACTGACCTCTCAAGGTCTTGCCAGTCCTATGATTCTGTGATAAAATTAGACACTTTCATTGGGCGAAAACAACCCTGGGTTTACCATGCCAGCTGCAACCTGGAATAATTGGAAGGGACTGATTTTGGAGGAGTGTACCTCCTACAGCTGAGACAAGATGCAATTAACAGATCCCCCAACCTCTCTTATTTCATGTTGTACTGAGTACTCTGCTGGTTCTCAGCCAATAATGGCTGGTATCAGTGATACAAGCAAAGTCAAGTGGTCTGATCCATGATTAAATAGTAGATGTCTTTATCAGCTGCTGACCTTGCACGGCTTCAAGAATTGTGTACCTATTAGCTGATTCTTTGATCCTTGAAAATAGGAACCAGATAAATCCAATAATGCATTTTTATTTGGTCTCTTTTCCACCAGTTTCAAGATGAAATAACTCAAGTTTTGATGTCATGAGCCTTAACCTCATTAAGCAACTCAGCTCACTGTTCAGATACATAATCACCAGCACTTATCCAGTGTATTTTCTCATTTAACAATTGCTGCTTTGAATAAAAATTCAAGGAAATATTTTTTTTCCCATGACATTGTTATTTAGAAGCAAATGGGCATAATGACTAGAGCACAACTCTGGAGTGAGGCAGACCTGGGCTTAGAGCTGACTCCTTCCCGCCCAAGATGGGTGAACTTTATCTGCGTATTAGAGAGAATACTAGTTCCTGTCTCATAGACTTGATGTTAGAATTAAATGCAATAGTATAAGGTAGCGCTCTTCCCTCATCTTCCACACTGTTCTCTATCCTATCTCGGATGTTCATTTAACGTAAAACACTATCAGATATAATGGTGGATTTACTTGCTTTTATTGTTCTTCCACTCTCCACCTTCCCTCACCCTCTGTCAACACGCACACGTGTGCGTGTGTATGCACACACACGCACATACACACCCTTCAGATATAAGCTCCATGAGGACAAGGACCCTCTCTGACTCATGCGTAAATGTCCCTGGATAAATATGCATGGAGTAAATGAAAGCATGACAACATCTTGCACAATGGTTTCTGGTGTGCGATCAGCATCCCATAAAATGTTAGGTGATTACTTTTTTTCTTGGAAATAAGGTAAGGTTTAGCTACATCCATCAGTTCAACATTTGGAGCAGCCTGTAGCCAAGGTCAGAGTGAGGGGAGTTGCACAATGGACAAGAGTTTGCTTCTGGCTTTGCCAACAATAACATGAGTTGGGGCAAACAATTTTACCCCTCCGTTTTCTCACATGCAAATTACTTCCATATATGAGATTCTCTGAGAACTATATTCTTACTAGTGTTGTCACATTATTTTGTAAATATTGGTCATGTTTCTTAGTAAAAGTGGTGTCAAAGACCAAGAAAAGCAAGTAGTTATGCTGTTAGATGCTCTCAGAACCAGCCCCCCGATTTCCTGGCACCTCCAATTAGCCTCATTACAAAACCAGGAGACCAGAAAATAGAAAGATGAACGAATGCATTGATAACACGAAGCCTTCTCAGTGAACATCTTCACTGCTTCCCTATTTACCCCGTCCACAAAACACAAAGGGAGGGAAAACCCTTCAAGCCTGGATTAGCCAAAAGAAACTGAGCAGCTTGGTGTTCGTTTCTGGATCAGTTTTGTTTGCCCTGCATGCTGAGATATCTACGGGTTTGTGTTACAGAGGAAATGTTCTTTTAGTTTCTTTCAGAGAGTCAGCTTTGCTTTTTTTTACTTACTTTCTTCACTTATTCACCATGCTCATGATGTACATTTGGGCTTCATGGATAGGGCGTGGTTGGGAAAGGGAGCAGTTCAAGGCATGAGGCTCAAATTTCGGAAGGAGCAACAGCTAACCTGGAGATTCAGACTCTAACGCAGCTCCTTTCCATGTTAAATTTTAAACACTTATGCAAACTCAAGATGAAAGCCTATATGCTGGTTTGTGTTTCAAGAAGTAACTATCTGAAAAGCACAAGAAGGTGAGGAAAATCATGGAAAAAGAAGGAAAAGGGGCAAGAGGGCCGAATAAAGGCAAGGAAAAATGTGTGAAAGGACAAAAATAATGCTCGAACTCAAAACGGAAAGAAAGGCTATCAACAGGTGGATTAATAACTAGAGAGAGTGGTTTAAGGGCAAAGTCTTAAATTTTTTTTAAACTCTTTTTTTTTTTCAGAATTTAGAAATTAGATGGTGATTTGATTGGAGAGATGTTTTGAAAAGGGAAAAAATGAATAGTAGAAATGTCTAAAGATGCTGATTGAGAGGAACAACAAAGCCAGATGGCATAAATGGCATCTTTAGGGATTTTGTGGCATAAGAAGCTATGCTAAAAAGTGCCCCCTCTGTCCTAAAAATGCTGCAGTCATACTCTGAGCATGCTCTGTGTCCTTAGCTAGCCATGTTAACCCACTTAATGTGCTTGACCCTAAACCCTCTAACTTTCTCTCCATCATTCAGTTGCTTGGTTTTTTTTAGCTGTCTTCAGTACTTAATCAAGCTGATTTTGCTGCCCTTCTGGACATCTTAATCAGCAAAAGTTGTCTTCTTTGTGAAATATTTGTGGCATATTGATACTAAAGAGTTTGAAGCAGCTATTTAAAAGAATGAGGACATCTATATGAAGCGAACCTGGATTAGGTTAAAAAATTAAGCTGAAGAATACTTTGTATAGTATGACCTAATTCTGATCACTAACAACAACATGTATATCAATTATTTGTATAATCCTAGAGAAATGTAGGAATATATGTATAACTGCTAGCTTTGGTTTTCTGAGAGGTGGGGAGGGAGACAAAGGAAGGGGGTAATTGTTAACAAAATAGAAGCTTTTATCTCTATACAACTAAGAATGGTCAGGAGAATAAGATATAGCCAAAGTGACATAAGCAGAAGTTATTGTGTGGGACTTGCCGAAGAACTTATTTAAAAGGAAAACAGGCAGCTTGCACACACCCTTCTGCCCTTCCCACTGTGCTCTTTCCTGCTGCCTGAAATACTGACATGAGGACTGGACCTCTAGCAGCCACCTTGGACCATGAGGATGGAAGCTACACACTGAGAATGATGAAGCAGAAAAAGACAGAAAGGAAGGTTTTCTGATGACTTCATGGTGTCAGTTACCACACCTGAACTGTCTACTTCTGATGAATTTAGTCCTAATTTACATAGACAGATACAGACAAACTAGATGCATATGGAAAATAAAATTTCTTATGGGAAAAAAATGATAAAATCAGATTTCATATTTTTGCTTTCATAGCACAGGCATATTCCATTTATGCTCAGATCTAGAGGAGCTCACTTGTTAAATCATGATAATTCTGGTCGTGTCTATTTTGCTTCTGTAAAACACTACAGATCCCAATGAATAATTGAGTGTTTGGAGTTGCCGTGAAAGTTCTTGGTCTCTGTGTTTCTCCTGCTAACAATAGAAGGTCTTGATGAATTGATTAAGCAAAAATAAAAGTGCACTGAGGCAAGAGTGCTGCAATCACTTAAACCTGTTTATAAGGGGTCAAAGTGCTAATCTGTGAAATTTCAGACAACAAAACATCAACTGGAAATAAGAAATCTGAGCTGAAACGAAGCACGAGCCTTGTTCAATGACACGAGAACAGACCTGGAAGTAAAGCCGTCTAATGGGTCCTAATTCCGGCTCTGCCATCTAATTATCATTCGTGCCTGAGTGATATCATTTAGGTTATCCATGCCTCATTAGTGAAATGGGATAACTGACCCATAGGGAAAGGAAATATCCCAAGGTGGAGCGAAGCATGGTTGAGGGAACTTTGTGGAAGCCCTCCCTCCATGAAATAAGGTATACTTCTGAATGTATATGTGCCCAGCCAACCAGATATTATACTTAACACTCAAAGCATGATTTGATCCCTGGTAAATGATGTTCTGAACAAATGATGACTGGCAAAGAATAAGGAAGGTGATGGTGTATAAGGGGTTATGAGCAGACAGCACTCCTTCCTCACTCCTCCTAGTTGTCAATGGCCGTGAGTGTGGGAAGTAACTGTAGTACAAACTCCTTTTATTACATAGAAAGGTGCTAATACTACATAATTAAAAGAACTGCCCTGAATCTCCTAGGCAATGCAATTTCCTTTTTGAAGAATTTGATTAAGCAGACAATGGGAATTATTATCCCCATTTTACAGATGAGATTATTCAAACTCAGAGATAAGAAATAAGTTGACCAGGGTCACTTAGGTACTGAATGGTAGAGCTGGAATCCAAACTCAAGTTTCCAACTCTAATCTAGTAGCTAAATATACTGGTCTACATGGGATATAGTGGAGCAGGTTGTAACTAATATGCAAGCTTGACAGGGCATATTTAAGATGTGAGAGTTATTTTCTCATTCCATTTCCCTCCAAGCTGCATATACTTTTTTTTTTTTTTTTAACATCTTTATTGGAGTATAACTGCTTTACAATGGTGTGTTAGTTTCTGCTGTATAACAAAGTGAATCCAAGCTGCATATACTCTTGACAAAGTAAATAATCCCAAGTATACACACACACACACACACACACACACACACACACACACACCATGTTTACAGTTTTAGAAGGGAAAGAAGAGCCAGGTCCCGGGCTCCCTAGGAGGAGGTTCCATATGAGCATAAACATTCATATGAAGATTAAAACTGTGTTGTTAATAATTTAGTTGTGACCCAGACTCTTAGTCATTAAGCATGGAATTTTTCAAGCAGAATCTAAGATAGCCACGGGTCAGAAACTCTAGAGGACAGAAGGCACATCTGTCTCATTTACTCCTGATTCCTCAGGGCTTAGAACAAGACCAGTTAAATCAAATGAAGTAAAACAATATTTGTAGAAGAAACGGATGCTTGAAACTAACTCTTCTACCTGTAGTTGAAGGGTCCTTTTGAATGTCTAGTCATTTTCTAAAGTTTGATTTCTCTATTTAGCCACAAAGTTCAGGTTCTTGGATGTATAAGACTTGGAAATTAAGAACTTTGCATAATGACATCCACAAGATTCTAAGCCCGCAAAGGCAGAGAAAGATGACTTATCTTTGTTTTTAATTATTGTATTCTCAGGAATATCATAATACCTGGCGTAGGTTTAATGCTTGCAGTATTTATAGATCAGTGATGTACTGGGTTCATTTCCATGTAAATAATGACTTCACTACAGGAACTAGAGATCAAATGGCTTTGAAGAGTTAATGCAGCTTTTACAAGAGGCTAACTGTACATTTAGTATTAATTTTGGCACTACAAAGCACAGTCTCCAATGGAATCATTTATTTATGTAGAATTAAGAAAATCTCAACAGAAAAACAAAATCTATATTTTAGGTCATCAATTACCATTGGTTTGGATTTAGACCAAAAGGAAAAAGAGAACTCATCTTTGTAGCCCCAGTTCAAACACAGATAAAAGTGAAGACCCTTACATTAATTTGGATCACAATTGCCTAAACTATATGTAACAAAAAATTAATTTTTGTTCCTGTGACCACATGATGTGCTCCAACACTCCTGAGCTATGGAATTTCCCTCAAGCAGATAGGAAGCCATTTACTTTGGTAAGGTCATAACCCTTTTTAAGATTTAGATCTGACAGGAGAGCTGTGTCAGCACCAATGAGAGAGAGAGAGATGGTGGCTGTGGAGCGAAGTCCCTCTGCCAAGAGGACCAAGAAGGAATTTCTTTGGGAATCTTACAGGAAAAAAATCCTTCAAAGGAAAAGTAGTAACTCAGACCACTAGACCCTCTCAGCTTCTGCTAAGGAAAAGAATTAAAAATCTAAATGAATCCAAAGGAATCTGACAACTGATGAAAAAATGACCTAGAAAACAATGCTTATTTTGTCTACATGTGTCTTTCTCTCCACTGAGTACAGTCAGGGGCCTTCCCTGGCCAGAGATGCAGACTAGGACAGACAATAAAATATTTATTAAACCATATATGTTAGAAATAAAAACAAGTGTACAGCAACACAAGTAAACTCTTAATAAGTGAGGAACCCAAGAACCAGTAAAGAAAAATGAATTGTCCAAGATCACTCTATCAGTTACTGGCAGACCTAGAATTAAAACCCAGTTCCTAACTCCCATCGAATTCAGTGTGGTAATATTTTGGTGTTATTTTGTAAATAATTGTACCGTATCTGCCATGGGAGCTGGTAGCCTATTCTATAGAAGCACAAAATTTCAATTATGAATTTTTGAATTTAGTGTCATAAATCATGGAAATTCACGTTACATGCACTTAAGAATATACAACACTACACATCTACCAGAATAGCCAAAATTAAAACACTCACAATATCTAGTGTTGGGAAGGATTTGCAGCAAGTGGAATTCTTATATGTTGGTGGGAATTTAAATTGCTTCTGCCACTATGTAAGGCTATCTGTCAATATCTAAGCTACTCAAGCTATACATATAGCACTCTATGACCCAGAATTTCCATTCCGAGACATAAACCTAAGAAAAATAAAACTGTGCTCACACAAAGATCTGAACATGAATGCTTAGTCCAACTTTATTCTTAATGGCCCAAAACTCAAAACAGCCCAAATGTCCATTAACAGTGCACTGAATCAATATAGTTTGTTATATTCACACAATGGAATACTGCACAGTCATGAAAAAACTAATTTTCTGCTTCATACAACAATTTGGGTGGCTACCACAGATATGATGAGTGAATGAAGCCAGACACAAAAACAACTATTATATGATTCCATTTATGTGATGTACAGGAACAGGCAAAACTAATCAATGATGGCAGAAGTCAAAATAGCAGTTACTTCTTGGCGGAAGGAGGAGTGAGAGGTGGGTGGATGCTGGTATTGACTGTGAAGGTACACAGAGAACCTTCCGGTGTAGCAGAAATGTTTTACAGTGTGTATGTGTGTGTGTGTGTGTGTGTGTGTGTGTGTGTGTGTGTGTGTGTGTGTCCATTTAACTACTACCAAGGTATACACACTTATATATACCATGGGTATCAATTGAGCTATACACTTCAGGCTTACACACGTTCCCCCCCTCATTGTATATATATTTATACCTCAATTAAAATTCTAGGGAATTTATCCTGAAAAACGCTTCTAAGTATGAATGATTTATATTCTCATTGAAGAGAAGGGTACAGTAAACTTTTCAAACAAAGTATAGTGTTTGAACACTTAGGGCTACTTAATGGCATGTTAAATGAATAGCTATTTATTTATGTTGGAGAAGCAGAAATGCTCATGCTAACTAAACTGTGAGTTGTAATAACTCATTGAAGGGCTATAAAGTCATTCCTTACGATATTCCATGCTCTTTCATCATTGTTCCTTATGTTCAGAAAACATAAATCTTGAGATGAGTAACAATAGTTGAGATGAATACGAAGAGGTGACTAAGGAATGGACTAAATGACACAAAGAACTGAGAGAAAAGACAGTATGGGCAGTGATGTATTGTTAGTCAGTACATTTTTGTTGTGAGTCACAGCTTAAGCATGGAGAAAGGATAAAGAGGTGGTTTCAAGAATAAAAGGAAGGGAAAAATTGTAGGACACAGAGCAACTCTAGGAATTTTCAGGACCAAGATGGGAGACATTTCATCACTAATGCTACCATTTCATCCTGCCATGTCTCATAATTTTCTTAGGCACCTCTACATGGAGAAGAGCATGTCTACAGGTCTACGTCACTTTTGAAGAGTTCGTGAACAAAGTCTAAAGTTTCAATTTTGTCAAAAAGTCAAAGACCAATTTTTCTCATGCCACTTTTGTCAAAGACTTGCTCTACCTGTCAGAATAATGAGGTTATATCAAAATAGGAGAATAATAATTATAAGCCAGAAAGCTATGGCAGTTTTCAAGGCCAAGAGCTGTGCCTATACTTTATTGTATCTCACGTTCTGCCCTTTAAGCCATAGAATTAATTAGCTCTAGTTTTCAGTTTCCGTTGAACTCAACTTACGTAATGTTTGTCTGGATGTCTGATCCTTACTAAGCTTAATTTTTTGCTCTTCTGTAGCACTTTGAGAGCTCTTTGCTCAAATAATCTCAGTAAATAATGTTGACTGACAAACCATTTCCTCTTCATATCAAAATATCTCAAAAGACTTCCTCTTAAAGAGTTCTGATGTCCCACAATTCATCATATAACTGGTATTATTAACCTTAAATATATTTTTATTTCAAGTGGATTCTGCTGATAATGTTGCATTCCGGGGTCTTGAGAGGTTACAGAGTAACCTGTTCCATGATTACCCAGTGTTTGGCAGTAATTCTTGCTATTTAGCCACCAGGTTTTTTTTTTCCTTTTCGTTTCTTAAGATTTATTTATTATTTATTTATTTTATTTATTTATTTTTGGCTGCATTGGGTCTTAGTTGCGGCACGCGGGATCATCGTTGAGGCATGCGGGATCTTTCATTGCGGCGCGTGGGCTCTTCGTTGTGGTGCACGGGCTTCTCTCTAGTTGTGGTGTGTGGCTTTTCTCTTCTCTAGTTGTGGCACGCAGGCTCCAGGGTGCATGGGCTTGTTAATTCGCTGCACGTGGGCTCTAGTTGAGGCACGCGAGCTCAGTAGTTGTTGTACCCGGGCTTAGTTGCCCCATGGCATGTGGGATCTTAGTTCCCTGACCAGGAATCGAACCCGCGTCCCCTGCATTGCAAGGCAGATTCTTTACCACTGGACCACCAGGGAAGTCCCTTTTCTTTTTTTTCTTAAGGTCCACAATAATTCTTACACTTGGAGTCCTCACCTTTGCTGTCTAGCAGGTCACTCCAAGTGCCTTTCTCACAACTGGTCTAAATAACTCGCTTATTTTTTTAATCAAATTTTCACAATAGTTTTACTATCTGTGCCTACATAGTTGTGAGCTATCTTAAAGAAGTTTGCAGAAAAAACTGCCATCAGAATTCTACCAGCATATATTGAAACAACTTGAATATTAAGAAGGGCTTAGAAATTGCCTAATTTGATTCTCCCATCTTGAAGATAGCCCACTTAAGACCCAGAGAAATTACATGACTTGTCTGAAGCCACATGGTTTACTGGCAAATAACAACAATAACACAACAATAGAAACTGAATAAGAGCCACCATCTGTTGGATGCTTACCATGTGTCAAGTGCTATGTTAAATGCTATAGGTGAATGATCTCATTGCATCCTCACAACAAACCTATGAGGTAGGTTCTAATATATCCCCTGCCTGATAGCCAATCTGAATATTCTTTCCACTGACCTATAAGACCCCTTGTTAATGTTGAAGAATGATGATGTCCTTAGTGTTGACATTAATCTTTTTGCAACAGTGAAATGATAGAATGCTAAGAATCATAAATGTTTGTTTTTGCCATTTTAAATGTCAACTAGGTGATAGCCATATTATATTTTAGACACAGTTATTTTCTTAACTTTATCCTGATGTTATTTTGTTATCGTCTTCCGACCCTGTGATTTGTTTTTATTTTGTTCATAAATCTATTACCCAACCTTGGTCGTAAAAGCCAGTGGCTTTTATTAAGGAATTTTGAGATAATCATTGGTTGCATTTTTATTATATGAAATCTGGCTAGTATATGTTAATCCATAGGTCTTTGCAGAATATGCAAAATGGCCTGTTTCATGAGCTTGTGATATAAATGAGGTCATTTCTTATTTTAGTATTCAAATTAATCTCTAGAGCCTTCATATGCCTATTAGCAGGAACTCAAGTATCTCTCTTGGAACTCTTCCAGCTCCCTGAATATTTCAAGAACTCTGGAGACTTTCTCATTCCAAGGGGATCAGTTCTGCTTCATACTCAGGAGGAAGAACTAGAAAATCTCATCGATTCAATGGTAGAGAGTTCCTCAGTCTGCTGCAAACACATGTGGACCCACACGTTGGTATGCTAAATTCATCTGCTGCTCTGATGTCACTAGTGTCCTGGCAATACTTTTTCAGGTCTCAGGGTCTAAAGGGCAGGAAGTTTATTTCCCAAATGTTTCCTTATATCACTCTAAGCATAAGTTCCAGTTCGGAAATCATTCCTACCATCTTTGATCTCAGCCCTGAAAGTAAAACCCAACTTTATAAGTGCGCTAGGGATGAGGGTGACCCAAGCTTGGGATCCCAAAATGTTACAGTGCAAAAATAGGTAGACACCAGAGTCAAACTGGTTAAGGTAATCCCTGGCTCAACCACTTAAGAGCTGTGGGAACTTGGTTAAGTCATTTATCCTCTCAGCTTCCCCATGGGTAAGATATGTATCGTAAAGTTGTTTCGAGACAATCCATGTAAGGAACAAAGAAAAATCTCCGATACGGTAATATTATTATCATTCTATTCCTATTAAATAATGTATAGTTATTGTTTCAAAACACACACAGCACTGGGAGAGGCTACAAGCTTTAGACACACACACTCCACTGCCTTTGTCCACCAACCCATGACCATAAATGTCTCGACACTGAACTCAGTTACCACTCCAGGCATCCCATGTGGTATAACCCCACTGAGATGCTCCTAGGGAATCTCTTCCTCCTGTGAACCTCTGTTGGCTGACCATCTTAATCAACAAAGATGATGGGCTAGGATTGAACCTCAAAAGGAAAGTGGTTTAGGTCTTGATTCCCTTGTTCCCAAGAGGTTCCTTTACAATTTTTACAAAAGGCTCCCTATACAATTTTTTTCACCTCCTCTTCAGTGAGTATCATTACCTATTAAGTGCATATCAGAGAGACAATTCTTACCAAAATGGACATCTTGTTATCCCCTTTTTTTCCAAGACAATAATACATACTTGTCTTATAATTGAAGAGTTGACCTTAGAGAGACATTCTAGAGCCAAAAAAAGAACTCCTCCAAGGCAATTTTCTCTTTACACCAAGAAAAAGACATGGCTGGTGGCTTTTATAAAACAGCCATTTGCTTTTTCTAAAAATAATTGAAGTTCTATCTAAATCATGTGCAGTGGTCCCCATATATTTCATATCTAATTACATAGGCTTTCTTTCTGCTATGAGAACTCATGGGTGTGCCTAAAGGAAATGAGACTGAGAACACAGTAGGATTTTAATGACAATAGAAATCAAATCCATAGTAATACAAGGACAACACGTTGTGCTTCCTGAAACCCTGTATATCTTCAGTATGCTATTGCTAATTCAGAGAAGGACGGATTAAAATTTTCCAGGCTGACAAATCATCTGTTATGATGACAAATGATATCATGACAATATCATGACAAATCATGGGTCCCAAAAAGCTGTTTGTGAAGTTGCATTCTGGTAACCTAATTGCACCCTATACAAACATAAAACTCCCTCAACATCACACCTTTTATTCTGCCTGCATATCTGAATAATGTAACACTGGGTCTGTGCATCCAGTAAATATTTAATCCACTCTATTTATTACATGCTTTTAATCTGTCTTTATACTGTATCCATTTATTGCTAGTAAGTTTTCTATGTTTGTGCTGTCTCTTGTAAATAAAAGGGACCAAGGGTTATAAACATCGTATACTTCAGCATGCTCATGCTAAGGACTAGACAGCAATGGTTGTACTTCATTGCAATCTCATAAAAGAGGATTTATAAAAAATAATATTTTTGAAGGATCAAGAGGAAATGACACATCACACTTTTAAAAAAAAAAAAAGGAAAGAAAAAACAGTCAAGTTAATAAAAAAAAACCACTCAAATTTATATAGAAAGTGCGTAAGATGAGATCTCATGACCTAAGAATCTAGGGTTCTTTCATCTGGTTATTTGAGAAGTGATTGTTCTTGTTTTATAAAGTAGACTGCAGTCAGGACATTACTTTTAAAGGAAAAACCAAGATACTTAAGTGTGACAAGTAGACGTGCATTACTTACAGTCTTTGCTTATGATACAACAGAGCATCAATATTACTTTAACTGTCTTAGTAGCAATGTTGCTATGATGCCATCAAGAGAACCAAACTTTGGTAGTCCAAGTTCATGGATACCCTATTATACTGCCATTATGGTAGGAAAATGATTTTAGTGCAAGTTAATGGAAACCACATTACACTGGTAAGCAATTTTATTGTAAGTCTATGAAGACCACATTACGATGGTCAAACAATTTCCCTGTTAAGTCTGTGAAGACTGCATTAATAATGCCATTAGAAGAGCAAAACAATTTCAAATAAACTCTATGGGGACTCATTTCAGTGTCATGATGGTGGCAAAATGATTTCAGTATATGTTTATGGATGGCCCCTTACAATGCCATTATGACAGCATTACAATAGTAAAAAGAAATTCTGGGGAGCCCATTATAAGGCCATTATAATTCCATTACATTGGTTAAAAGATTTCAGAGTAGTTCTACAGCAACACCACTACAATGGTAACAATTAGGTCATAGAATATATCAGAGTATGTGACACTTAAAAGGAAAAACCAGGTTCAGGTTTGGAAAAATCAGATTAATATCCAGGAAAAAATCAGGTCTATTAAGATAGTCTTACCTTACTGAGTTTATCTGTCATCATGGCTGGAGATATTTGTGATTTAAATTAAAAACTCAGTCCCTCTCTCTGAGGTAAGATTTTTATTGCCCCTAATATGTTGCCACCGAGAATATGGTGTCACTGGGGAATCTATCCTACCTGTGGGCCTCTGTGGTCTAGCTGCCAGAATCTATCAGAGAAGATAGAACTTTGAGCCCCAATAGGGAAGTGGTAGAGGTTTTGATTTCTTTGTTCCCAAAAGGTTCCTTGACCTCTATAAACATTTGCTCAACTCTTCTCACATTATTGATACCACCTGTTTAGTAGGCACTCGTTAATCAATTCATAGTTGGCTAATGTTGAAGATTTTGCTACTGTATCAGTCATTTAGTTTCATGGCGATGAATCTATTGTATCATCCAGTTGATTGATAAGCATGGGCTATTGATAAGAATGTAAAGTATGTAAGGAGGATTACAGATGACTCCGTATGATAGGCTGAATAATCCCCCCGCCCTGGCCCCCAAGATGTCCACACCCTAATCCCTGGAACCTATGAATATGTTACCTTACATGGCAAAAAGGACTTTGCAGACATGGTTAAATTAAGAATGTTGAGAATAAGGAGATTATCCTAGATTAACTGGGTGGGCCTAATATTATCACAAGGGTCCTTATAGGAGGGAAGCAGGAGGGTCAAAGACAGAGAACATGATAAAAAGGCAGAAACACAGATTGGTGAGATGACACCATGAGCCAAAGAATGCTGGAGGTTTCTAGAAGTTGGAAAAGACAAGATATGGATTTTTTCCATAGAAGAGATCAGCCCTGACAACATCTTAATTTAAGCCCCATAAGACTCACTTCAGACTTCTTACCTCCGTAACTGTAAGAGAATAAATTTGTGTTTTTTTAAGTCACTATATTTGCGGTAATTTGTTAAAGCAGCAATAGGAAACTAATACACTCAGTAAAATGGATTTTTCATCTATGAAATAAGCAATTTTTAAACATTTGTTCTAATGACAAGACTAAAATGATCACATTATGCTCTACTTTTATAATAGACAGAATGTAATCGTTTATTTTTAGATAATCCACTTATTTGTTTGCATGTCTTTAGGTGTGGATTAATATATTTGAAAGATAACCATTTAATTTTTTTCTACTCTTATTGCATGTCCCTCTTGATTCTAGTTCTTCGAATAACGTCCTTCAAATAAGACATTTGGAAAAAAGGAGAAATACCCAAAACTTTGAAAACATAAAGAATAATATTGGCATCAAGAAACACGTGATGTTTGGATGAATATTTTAAAGTAAAGGTATGTCTAGAAACATCTCATTCTTTCTACAAATATTTGTCCTTTCTTTCCTGGTAAAGGAGAGAATATATGCATGTGGACTGCTTCATATATGAAACAGTCACCCCAGGCTGGAGTGAGAATAAAGTTGGCAAGGTGTGCAAAAAAAATAGTGCTCAACAAAGGTCACTGTGCTTATTTATATTTCCCAGCATCCTTTTCAGCTGGGCTGGGGACACAGAAGTAAGTTCTGGCAGATGAGAATGTGAGTGGAAGTCATATGTCACTTCTTGTTCAGAGCATTTAAGAGCCAGTATGCTTCCTACTCTCTTTTCCTGCTACAACCAATTTATAAGTCATACGATGATAAGGGGACATGACAAAATGGAAGAAACCTGGATCGTTGAGTTACCAAATGACAAAGAACGCTCCGTAAAACTATGCTGGATAACTTTTGTTAAGATACAAAGATTTTGAAGTTTGTCTGTTGTGGCAACTAGCATTAATTACCTTAACTAATAACGTATGGGAAGCAAAAAGAAAGTCGAAAATTCCTTCCCAAAGTTATTATTATGTTTGGAATTAACTCCAGTTTTTCCGGAGGTCATAGTACCTTCCCCCAAAATACAAGTTACATAGCTCTTAATTGCAATCCCAACATAAGATAAAAGGCAACAGGAGATGGGACTTAGAGATATGTTTCCTCAAAAAGATATACAGTATAAAGAATTGAAATTCTGGAATAGCATTAATGTGGGGAGGATGTTACAAAGGAACATATTTTATTATTGTTATTTATTTTGTTTTCTTAAAAGAGACTTAGAGGATTCAAAATTAAAACAAAAGAAATTTTAAGAATTAGAAGAGCAATGTAAACTTGGAAGGACTAATCTCAAAGATAACTGCACAGAGAAGGGGGATGAATCTAGCGACAAGTGTTCCAATGGAAGATTCATTTTAAGACACTTTGGTGAACTTTAGGCCCCAACAAAGACTCACACTTTATTGATATTCAAGGATATATGGGCATGAACATATGCCACTAAGCTCTCCCCAAGAGAACATGCTGTGGGTGTAGCTAGCTGACACCCTCCAGCTGTACCACCTCTAGATCCACCGTGTTGTTAATGCTGAGTCCATGCTTCCCCCAACCCATGACTAAGCAAGTGTGTGTACTCGAGCCTGGTCATTCATGCCCAATGTTGGGCTCTAGTGAGAAGCCTTTGTTAGGGGACTCCTCATTGGCCTGGCTGAACATATCTCAGAACTGCAATGAATCTAAACTGTTTCCTATCCAGCTCGCCTTTCTTCCCATTCTCCTTTCACAGTCAGATGTGCATTGTACCCAGATGCAAGTCTTGCCCTCTTCTGCTCCCTCTCCCTTCAAACTCCACAGACTTATTCCAGCTTGTCAGCCATTGTTTCTTGAAAGACCTGAACTGACACAGTTAGGACCTAGGACTGCCTCCCTCCCCACCCAGAGAGCAGTGAAGAAACCAGCCTGGGTGAAACCAGGAGCATGGTTATATCCTAGCACAATGTGAATGCTCCTTTTTTCAACACCAATTTTTTTTTAGCCAAAATGTCTGTATATATGTATGAATTTGTTAGTTAGTTTATTTATATATTTGTTTCCTCATTGCCCTATTCATGGGTTTGTTGGGCTGTTGGGCAATCCAGATTTGCTTGGGGCCAGTGTAGACTGAAACTGCATCAGTAAGGTACAGTGACGTTTTAGCATCAACACTTCCATGCTCAACCTACTTTTCCATATTCATTTTATCGCAAAGAAGCATAGAAATCAGGCTTTCTTACACTCCCATCCCAAAGCTGTCTAATAAATCATTTCATGCAAGTAAATCACTGCATGCATGTGTATATAGTGTATGTAGATCTTTCTTTAACCTTCAAGCTTTATATCGTTCAGATATTGATCTTAGGAGTTTAAGATCTTACAGTTTAAAGAATTGGTCTCATGATCCTCTCATATACAAGTGGAGCAGAGCAGGCTGGCATATGGATCAGTAAAGATGTCCTGGTGTCTTTACCTATAACAACTTCTGCACTTATAAGCAGGTGAAGTACAGCACTGCTTCTCATAGAAGCATCTTCCCCTGGACTCCCATATTGTTTTTAACTGCAGTATGTAGTTACTCAAAATATCTGGAGGAAATTTTGTGGAGTATGGCCAGGTGGCAGCATGGGGGAGAAACGGGAAAGGGCAACGAAAGGTAGAGAACATTTGCCTTTGGAAAGAAGCTATTATTGGGCTTAGAATTCTGTGCGAAAAGTTCCCAAATGCAAAAGCTCAACAGATATAAAGCTTTTGCATATTTGTGTGTGGAATAAGCACTCAATTAATGTTGTTTCTCAACAAAATTATAAAAGTAACATTACATTCAATGCCAAGTGTTCGCTAAAAACATTCCTTCAAAAAATCCATAAAGAAACTGCTAGGAGAAAAATGAAATGCCAAAATAAATGCTGTTAAGTAAAGGTAGACAAAACTTACTAAAAGATAGATTGGAAGATTATACCGAGCCTGTCAGGTAAATCAATGTGCCTGAAATCCAAGTATGGAAATATTCAATATCACTGATATGGGACTATTAAAAAATAATGTAGTAATGGTTCAGGATTGTCTAGACTTCTAACCAAACTTGACCCAACAAAGGTTATAGGCAATCCACGGTAAAAACCACAGACTCATCCCCAGAGTTTGGTAAGACCAAAGCCATGTTTCTTACAAAGATTTACTAATGGTTCTCTTAATAATACATATGGTTAGCAGAATAAAAATATATTAGCATAAAGCAGAAGAGGAAAGGAAATGAAAACACCTCTCTGGAGGAAATTTGAGGTTTTTACTACAAACATTCAAGACAAAGCTCTCCTCAATTCTATTTCATATTAAAAAAAAATAAGGAACCATAAGAATTTGTGCACGCCACCCTCCAAATTTTCCAAAAGAATATTGGATATTTATGGTTTGATGAAGTCTAAAAGAAGTTGTTTCCATCTTCTTCCTTCTAGTATTAGTGGCTATGTGCAATTTCAGAGACATTTCATCCTTATGTTTTGAGTTCATTTGCAATTAAAATGATTTAAAAAGTAACTTTTGAAGTTTTTAGAATTTTTCTCCATGAAGAAAGGGAGGTCATGCTTTGTCAAGAAGGTATGAACTTGAATATTCACAAGTTTAAGTTAGGTTTAAAATTTCAACCACAAGAACATTCACTGAGCTCTCAACTCAGGATTAAGTTCTCAAATTTTCTGTTTCTTACCTGCTAAACTTCCCAGGGTCATGTAGGAACCTTAATCAATAAATTGTAGTCTCTCTAAAGGTGAAAAATGATTGGATTTTGTGAGGGCTAGGGATCTATGTTCTAGATAAATCCATATCTAATCTTGAGGGTGTGGGAAGCGGCAGGATTGCACTTTTGAGGAATAAGGCTGGACACAAAAAAGTAGCCTCTTGGAACCCACTGGCACCACCTGTACAGTCTCCTAAGTTCTAACAGAGATTAGGATCTAAGTAGAGATTGGTATTGCCAAGCCACATGGACTTCCAGTGTTGCATCCTGGGAAGCCAATGCTCCCCTAAGCAGTTGATATTCCACAGAGAGTTATCATAAAGCTAGATCCAGGTATACTTTATACAAGTCAGAATGAGATTTATCTTAGCCTGTGTACATAAAGGTGAAACTCAATTGGATCTCCAGAGAGTTCCTAACTTTTTTTTTTTTTTTAGCAGAAAAACCATTAGCACATTTCTGAGGAATAGTCAGATGGACTTCTGACATTAAAATGGAGCTGGTTGGACTTCCCTGGTGGTCCAGTGGTAAAGAATCGCCTTCCAATGCAGGGGACGCAGGTTCGAACCCTGGTCAGGGAACTGAGAGCCCACATGCCGCAGGGCAACTGTTGAGCTCACGCGCCGCAACTCTTCAGCCTGCACACCTCGACGAGAGAGCTCACGTGCCCTGGAGTCCACGGGCCACAACTAGAGAGAAACCCGAAGAGACCACGCTCCACAACGAAAAGATGCCATGTGCCTCAACAAAGATCCTGTGTGCCACAACTAAGACCCGACACAGCCAAAAAAAACTAAATAAATAATAAGGACAATAAATAAATAAATATTAAAAGAACAAAAAAGATGGGCCTGGTTCAGAGCTGAGCTACACCAGGAGAACTCTCAGGCATCTGCATCTTGCACTTCTGCATGGCCTATATTTTCCTGATTTTTCCAGGGTAGCAGAAGGCACAGAAATGGCCTGTTGCTCTGGAAACTGCTCAGTGGCATGCCACAGGACTTTCCTGGCCTGTGTGGGGAGGTAGACGAACCCTACTTGACTTCTGTCATTTTTAAATGCAGGAGGAGAAAATAGTAACAGTTAACAAGTGCGTCACAAAATGTCCTACTGTTTATACCCACTCCTGTCCTTTCTCCTAGTTGCCTTTAAGGGCCAGGGTTGGGACAAAGTCTATCTTTATTTTAAACATAGCAACAACCATCACTGACAAACTAGAGAGGGCAAAGAGTGTGGTCGAAAGGACACTGGATTGAAAGTCATAAGATTTGGTTTTAGCCACAAACCAATTTTGTGACCTTCAGTAAGTTACATAAATTAAGCAGTTCCCAGTATTCTCTTTAGAAAAAAAAAATGACCTAATGATCCTTTGGTTTCCTTATGTCTGTACAAAAGTACAGTCTGTGTTTCTAAGTGGTGGCACGAGGATTGGTTGGTGTTGCAGAATGTCCTTTACTAATACATAGATTATTTTCAGGGAAAGGTTAAGCTGTATTTGTGTCAGGCTGAAATTAAATTTCATCCAATTTCCTGGTGTTTTAATTCCATGAAAGGATGGAATCGGTGCCCCTGAGTTTAGAGATAGATGAGCTATGGGTAGGTAGGTCAGCCTGGAAAAATGTGCTGGTTGCATTTGACAGTGGCTACAAGTGATGGGGAAATAGAGTCCAGTGGGTTCATCTGGTGTCATACTTGAAAGACCATTTGTGCATTTGTGCATTTATTCTTAAAAGAGCTGACTCAGGACTGCTGTGACAGCTTTTAACTTAGAATTCTCTTATTTTTCTGGATTTCTGTCTCCTTCTTAATGGTATTTTAATGCAGTTTTTGTGTTCAATTATAATAGTGTTGCTAAATACAGTAGGTCTGATTCCACAGAAGAAGAATAGTTTTTTCAAAATCAGCATTTTCTTGCTGATTTGCCAGCTGTTTCAATAAATACTCATCTCCCAACTTCAAACGAGTATATTGCACTCTTACTAAATATAAATGCCATCCACAGCTACTGGCTTTTGAGTTCTCTGTAAAATCAAACACAAAATCTGCACTATGAGGGACCCCTCTCTCAACCATGTGCAGGTGATTTTGCTGACTCGGGTGTCCTAAAGAATAATAAATGATTGTTTCTCCAGTCATTTCTTCCCAATGTAAATGTCTAAGAATGAGCAAATGAATTAGCACCTCCTCTTCTAGTTCTGCCATCTATACTATTTCTATCTCTAAACCACACGGAATGATTAGTCAGGGCAACTTAAATTTGTAATGATAATGCCACATCTATTTCATACCTGTTTCACCAAAAAGACTTTTGACCTGCCTGGTAGGATAGGATCAAATATGTATTAGGTTCCAATCGTAAATTTTTACTTTTGGACGCGGGTGAGCAATAAGATGTACTGATTAGGTGTAAGGAACAGACATCATTAAAGTAGACTAAAATAGTAGTATATAGTATCCTCAGTATACAGTTTGTACTTTTATACATTAATATTGTAATAACCCCGGCTGAGATCAGTGGGACCATGAGACTACACGTTCAGCCGTACATTGTTTTTCTCACAGTCCTCATTGAATTGTATGTGTTCATTTTTGTTTTTAATCAGCATTACAAGAAATACAAGCAATTAAGCCTTCAATATCTCCTAACAATAGTAAAAAGGCAGCTATAGTAATTGCAGTAAGCATATTTGTTGGTGTTTGTGTTTAGAAAAATACTAGTTGGTCTTTTATTTGACAGAAACTAAAGCTGGGGAATTGTTACAGAAACAAATGCAATTCAAAGGCAAAGTCGCTTCACTTTAAAAAAAATTTTTATGCAAGTCTATGCTTTTGAGTAAACGTTTCTATCTGACAGACCAGTCAGGTTAATTAAAGAAAAGTACAAATTGCTGGGTCCTTAGGTAGCAGCCCTTGCTGGTTGATCCTTGGATTGATAACAAGCTTCTATGGTAACTATGTTTCCATAACCACCAGGTTGACTATTTGCCAATCAAACTATTTCTTCCCACACCTTCAGAAGATGAGAAAAAACATGAGGTCCTAAGGTACTGCGCCCAGTGTACCGCATTCTCAGACACGTGGGTGGCCAAGAGCAAATGGCCAGAAAACACTCTTATTTGGTATCGTGTTGTTTTCACAAAATGACATTAGTGGCCCACCCTGAATTCTTGATACACAGACTATCTACACATAAGAACCAAACTGAGGGGGGCAAGTAGGCTGAATGCAAACAACCAGGTATTGACTAGATTTGGCCCTTTTGGTTGTTGGTTTTGTCAAAATAACTGGCCATTTAAATGAATTCAATCATTTTTAAAATCAGTTTGTGGATGCAGACACAGCCACAGTCTAACATAGTTGACATTCTTTTCCTTGCAGCTGGAATTAGAAATTAGACACTTTTTTAGACTCTCATCCATTCATAGCCCATTTTCTTTGCATACTTTATGGTTTGAGATTTCTGAAATAAATTTTATATGCAAAGTTTGATTTTAAATGTTTTAAGCCAATGTAATTGGAATTGTTTACAGTATTTTCTATGAGTTTTATCAGATGATCATCATACTTACATTAAATCATACACATTTGGAGACATTCTGAAGTTTGATATGAGGTTTATAGATAAAACTTCCAGCTTAGTATAATTTTTACACTTAATCAGAAATTTTGGTACTACAAATAAAATCTGCAATTTGAAGAATAGCTGTCTTTCTGGTTGTTACAAAAAAGAACTGGATAGAGACTTTTTAATGACTCTACTTTTTTAACCATTTAGAATACAAGTTTATTTATTTATTATCCCTACTGGAATGTAAGCTCTCTGAGGGCAGGGACTTTGTATTTTTCACAGTTGCATGCTCAATGCCTAGAGTAGTGCTTGTCAGGCAGTATGCCCCCACTAAATATACATTATATTCAGGCATCTCACAAATTTTTATCTCATGGCACATTCTGGGTTCACCAAGCAAAGGAGCTGACAGTAAAGAGAGATAAAGAGATGATACAATATACGATAAATACCCTGTTAAATGTAAACATGCAAATGTGTGGGAGCACAGAGGATAGGCCCCTAACCTAAAACAGAGGAATGAGGGGAAACTACCTGTAATAAGTGATGTCTCAGCAAAGATTTTAAGGATGCACAAGAATTGACCAAATGAAGGAGCAACAGACCAATGGCTGGAGAAGTACGTCAGCAACTAAATCTCCAAAAGTCCTGTGAACTCAGTTTTTAAAAAATGGACTGTAATTTGAAGGGAACAAAATCTCTAAAAGTTTGTTTATAGGAACTTGGCATAAAAGAGATAAGTTTTAGAAAGATTGTTAACTGCAGTATGGAGAATGGGTTGGAAGAACCGCTGAAATAATCCACTTGGGAAATAATGCAGATCTAAAATAAGGCAGTGGCTTCGGAGCTGGAGAAACTTCAGTGGATTTGAGAGATATTTAAGAACTAGGATGGAAAGAATTAAGAGCCTTACAGGTTTAGGGATGGGATAAAAGTGTTGGTAGAGCTAAGAATGATTCTTAGCATATGGGTTGGAAGACTGGATGGATGGTGGTGCCATGCAACAAGATAAAAATATAGGGCAAGGAGAAGTTTACAGGAGATGGGTGCTTGGGAAGAATCATAAAATTAATTTAAGCACATTGAACTCGAGATGTCAGTGTCACACAGAAGTGGAAGTATTCAATAGAAAGTGAGATATGTGTGATGTTGAACAGAGTGATGCATGATGACAGAAGGAATTTGGAAGTCACCAACATATAGATGGAAGTGAAGTCATAAGAGAAGATGAGAACATGAGAACAGAGTTGAGGATGGAACCCTGAAGGACACCAACATATAAAGAATAACCACCAAAAGAGAAGCAACCTAAATAATAATTATTAAAAGTACAAGAAAAGAGAACATTTAGGGAAGCAGTGAGAGAAATGTATTTTAAAGGGAATATAGTTACAGTCAGAAGTGACATTAAAATCAGGTAAAATGAGGACAGAAAAAAAGTACTGAAAATAAAAGTCTATCAGACTTGGCAATTAGGTGGTTATTGGTCAACCACACTAAAACAGAATAGTGTAGTCAGTGGCCTGGAAAATAGAGAGGTTAGGAAGTGAAGGACAGACAGACTCCTTTTTATAGACATGACTAGAGCATGAAAGAAATTCAGCAGCTTATAAGGCATAAAAGATTTACAGAGCAGCATTTTAGTTTTATACATGATTATTTGTTTACTCATTTATTTGCTTCAATATTGGATAGACTTGAGTATAATTAAAAGAATATAGTCTCTGAGTAGGTGTAAGTCGACGAATCCAGGCCACAAGGGATGTTATTAACACTGGATGGAAGAGCAGCAACATTTTATGTGAGATCTTGGGGAAAGAATGAAGCATATGTGGGTACAGACAAGCGGGTAGTGGGGTGGGAGTAGGGGGCTTATGGCTTCCATTGGATCTCTGAATTTTGGCTGATGTTGTGGTAGAGGCTTTGGAAGCTAGGAAGGTTTTGAAATAACTCCTGTACAGAATATGAGAGCTATTCTGGGATGCATTTTGCAATATAGCAGCATAAGTTTAATCTTATGCAACTTTAAGTAGTCTTCATTTCATATGTTTTGTGGTTGCTTGTTAACATCTGCAATCAACGCTAATTTTGTCCAGACATATTATCTCTCTTGCAGTTCATGCCTAGTGACCACCTGGGTAAGGCTTCTGGGTAGGAGATGGATGAAGAGGCAGTAAGTGCAGGGGAAAAGATAGTAGACTCGTATTCAGCTGTCCCTGGCTTTGAGACCTGCTTTTCTACTGTTTGCTGGGTGAATCTGCTACCACCTAAATTCCTCTTCTGTAGCACAGAGATGATAATCTCCCATACTCCAGTTTCACAGGGTGACTGGGAGGATCAATAAGCATCATGCATTTAAAATTCCTATACAAATATAAATTCCTATATTCCCTTACAAAGTACAGTGTTCGTTATGGCAGAGACACTTAGATCCAAAAGGAGCTGGTTCAACTAGGGCCCATGCAATTGATTTATTAGAATGTATCAGAGTCAAATAAAAAATGCACACACTGAATGGATAATCCTGTATTTCTGTGCAAAAGAAAATTTTACCAAAATGCTTAAAAGTGTAAAATGTTTTTTAAAACATCTAACATTTACACCAGAACAAGCTCAGAAAAGATAGCCAATTGTCTAAAAAACCTTTATCATCTCTGATTTACTACTAGATGTAATACATTCTTTACACCTGGGATAGCAATAATTCAAGTTATAGTCAGAGCACGTTAGTCAGAGTAATATATATTAATAATTAATAAATAATAAATATATATATATATTAAAGACATAAGTAGAGTAAGCGGAGCAAAGGGGTCAGAGGAGTGGAAAGGGGTAAGGGAAATAGGGAAAAAATACACAATACTAGACATTCAGCAGTTACTGCTACCTGGCTGGAGATGCTGGATGTTCATTCAGATGTTGGATTTAAATATATTCACAAATTCGTTAAATATAACCATAATAATATTGAGAACCATATATCTAAGTACTTCCTGGACATCTGTAAGTTCCCCACCTGTATGTCCCTCAAGAACAACTAGTCAAAAACTAAACTGCTATATGCCCTGACCACCTTCCTCCTCACACCAGACTTTTCTCCTCTTAAATAACCTCTTCAGGAACTGATATAATATTCAATTTGGACACTGAGTATTTGCTAAAAAAATCTCTGGTTTCTTCACCATTATCTAATCAGTCATAAATTCTGATATTTGTGCTCTCTAAAATCTATTCTTTTGGGCTTCAATAATACTACTTTCATTCGGACTCTCATTTCCTTTTACCTGGACTGTTGAAATTTCAATTTATTCAGCAAATATTTACTGAACGTCTGTCATGTGTCAGGCACTACTCAGTGCTGGGGGACAAAGATGAGAATCCTTGTCTTTCTTGAGTTTACATTCTAGTGGGAGGAGATAGAGGATAAAAATAAATATAATCAATAAGTAAACTAAATTCACTGACTTTAACTTTCTAAATAAGTCTCGCTGTATCAGGTACGTATGGTCTCCAAGCTCAGATTTCTTAGCACGGCAGTTAAGACTGCACAAGAAACGACTCTGCTCAAATATCAAGCTTTATCTCTCTCCATCTTTTTGTACATTAATTTTTAGAAAATTATTTACAATTCCCAAAGTTCACTACAATGCTTTATCCCTCTTGCCCGTGATGTTTCACCTACTTAGATTTCAACCTTTCTCCCAGCCAACATTTGGGTGAACACACTGCAAGATTTAAAGACTCAGCTCATGGCAACTACTCTCTGAAGCCTTTCTGGTTACTTACACACAGGGAGATTTGAGATATCACTATCTCCCATGTATCCCAATGGCATCCCATGCTTACTTCCACCATTCCAGTTATGATATTGTAATGGATTTTTTTTGTCACAAACTGCCTCCCTAGTTTAGTTCTTAAGCTCTCTGAATGAAGCAACCATCTTTGTGTCGCCAATATCTAATAAAGTATATAATATAGTCTAATAGTCATAATATATGTACTGGAAAAATATTTGCTAAATGAATAAATGAATGTATATTGAAGAGTTTAAAATGGTGACAACTAAGACTTATGTCAATGAAAAAAATATTTCTGAAAATTATTCCAATTGCCTCATAGAATATAATATTCATAGCTAATATTCATGACTGCTTTTTATATGACAGGTACTGTCTTGAGCACTTTATATGTATTATTCCATTTAAGGTCCACAAGGGCCATAGGAAGCGGGTGTTACTATAATTCTTATTTATGGGTGAGGAAAATGAGACTCTGAGAAATTAAGCAATGCCCTACAGTCTGACTTCAGGACTCACGCTCTGCGTCCTCACATTGTACTGTCTTCCCCTACATAATTACCCATTATATTTATTCATGGATGTTCCCCTCAAATTAAAGATGGTGATTAAAATTAAACTTAAAATTCATGATGATTAAAATTAAAGACAAAGGAGAAATGGGTGAAGGTGGCAAAAGGTACAAACTTCTTGTTATAAAATAAATAAGTCATGGGGACACAACGTATAGCACTGTGACTGAAGTTAATAGTACTGTACTATATATCTGAAAGTTGCTAATAGAGTAGATCTTAAAAGTTCTCATCATAAGAAAAAAATCTGCAACTATGTGTGGTGATGGATGTTAACTGGATTTAGCATGATGATCATTTCACAACACATACAGTTGTCCCTCAGTATCTGTGCGGGATTTGTTCCAGTATCCCCTGCGGACACCAAAATCCTCTTACATAAAATATTTTACGATTTGCGTATAACCTATGTATACTCATTCCTGTATGCTTTAAATCATCTCTAGTTTACTTGTAATACCTAATACAATGTAAATGCTATGTAAATAGTTGTAAATACAATGTAAATGCTATGTAAATAGTTGCTGGCAATGCAGCAAATTCAAGATTTGCTTTTTGGAAATTTCTGGATTTTTTTGGTAATGTTTTCAATCCACTGTTGGTTGACTCCATGGGCACTGAACTCGCTGATATAGAGGGCCAACTTTATAACTGAATATGTACCAACCTTCAATTCCTTCTATTAAAACCCTTATGTTTATTATTTACATATAGTTTCTCTAGAGCTATCCTTTTCAAATCAGGGTAGGTAAGTATTTTGACATCAGATGATTTTATATAACATCAGATGTTTAAGTAAAATATACGTTTCTTATTATACAGAGACATTGTCTTGTAGACACAAAATCATTACTGAATAAGAATATACATGTGTCTGAATATGAAAGTATTGATACTTCACTGTATGATTTCAAATATATGGAACACTCCTCTTTAAATAGGAATTAAATTATTGCAGTAAATGCAAACCTGCTATATTACATTCATATTTCTAATTGCAGAAGCTGGAAACAAGCCTAACAACTTTTTAAAGAATCAAAACATTATATTTATGAAAAAATTCATTCAGCTTTTACATCTGTTAATCCCTGCACGGGCCTCAGGTAGGCGTCATGCTGGACATAAGAAGGAGATTAAAAAACTTCCTTTGCATTCTACTTTTTCTTACCATGTAAGCTCTGAACAAAACTGAAAAAAAAAAAAAAATTACTGTTATCATGGTATTGTTCATTTCTGTTCTCTTCTTGGGGACAGTAGATACAACTGTGCAATAGGGAAATTTTAGGCACCGATAATTTGCAGGCGGACGTGATATGGAAATCAGAGAGATCTTTGGGAGGACACTTAAATCTAATCTGAAAACCAAGGCCTTTCATTTGAAAATAAAAGTGACATGAGTGCAACAGAGAGAGGCAGGAAACCCATAGCATATGAACACAGACACAGATGCAAGAGACAGGATCTGCTATGCTTGCTTTAAATATGGATCCTGGGAGAGTCCTGGTCACACTGAATTTAGGAGAATATGAATACATAAAATGCATTCTGTTCCCCTCAAACTTAAATTCACTGCTTAGCATTTTTAATTATTCTTATCATTGAAGATTTTACATTTATTTTTAATACATGCAAGTTTTGTTTTTTTCAGTAAACCGTAAACTCTTAAAACCTAAGGTTGTATCTCATTCATTTTTATATCCTAATTATATAGCATAATGTCTCTTTCATAATAAATGCTTAATTAATGTGTAAATAAATTAATGAGTGGATAAATGAATGAACTTCTTTAGCAGTGGGGTCACTGGTTTTGCTATACTCAAGTCTGTTTAGTAATTTATGACCTGAGCATGGTAGTTTTGAATGTTGATCCTAATCATATGGATATCCTGGCAGTGCCTTTTAAAATGATGGCCCTGCACAAATGTTTCCCCCTTCCCCGGGAACTGTCTCCCAGGTAGGGGGTGCGGGTAGCGGAGTTCCTCTGATTGGTTTTATTCATCCTTCCTGAACTTGTGGTTGGTCACAGAAAATTGATTCAGGAGTAGTCACCTGATTTGACTTGATCCCTTCAGACTCTCTTCCAGGATGTTTGGTAGATAAAAACCCCAAGACCAAGAGTCAGCGGAGTAAACTCTCAGTAAGAATAGCATTCTAGAGAGAAAAATGTACAAAATTCTGTTGCTGTAGTTTAGTTCCTGCTTTCAAGTCTGGGTTACTTGTTTTCCTAAATTTCATAAGCTAATTTTCTGTTCTTCTACTAAGTTTTCTCGTAAACTAGTCAAAGAGTTTTTATGCCTTATGAACGGAAAGCACGTAACTGGTAAAGATATGAGTGAGGAAATGAGTCTCAACCCTTTCTTTTTCTCTCCCATCCCCTATAGAAAGCTGACTGTTATGCTTTGTATCATATATTCTATCTCTGTAAGAAGTTCAAATTTTTAGCTCTGCTTCAATTTTCAGGCCAAATTGCTAGTCCATGAATGGCACAGGTGTATTCTTTCTAGAAATTCTAAAATATTGGGAAAGGCTATAAGGTCAGAGATCTAAAAATAGTATCGAGGATTGTCATTCACCAGGAGATATTCTCTGACAAGGAAGCCTAAGTTTTATTGTTATTTCTATGGTTACCGTTTTCATCCCAGAGATTAAAAAAAGAGACCAGTTCTTTTGCAAATTTTTTTTCACTTTTCCCTGAGGGAGAACAATCTGTTTCCTTCTGAATTTCTGTTACCCTGTTCTTTACCCATCTCTTATACTGTTCTTTGAAGTTACAAAGTCCTATTTCACTTCCATTAGACCATTTAGATATTGGTAATATGGTATAGACATTTAACTTCAAACACAGACACAAGTAGAACAAAAAGATGCAGGTCACAGGCAAAAAATTCAGATAGTTTGCTTGAATTAGGAAAAAAAAATCCTGTGTTAGAGAATTTAAAATAAAGAAAAGCTCTTGTTTAACAAAATAGCCAAGAAGTACCAAACACTACTATTAGGATGATAGACCCAAAGTGAGTAGTGTATAATACAAACAATTAAATTAATTTTGCATTTTATAAAATTTACTGAAGAAATAATGCATCTGGAAATTCAAAGAGACTTTAACTATATTGAAATATTTT
Source organism: Eschrichtius robustus (assembly GCF_028021215.1). NCBI lineage: Eukaryota > Metazoa > Chordata > Mammalia > Artiodactyla > Eschrichtiidae > Eschrichtius > Eschrichtius robustus. Next base: position 71,386,385 of record NC_090825.1, read on the forward strand.
AACTAGCATTTAAATTTCCTGTGAATTGCACATTTAATTTTGACAGGGTGATAATTTAAAAAAAAAGAAAAGAAAAAGAAAAATTTCAGTGTTAATACACACTGGTAAAACAGCTAGGACTGTTTTTTGTTTTTTGTTTTTCTTTACAATTTGGTCTTTTCACCCTCCTCAAAGTACTACCAAGCCACAGACATTAAAAGAGTAACAGGTGACACATGCTTTGGAACTAAAATCATATAACAACCTACTTTATAATTAGTGCCACGAAAACCTTATTGCCTAATTCAAAATTCCAAACGTCAAATGCCTTCTTCCTTTATCATCCAGAATAGTACAAAGACTGCAGCTCTATTCTTTATATTTGTTAAAATAAAAAATTGGCTTGAAAATGGCATATTCAAATCTCTTTTTAAATTAATTTTATTGTGAACTATTTCAGACAAATATAATGTTAGACCTTATATATTAAAATATATGTTTGATTGCATTCTCACTTTTTCACAATAGAAGACACGGTTAAGCCTATTTTATATTCAGATTCTTATATTTCTGATGATTTAACAAATTACCCTTCAAATGTACAAGTAAGAATGGTGATTTCCAAAGTATTTACAGCTCCTTAAAATTTATGAAATACTTTACACAAGTATACAGAAGTATACAGAAGTAGTTAAGTTGGTAAACAATAAAACAAAACAACCTTGTTGTTTGTTTTCTTAAATGGTAGTCATTAATGAATGTGGTACTCATCTATTTAGCCCTGATCAGGACATATTCAAAATGCAACAGTGACTATAGAGGTGAATGTCTCGGGGACCCTAGACCTGATTCCCACAAAACATACAATCTGGTAAGGAAGTGATCATAATATAATATATGGCAGTACATGGGAAATACCACAATACTAGTACCAATACCATGTTCTTGGAGTTGGAGGAAAGGATAACTATTTTTTAAACGATATTTTAAGTCTAAATATTTTTAGCAGCTATTAAGTTCCTCAAATTTGCTTTGCCATTTAAACCCCTAATTTTTCATTACTTTTGGTTACTTTCAAAAGTCAAGAAGGATTCTTCAATTAGCTTATGATCAAATGTGAATTCTTGCTCTTTGGTAACTTCACTAGCCTCTGTTGGAAACTGCAAGAGTACTAACTAATATTTTTGCAATTATTATCCTAGCTTCTGTACCTCATTAGCACTTGCTTTGCTAAATTCAAAGAAGAGAGTTCAAAGTTAAGTGTCATCTTGTGGCTCCAGGTTTCTAAGGACTGATAACCTGGAGGCACATTACGAGGAAGTCAGCTCCAGAAGAGTGTTGTGTTGATTCATGATGTGTTTCCAGAGACAGTAAGACCCAGGCTATATTTACAGTCTTTGCCCCCCACAATCATGCTGGCCCTCCCAGGGCAAGGTTTTTAAGAACTACTGATGTAACTCTCCCACAGCTCAAGCTGTTGCATGGTTGTAACTTTACCAACCCTTGGAAGCTGTCTCTCTCAGGTCACTTGGGAACAGCTGTATGTAGGTCACTGATAAGCAGGATTTATAAAATAGTACATAACACTCTGATTCATCTTCCTAATGTGCCTCATGTACTTCTAAGGTGTAGATCAGAGACCAAGAAATTCTGATTTTATGTTATGTGCTTTTAAATTTACCAATATGTTGTGTAGCTTTTCCTCATTTTACTTTACCTTTACTTTTATTTAAAAAGTATGTATTTTTTGTTCCTCTACTTTTAATCAGATGATTATAACATTATGTAATAATCTTATAAAACAGTTAACTACTGTTTATGAGAGATGAAACGTAGATAAGACATGTAATATTTCAGGAACTGCTAACCATCTGCAAATGTGTATCTGTCTATATGTCTGTGTGTGTGTTTCATTCTCTGAGTGGTAAGCAAAGTAGTTCTCAAAGCCAGTTCTTGCTGTATGTTGAAGATGTCTAGAATGCCCCAATAAAATGGTTGGGCAAATGACATTACAATCATTCAAAGAAGGAGCTTTATGAATGTCCATTAAACATATGCAAAATATCTAATCATATTAGTACTAAAATATTTTAGATTAAGGCAACAGTATTTTTGTCTAGCAAGCATTTTTTTAATACTCATTGGTGGCAAGGGTGCAGTGAAACAGGCATTCTTGCATATTCCTGATGGAACTGTAAATTAGATCAGTTTTTCTCAAAGGCTAGCTGCCATTTTTAATCAAAAGCCTTGATAGTCACAGGTAAAATGGAGGGAAATACAAAAAGCATTCCTTTCTCTTTTCTCTGCTTTCTACTTTGCCATATATAGTTCTTACTTGTCTTTTGTAGGATCTAACTTTGCATTTAATGGAAGAGATTTTACCAGAATATTTCAACAATACTAGAGGAAAAATGACTGTCACTGATGGTGGAATCAGAGAAATTAACCCCATGACATGTGGATATAGGAATAGAATATGATATGGTGGTCAGAGCAACAAGTTCAGTGGAACTTGAAGTGTATACCCTGGCAAAAAGAATACACATGGAAAACAGAATCTCACATCTGGGCAGAATGCAAGACCATGGAGATGAGAATCAACAATTCCACAATTGAGCCACAAGGTATTAGCTGGGCTAATAATACCTCAGCTCCTTTTCTCAAAACCCAAATATTATTCTATTAAGTTCACAGTACCTGATGATGCCCATACATTTAGTAAATATATCAAATCATGGAGGACGGAGGACAAATTCCAGAGTTTGTACCTTAGATAAGCATTTTCCAATATTCCTTTCAGCCAGCTGCTTCTGGGTGAGGAATATATGTTAAGGCCAGTAAAATACCATATGCTAGTGCCTATTGTAACACCTCGTTTATCATGAAACTAGGTTATTTGGTCTGAAGCCACATTGTGTGGGTACCATGTGAATAGATGAGGCATCTCAGTAAGCCCTGAGGTGGTGGGGGTGGAAGCAGCATTTCAGGAATGGAAGGCAAATTAGTATCCACTGCAGGGTAAGGATCGACCTGGGAAGGATTTATTGCTGATCAGGTCAGGTGTGGAGTGGACTGATGTAAAAAAAAACTGCCAAAGAGTGGCTGACTAGGCACCTTTGAGCAATACTGACAAAGGTCCCAGACTCTATGGATCAGAAATAAGATGTCTCTGAGGTACCCTGTTTCAATTCTTGACCCACAAAATCAGGGTTAAACAAAATAATTGCCTTTCAAGCTATTATTTTGGGGGATAGTTTCCTATGCAAAAATATTGGGGGTGCCAAAAGGTTCCTTTGGTTTTTAAAGTAAAAATAAAAAACACATTTTTCATTTTCACCAGGAACTTTATTGAACAATGTATTCACCCTTTTGTTCCCCTACCTTCTGCCATTTTCCAGGCAGCTTCATAATTCCATCTTCGCAAAACTTTTTATCTTTTTGAGCAAAGAACTGTTCCAGGTGTCTTTTACAGTCTTCCAGGGAATTTAAATTTTTTCCATTAAGAGAATTTTGTAAAGACCAAAATAAATGGAAATCCGAAGGTGCAGTGTCTGGTGAATATGGCGGATGAATCAGAACTTCCCAGCCAAGCTGTAACAGTTTTTTGCCTGGTCATCAAAGAAACATGCGGTCTTGGGTTATCCTGATGGAAGATGATGCGTTTTCTGCTGAATAATTCCAGACACTTTTCATCGAGGGCTGCTTTCAGTTGGTCTAAATGGGAGCAGTACTTGTTGGAATTAGTTGTTTGGTTTTCTGGAAGGAGCTCATAATAGAGGACTCCCTTCCAATCCCACAATATACACATCACCTTCTTTGGATGAACACGGCCTTTGGTGTGGTTGGTGGTGGTTCATTTTGCTTGCCCCACAATCTCTTCCATTCCACATTATTGTACAGTATTCACTTTTCATCGTCCATCACAATTTGTTTTAAAAATGGAACATTTTTGTTATGTTTAAGTAGAGAATCGCATGCAGAAATATGGTCAAGAAGGCATTTGTCCGCTTAACTTATGTGGAACCCAAACACCAAAGAGATGAACATAACCAAGCTGGTGCAAATGATTTTCAACGTTTGATTTGGATATTTTGAGTATGTCGGCTATCTCCCACGTGGTATACCATTGATTGTTCTCAATTAATGTCTTGATTTGATCGATATCGACTTCAACTGGTCTACCCAACCATGGAGCATCGTACAGTGAGAAATCTCCAGCACGAAACTTTGCAAACCACTTTTGACACGTTCGATCAGTCACAGCACCTTCTCCATACACTGCACAAATCTTTTTTGCATTTCAGTTGCATTTTTATCTTTCTTGAAATAATAAAGCATAATATACCGAAAATGTTGCTTTTTTCTTTCATCTTCAATATTAAAATGGCGACACAAAAATTCACCAATTTTGATAAGTTTTTTTTTTTTTCCCAATGCACGCTGATATGACAGCTGTCACAATACAGTCTAACAAAATTGCTTCAAATGAAGTTAAAGACAACTAAGCGCTACTGGAGCCATTTTACAGAAAAAACCAAATGAACCTTTTGGCCAACCCAATAGATAATGAAATGTCTAACAACAAGAAATGTAAATTATAGGACATTCACTAGATAAAGTTTTACGTATTCTGTAAAAATGATAGCTGTGCAAACAACATAGCAAATGCTTACAAAGTAATGACAGACGATAAATTGGTATGCAAAATTATGCGTGAACTCATTAAAATCAAACAAAGATGTATATAAAATAATGGAAAGAAATATAGGACTATTATATCAATGATCTAATATTTGTGTTTACAGTTGATATTAACTAAATTTCCTAACTATATAATAGATGAATTTATTTTTATTTCATGAATATGGTATCTCAAACACTATGCTTATTTACTAATTTCATGCCCAGAGGTTTGTAAATGCTCCGGGATTACTGGGATAATAGACAAAAAGCTGAGCCTAGAAAATCAGCAGAAAAATGATTTACATTTTCTTTCTGAATCATGGCCGAGATGTGTAAAATCTTCTATAACAAAGTGCCTGGCCTCCTGGACTAAGTATTTAAATAAGTATTGGTTGAAAAGAAGGGAGGAAAAAAATATGACAAATTTTAGTTCTTAATTTCAAGAAAGAGGCACCCTAATATAAAAAATGCACCTCAGGAAAAAAAAATGCACCTCAGGAAAACACTATGAGACTTAATACAATAGTAGCTAACGTACAATTATGCAGTATAAGTTAATACGGGATATCCTCCCTTTATTCCTAGTTGTTATTACCAGCATTCACTTGAAAATTATTTGGTTGAATAGTAGAACACATTTTCTCAAAGAAATGACTGAACTATGGTAGCATGCCAGAATGAGGTTTGGCCCTAGAATGGAGCCACGAGATTTGCTGCTAGTTACGAAACTTGCAGAGGGCCAAACAGTCCACAAATCAAACTAACCACAACGACTTTAGTATATTTTCTGGCTTCAAGATGAGATTAGGTTTGGAGATCTATTAGAGTTATGAAAATACGTAACTCCAGAAACATTTTGACACGGCCAGGATCTCACAAATTTATAATTATATTCCTTGACAAGTTATAATTGAATAAGACACTTTTATTTATTGATAAATACATGTAGAGGCCTTTCTCTAGAGTACTATAGTATATAACTTTTAATTTTCATTTGGTCAATGAAAAATTTACTTACAAATACTATTTCAGCAAAATGGCTATTTAATCAAGAACTACATACTTATCAGATATGAGTGGTCATTAAGGGTATTTAAGTTTATAGCTCTGAAAACAAATAAATATCAGTAAAATTAAAATAAATTTGAAATATATAATTTACATAAATTAAGTATATCTCCATATGTAATGAATCTACTACTGTATACAATTCACATTCATTAAAATCTCCTTTCCTTTTATTTATAAACATATGCCCTTCCTAACTTGCTATCCTAGAGAGTTTAGAGGTTCAAATGTGAGCTTTAACTAGGTTCCTATCATGAATCCACTACTTGCAAGCTATGTGAACTTGGAGAATTTAACTTCTCTGTGCCTCAGTTAACCCATCTGTGATGTATGGATAATATTAACTTCCTCCTAAGCTTCTTAAAAAGATGAAAAAATTCCCAAATGAAAGTGTTTAGAATAGTACCTAGAATTAAGAAGTCCTGAATAGATTCTAATTTTAAGAACATCCAGCTTAATTTAGTGTACAACCTTTCCATGAAAGGACATGTGAAAAGAAGATCATAGTCATTGATGATGCAGACTGAGTCATGTTCTGAACAAGGTATGTTACGAAGTATTGACTTCAACCATAATTTAACAAGAAATTAATATGAAAAATAAGTATGGAAAATACTCACACTTTTGGAAATTAAACAACACACATCTATATTCATCATGGGCTACAGAGGAAGTCTCAAGGGAATTTAGAAAATATTCTAAATTAAATGGAAATAAAAGCACCATGCATCAAAATTCTTGGAATGTAGCTAACTCAGTACTTCGAGGGAAATATATAGTATTAAATGCTTACTTTAGAAAAGACCAAGAGTCTGAAATCAAAGTTTATATGTTACTGAACTAGAAAAAGAAGAGTAAATGAAAACAAAAGTAAACATAAGGAAGGAAATAATAAAGATAAGGGCATAAAAGAGTAATACTGAAAACAAAAAATGCAATAGAGAAAATCATTAAAACCAAAAGTTGATTCTTTAAAAAAAATAATAATATGGACAAATCTCTGGTCAGACTTGGCAAGAAAAAAGAGAGAAGACATAATTACCAATATCAGGTATGGAAGAAATGAGATCACTAAAGAACCCACAGATATTAAAATAATAATAAGGGAATTCCAAGAACAATTTTATGCCCATAAATATTGGTATCAGATGAAATGGATAAATTCCCTGAAAGACGCCAAAAACCTAAGCTCACTCAAGAAAAACAGATAACCTAAGTAGTCTTAAATCTACCAAAGTAATTGAATTTGTAGTTAAAACCTTCCAACAAAGAAAACCCTGGATAGGTTCACTAGATGGCTTCACTGGCAATTTTTACCAAACATTTAAGGAGGAAATAATGCCAATTCAATGCAAAATTTTCCATAAAGTAGAAGAGAAGTGAATGTTTCTCAACATATTTTATGAAGCTGGCATTAGCCTGAAACCAAAATCAAATAGTGCCTTTGCAAGAAAACAAAACTACAGTCCAATATCCCTCATGAACATAGATGCAAAAATATGTAAAAATTTGAATCCAGCAGTATATAAAAATGTTACTACATCATGATAAATCAAAGCAATTCTACCATATCAATAGAGTAAAGAAGAGAAAGCAAACTTATGATCATCTCAATCAATGCAGAAGAATTGTTTACAAAAATACAATATCTGTTCATATTAAAAATTTTCAGCAAGCTAGGAATAGAGAGGAACTTCTTCAATCTATTCAAGGGCATCTAAAAAAAATAAAACTTACAGCTAACATTATACCTAACGTTGAAAGACCACTAAGAAGCATAAAGTTGGGCAGCTTATATTATCTGACTTTGAGTTACTTTTAAACTACCATATAAAAATAGTATTATATTGGAGAAAGAATAGAAACGTAAATCAACTGTGACGAATAGAGTCCAGAAATAGACAAACACTTGTATGGTGAATTGATTTTTTGGCAAAGTTGCAAAGGCTATGGAGAATGGATGGTCTTTTCACAAGTGATGCTGGAAACTACTGGATATTCATTGCCAAAATAATTAACCTCAAGTATACCTTGTACCCTAAACAAAATTAACTAAAAAGAATCATAGACCTAAATGTAAAACCTAAAACTAGAAAAATTCTAGATAAAGAGTAGGAGAAAATCTTTGTGAACTTGAGTTAGGCAAGTGTTTCTTAAATATAACACTATAAGCATGAAGCATAAAAGAAACAATACGATAAAATAGACTTTATTAAAATCAAAAATTTTGCTCTTCAAAAAATAATGTTTAGAGGATGAAAAGACAAGGCACAGGTGGGAGAATATATGTGTAAAACACTTATCTGATAAAGAACTTGCATCTAGAATGTATAAGAACTCTTAAAACTTAATTATAAAAAAACAAACCAATAATAATGGATAAAATATTTCAACAGGTACTTCACTGAAGAAGATATAAAGTTGGCAAATAAGTATATTAAAAGATGCTCAATATCATTAGTCATAGGGGAATGCAAATGAAAAGAAAACGAGCTACCTTGTAAGAAGGATTCTAAAATGGTCCTTCAATGACCCTGCACTTGTACAATACATTCCCCTCTCTATTATTGTGGGTGGGGCTTGTGACTATGATAGGCTATCACTCCCATGATTGGGTTACATTATAAGGCAAAGGGGAAGGGATTTTGCAGATATAATTAAGATCTCTCATCAGTTGATTTTGAGCTAATCAGAGGAAGATTATCTTGGTGGGCCTGATGCAAATAAGTAATCTCTTAAAAGGGGGTTTAGTGGTCAGAGACAGAGGAAATCAAAGAGACATGCTCCTACTGGCTTCAAAGAAGAATTAAACTGCCATTTTGTGAGAGGGCCTGTGCCAGAGATCTCTAGGAGCTAAGCATGAGCTCAGGCCAACAGCCATGGAGGAAATGGGGACCTCAGTCCCACAATGCAAAAAACTGTATTCTACCAATGACCTAAATGGGCTTGTAAGAGGACCCAGAGCCTCAGATGAAGAATTTGCAGTCCTACTGATACCTGATTTCAGCCTTTTGAGACCCTAAGTAGAGTACCTAGCCAAACTGTGCCCAGCCTTCCGACCTACAGGAACTCTGAGATAATACATTTGTGTTACTTTAAGGTGATAGGTTTGTGGTAATTTGTCAGGCAGCAGCAGAAACTAATACAAAATACTACTACACACTTAAAAGAATGGTCAAACAAAACAAAAAGTTGACAATAGCAAGTGCTGTTTGCAATGATGCAGAGCAACTAGAACTCATACATTACTGTTAAGAATAAAAAATTGTACAAATACTTCACAGAAAAATTCAGCAGTTTCTTATAAAGCTGTACATAACACTCACCCAGTAATTCCATGCTTGGGTATTTATTCAGGAGATGTGAAAATGTATTTTCACATAAAAATTTGTAAGTGAATGCTTACGGTGGCTTTATTCATAAACGCCCCAAACTGGAAATAACCCAAATGTCCTCCAACAGGTGAAAGGTTAAACAAACTGATACATCCATACAATGTAATACTGCTCATCAAAAAAAAAAAAAAAGGGATAAACACTTGATAAATGCAATGTCATTGATGGATACAAAATGTTTATGGGAAAAAAACTCAAAGGTCTACATACTGTATGATGCCATTAATTTTACATTTCAGATAAGGCAAAATTAGACAAATAAAACAGATCGGTGGCTGCCAGGGATTGCAGTGATCAGACATATTGGCTACAAAGAACATGAGTGATTTTGGGGGAGGTGATAGAACAGTCTGTATCTTGATTGTGTAGTAGTGCCTACATACAGTTGCCAAAACTCAAAAATTATACACAAAAGGGTTAATTTTCCTTTATATAATTTATACTTCAACTAATATTTGATTTGAAAACTAAAATATAGCTCCTGGATTAAAATCTCAGTGACTTAACATGGTAAAGTTATCTCTTGCTCAGGAAAGTTCAAAAAATGTTTATAATCCATGGGCAGTTTTCCTGCACGTATGATTCAGGAAACCAAGCTGCTTCTGTCTTTTGCCCATGTGTTCTTCAGTATATGGACCCCAAGTTCTCCAGGCTGGTCTGCCTTGAGCTGGCAAAAAAGAACAAGCATGGGCTGGCACTCATTAGAGGGCCGGGCCTGAAAGTGGAATGCATCACATTTGCTCACATCCACTGTGAGCAAACCACATTGGTTCACATCCATTGTGAGCAAATCCAGTCACAGTCACCTGAAGGGAGGTAGTCAAATTTAGATAAGCAGTTTGTATAGGAAATACAGGAAAAACTTTTTGTGAACAAATAACCAATCTGTTTATTATCCTATAATAAGTACTTTATGGTAAGAAAAGCATAATATAGTTTATAAAAGCATAAACTATTTCCCACTTATAATAAAGTTTGGGCCTATCAAGTAAGAAGCAAAAAGAAAAAAAAAGAGAGAGAGAAAAGATAGAACAAACAATAATACCAAGGATGTTTGTTAATTTCTGTAGGATCTTAAATTCTTGGGGAATATTTCTGCTTGAATAATATATCATTTAAAATGAATTGACAAAAATACCCTTGCAAAAAATGTTCACCTATTATGTAACCTTTCAGTATTTTCCAATTCGTGACTTATCTCCTGAGTTGCAGTTCAGATATTTTCCCGCTGTGTCACCTGGCCTCTCCAAATTCTAGTTAGAGTTGTGTGTACTGGAACAAAGATGATCTCCTGAAGGAAATCTCCACAAATAACTTTTATTTTATTTTATATGGATAACCTTTATTTTTTTTTAAAGAATTAGACATTATTTTATTTTCCAAAGGGACCTGCTGATAATACATGAGAAGAAGAAATTTGCAGAACATTCTCTGCTGTTGCAGGGCAGTATGGAATACAGAGGGACCAGACATGATCTTTTTCTTACACACAACTTGCCAAGCAGAGTGAGGTCAATCTTTTGCCCTGATTCTCTTCTAGCAGGCACAATATTTCAATTTTCTGTCCAACAATTTAGTGCTATCTCAGATTATGGATAACCTTTAAATGATACTTTAGTCTATTTGTCCAGCATTAGTATTTTAATAATATTATACCTGAAAAAATGTACTTTCCTAATATAAGATACATAGGGATGAAATAAATAAAACAATTGTGTTCCTTGCATCAACTTTGGGAAAAGCTTGAAAATTGATGGACTCTTCAAAATAGTATTTAGTGACATAGATTGGGAAATCATTCAGAGAAGTTGAGAATAAAAAATAAGTATAATTTGGTTTCTCGCAATATTATTGTTGCTATGTGATAGATCGTATAATAGCACCTATTAAGAATGCTGATTATCTATTTCTCTATATGTAAACTCTTCTTTTAGAGCTGATGAGTGAGCAGCATTACCAGATTTCATAATCTACAAAGTGACTTTGTTTTAGAGTCATATAATCTTAATATTGTTTTCTAAATATCAGGTTTTTTAACTCGACTTGAATAATCCCACAAATTGCCAGTGACCAATAAGAGACATTTTGTAAGCAGTCAGAATTAAACAAAATCGTTCTCACATCCCACAAATATTACCCAACTATTGTTTTATTAAACTTCTAGAAGAAAAACTATATTTAAAAAGGATATTCTGGTCCTCTTTGAAGGACAGGAAACAGTAAAAGGGCATAAATGCTTAATGCCTCATATGTGTAATGAATCATATATGGCATTAGAGATTCTGGTCATCTGCATATAAGTGCAAATATGGTTCTTCTGTATATCTAAATTTCATTACTCAAATTATTTTCTGATCTATAAATGGATTTTAAGTTGCAGTCTTATGAACTTCTTCTGTCAGTCATCATCTATGGTTATTAATGCAAGGGATGTGGCATGTTTGTGTTAAACTGGCACAGTATGAAGCGTGAATTTTATGATATATTTTAAACTCCATGTTCATGAATTGTTTTCTTCTGAGTGGGTGGATCACAGCTATATAAAGACACGTTATGTTTCAAGGTCTGTCTCAGTTTGAAATATATATACTTATTTACAGAGTATAAATAAGAAATAAAATGAGGAAAATTAAATTTGAAGAACTCAACATTTCAAAGCTCTGAGCATTATTTTAAAAATTAGTTTTAAGGAGAGGCTAATCAGTGGAACAAAGATTCAAGAAAACTATCAGCCTGATTCTAACGAAAAGTAATAGTGTCAAGGAAAAATGCGGCCAAGTAAGGAAGAAAACAACAACCAAGCAAGGTCAGGTAGATGCTTTGGAGCGGGACTTTGCGTTCCAAGGGATTTCAGTGCTTCTAGAATTTTATGCTGCATGATAAACCTAGTTTTGAAAAGTAAAAATCAATTACCAACCAAGTAACTAATGTTTGAATGGATTAATCTAATTCTTCATCTAATTTGGTTAAAAGAACTCATAAATTTAACATACTGTATATTAATACTAGATTCTTACTTTTACATGTATAAAATGTCATACAGTGTAAAACTGTGACTAATATATGGTACATAAGTTCAGGAAAACATATTTAATACACATATATGGCAACCTTTTAAAATTTACTATCTCCCCTTTGTTCTAATCTCTTTCTCTGCACTATGGTCATATTAGATGAAACATACAATTAATATTTTATTGAAGTTATAGCCTAATAATAACATCGTTTACTAAGGATAAGAGTTTAGTGCTGCCTACTTAATTCATTTATTTATTAATATTTATCATACATCTATTATTGCCAGACATTATAACACATCGATGAGAAAATATTACATGGTACCTACAGGGAGGGAGCTTATAATCTAGTGCTAGAAACTCTCATCAAAATAGCTGAATATTGTGAGTGGGATATGGGCCATGAAGAAGAGTTTTACGGTGATAACGTGAACATAGAAGAGATTATGGAAAACTTTTGAGAGAAGTACGATCTGTGTGATGAGCTGTGATCTGGAAGATGAGCACGCCTTACTTATCTACAGTATTTACTCCTAGGAGAGGAAACAGGGTGTGGAAATGCACTATGGCAGAAAGAGAGCAGAGATGAGAGCTGTAGTGGCCTGACAGTGAGAATGAGAAGAATATGAAGTACGAGGATGGGGAGGTGTACGCTGGCTGAACCTTGCAGGGCTTGGTAGGTCCTGAAGAGGTCTTTTCTCATTTACCTGAAATCAGTGAGAAGGTCTCAAACTATTTTAAGTGTGTGTATGCGTGAGGTGGTGGGGGTGGAGCATTGTGAGGGGAAGATTTGCATTTCAAAAAGATCTTCCTGATTTGCAGTGGGGAGAACAGACTCTTGGGGTCAGGGAGATCAGGGAGGAAGCTACTGTAGTTGTCTAGGAAGAGAGACTGGTAGCTGGCCAGCCCAGAGCCTTGCCTTGAGGACTAAGAGTAAATCATCTTCTAACACTCTGAAACTCTACCCTACAGATAAGGAAGCTTTCATGATCTTACTTGTAACCTACTCAATTTTATTACAGTGGTGGTCAAAATCTAGCTTCCTATTATAAATTAGAAATCCTCGCCAAGGGCTTCCTTAGTGGCTCAGTGGTTAAGAATCCACCTGCCAATGCAGGGGACATGGGTTCGAGCCCTGGTCCGGGAGGATCCCACATGCCGCGGAGCAACTGGGCCCGTGTGCCACAACTATGGAGCCTGCACTCTAGAGCCCACGAGCCACAACTACTGAGCCCGCGGACCCAGAGCCTGTGCTCCGCAGCAAGAGAAGCCACTGCAGTGAGAGGCACGCACACCGTGGCGAGGAGTGGCCCCCGCTCGCCGCAACTAGAGGAAGACCCGCATGCAGCAACAAAGACCCAATGCAGCCAAAAATAAAATTAATTAATTAAAAAAAAAAAACGCATTAAAAAAAAAATCCTCGCCAAGAAGTGTTGGCAATTGAGAAAGTCTGAAGTGAAGGGAAACAAAACTACAGCGAAGGACATGTTAGAAGTTAGGAAGGTCTCTGGAAAAAAATGAGGGCAGAAGATTATTTATTAGGTCCATGTATCAACATGATAAATCCAGTCTGTTCCAGGCTGTATTATCTATTGCTGTTTAGCAAATTATCCCAAAAGATAGTGGCTCAAAACAACAACATTTATTATCTCACGGTTTCTCTGGGTCAAGAATCTGGTTGTTGGCAGGATTCAGTTGCTTCTGCGCTATTGGACAGGGTGCCTCAGTTTCTTGCTGACTGCTGGCTGAAAGTTGCCCTCAGTTTCTTGTCACATGGGTCACTCCACGAAGCAGCTTTCAACATAGCAGTTTACGTCACCAGGGAAAACACACGACACAAGCCAGAGAGAAGGTGGAAGTCCATTCATTTATAACTCAATCTCAGAAGGGACATTCCATTACTTCTGCCATATTCTATTTGTTATAAGCACGCCACTAGGTCCAGTCCACATATAAGGGGAGGATTACACGAGAGCATGAATACCCTGAGGTGGGGATCATTGAGAGTTATTTGAGAAGCAGCCTACACACGCTTTAAAATGCTACAACAAACATGTATGGGGGATGAAATAAAGTCATTATTTAGAAGTTGCCTATTAGAAAATAGCATAAATAAAATGCATTCTTGAACATTCTAGGAAACAAGACTGAAAAATAGAATAGAGAGTGGGAAACAAAGGAAGAGTTTCAAACTCCTATGAAACAATGCTGAAAAGGAGACAAATAACAGGCTCCAGGAAAGCTGGGGACATATACCACACTGCCATATAATCACCTGTTTACTTTTCTGCATCTCCCACTAGACTATAAGTTCCTGAAGAACAGGGCTGTCTTTTACCCTTACAATCTCAATATCTAGTACATCCTAAGAACATTTTAAGTGTTCAATAAATATTACATGAAGGGCAAAGAGCTTTGACCTTTAACCTTGTTTTAGAAGGCTTTACCTAGGCAGGAGTGGGTGATTATTCCTACAGAAGATCAGATATCAGATGCCAGTGCCTTTTAGTTTCATAATATTTATTTGTAACACTGATAGTGGTTTAGGAAAAATAGGTTACGTCTGAAAATCTGTTTGCACATTACCATGAGTAAGGTTATATTCCTGTTATTTTATTTATTTTTTTTTTATTTTTATTTTTTTTAAACATCTTTATTGGAGTATAATTGCTTTACAATGGTGTGTTAGTTTCTGCTCTATAATAAAGTGAATCAGTCATACATATACATATGTTCCCACATCTCCTCCCTCCTGCATGTCCCTCCCTCCCACCCTCCCAATCCCACCCCCCCAGGCGGTCACAAAGCACCGAGCTGATCTCCCTGTGCTATGCGGTTGCTTCCCACTAGCTATCTATTTGATGTTTGGTAGTGTATGTATGTCCATGCCACTCTCTCACTTTGTCACAGCTTACCCTTCCCCCTCCCCATATCCTCAAGTCCATTCTCTAGTAGGTCTGTGTCTTTATTCCCGTCCTGCTTTAAATGACACTTACTTGTTCGAATGTGGACAAGAGACAGGAGGAAGTAGGAGTAGGACAGCTACAACTCCAAGCAGCCATCCTCTCTGTTTTTAAGAAGTTTACAAGGGGAGAAAGTCTTCATACATAATGGAAACTATAACCAAAATTTCAAGACAATTTATAACAAATATCAAATAAATTATTACAACTTAAAAGTCATGGACTTTTAAAGATGAGAACAGTTACTAGAATTGGGATGGTCAGGAAAATTTTGTAAATAACATGGGAATTCAAAGGATGAGATTTTGAAAAGAAGAGAGGAAGGAATAGACATGCTAAATAAGCAAGAATGTGCGAGTATATTTAGAGAATAGCTGAGCAGAAGCACAAGCCTGTGTAATGACTGCTGGGTTTCTTCTAGCCAGTGTCAGGACACACATGCGGCTTGTTACCAATATATGGAACTTAAAATAAGAAGCAAGAATGCTTTAAGAATGACTCTGCCTCCTTGCTTTTAGCTTCAATTAACCTACCTGAGTCTACCTGAGTTTCTGTAAAATTGGGAATCATAGCAATTCAACATCCTGGGAGTCGTGTGAGGATGTAGTCATATCTGTGTTTGGGGAACATTATTAGTTGGCGTGCCCACTCAACAACCATTCCTAATAGTCTTCTCCCTGGATTTCTTCTACCACTTAGGCTGGAGACACATATTCTGTTGTTTTAGCCATCTTCCAATCACGGGAGCATCTTTTCTGAACCTGCGATTTCAGAAAGCTGTCTAGGGATGGCTTTCCCTTTCTTTTAAAAGACAAAGGCTATATCCATCGACAGATGAATGGATAAAGAAGATGTGGCACATATATACAATGGAATATTAGCCATAAAAAGAAATGAAATTGAGTTATTTGTAGTGAGGTGGATGGACCTAGGGTCTGTCATACAGAGTGAAGTTAAGTCAGAAAGAGAAAAACAAATACCATATGCTAATGCATATATGTGGAATCTAAAAAAAAAAGAAAAGAAAATGGTACTGATGAACCTAGTTGCAGGGCAGGAATAGAGAGGTAGACATAGAGAATGGACTTGAGGACTTTGGGTGGGAGGGCGACGCTGGGGCGAAGTTAGAGTAGCGTCGACATATATACGCTACCGAATGTAAACTAGTTGGCTGGTGGGAAGCAGCAGCATAGCACAGGGAGATGGGCTTGGTGCTTTGCGATGACCTAGAGGGATGGGATAGGGAGGGTGGGAGGGAGACGCAAGAGGGAGGGGATATGGGGACACGTGTGTGCATATCGCTGATTCGCTGTGTTGTGCAACAGAAACTAACACAGTACTGTGAAGCAATTATACTCCAATAAAGATCTACTAAAAAAAAAAAAAAAAAAAAGAAAGAAACTTAACATCTCTCCAAAGCTTTAGCAAAGGCAGTGATGTCCACAAAGATGCTAGGTGGTATCTGTGGGTATGTAATAACAAAACATGAATGATATCACCACTGGAGGATAGTAAGATGATCTATAAACTAAACGGATATAGCAGAGGCTCAGAATCAGACAACGTAAGTCCCCTAGGGACAGATTCCCTGGAAACATTCCCTGGAATCCAATGTGTTTCACAGATTCCCTGGAAACACATTGGATTTTCCATGGACACGTGTAGGGACAGGCAAATTTAAACTTGAGCCTGGTGACCTGCACTGACATTGGTGTGATAGGCATAATAAAAGGTACTTCTCCAGAGTAGGGCCCAGACTGCATAGAAACAGCTATAATATGAAAACAATATTTGAATGATGTATTAAGTGAAGTTTCTCATATATTTAATATTATTCAGTAATAGAGCATGTCTATATAGTAGTATCTCTCAATTTCTGATCTCAATTAGAGTCATATAATTTATAAGAACCCAGAAGAAATTTGAAGAGGTTTTTGTAGACAACATTTTGGAAGGTAAGTTTTTTGGGGGAAATCTAGGCTCACTAGGTGAATATTTCAGAAAGTTGAGTAACACTGTTTTGTGGCCATATTTCTTATTTTTATTGCAAATATTCCCGTTGGATGCACCAGCACGAGTGGATTCCTTAAGGGCTTCTCTGCTTGACCACTTAGCGTTTGACACAGTGGCACCTCTTTGGTGTCCATGCTGTTAGATTTTTCTGATCCTCTTTTTCCTTTCCAGTTTTGTATAAGAAGTTTTCTTTCTCTTTACACTTATTTTGACAATTAGTGATCCTCAAGTTCTTCCCTTGGCTTGCTCTTTTCTTTCTACTCACGCTGCACTTATTTCTCTGGCCATTAATGACACACACTTCTGTATCTTTGCCCCATACCTCTCTTTGAGCCTTTTCTGGATCTCCAATGCAACGATTCCAATACACATTCCTCATTATCCTGCCCGCCAAATCTATACCCTTTCTTATTCTCAATCTGATGAGTGATACTTCCAATCTCAGACTTCCAGCCAATCACCAAACCCACCTACACAAATTATCTGTCATCTACACCTCTCTAGCCACACCACGACTTCTCTTCAGGCCCTTAATATAGCTTACCTGAAGTCGTGTTCTAACCAGTTTCCCTGTTTCTAGTCTCAGGACAGCACACATATATCTTCCATATTTTCACAAAAATTGTCTTTCTAAAACGTGAAGCTGTTGATCGTTCCTCAGATTAAGAGCTTCTTTAACACATTTACAATAAAGTAAATGTTACACAGCATTTAGGACATTCAATGATTGTCTGTTTTTCCTCTTGGCCAATTTTATTGTGCCTCACACGCTGGGCTCTAGTCATACTAAAGGAATTGCCCACCCCACGTGCTCAGAGGTGCGTTACAGTTCTGTGCCTTTGCTCAGGCTGCTAGCCCACAGAAATGCCTCTTTCTGCCTGGTGGCAATCTCTGTAAAGCCTTTCTTGATCCCTCATAATTAGGAGTTGAATATATATATACATTCCCAGCACTGGTATATTAAGTATTTAATAACCATGTGTTTAATTAATTAATGCACACATGGTGAAACTAATAAATATTTAATAAATATTAGAATGAGTGAATATTCTTGGTCATTTTGCTAATTTCCAATTAGAAAGCTACCATGTTTTCTGCAGCTGCCATCATCAGTACTTGTGGCTATCTCCTGCACACTAATTATTACACAAGTCATACGAGCCTTTAAAATCCATGAACCAATCCTTATTGGCACTGACATTTTCATCCTTTGATACCTCATTACTCTGCTGTTTCACAGTGTCCAAGACTCTTGAAGTGTACACTGAATCATGGTTAAACCTTTACACACACTCAGAGCTAGTCTGTGCCCTAAAGGTACAAATCTAGTTCCCTTTTCAGGTCATATTCCATGTTTAACTTACAAAATCCCGTAATATTGAGTGCAGTCAGTACCACATTGACTGGGTTGTAACTTGGATCCAGTAGCCTCTCTCCCTCCTAATCCCTCAGAGGAAGTGATGAAGGGCTTCTCTGAGAGTAGACCCTGGTGATGCTTGAGCAGAGTCCTTCAGGAAGCAAGCTTAGAAGGCAAGGTTGCATACTGCTGCTTCTCCTTCTATGTGTGATAAACTGATAACACAGCAGCAACTGACTGCAAGTCACTAAATCAAGTCACTTTAAATCAAGAATCTCTGTTCTGCAGAGTCTGTTGATAGTTAAAGCGGATAAGTATCTGTGGTGTTATCTGCTCAGTATCTTTATTACAATAAAAACCCATTAATTTTCTTTTGGGGAACATACTTTATCCTCATTTTTCAATCCCTCTGCTATGATGGCCTGACCTGTATCGTTCAGGGTTGCACGTGTGACCCAGACTAGGTCTGTGAGAGTCAGGCCTGGAACCTTTAGTATAATTGCTGGGGAAAGAGACTGCCACAGAACAAAGACAACACGATGTCTAGAAATGGAAAGAGACAGATTTCTTATGTTGTCATATGAACTCCTAGATCCATACATGCCTAAAGCCAATTAATTCCCCTGGACTTTTCTGTTAAATGTACTGATATAGCAGGAGGGCAGAGTAAAATTATTTATAGTTATGACTAATAAATAATTGATAGCACATATACGCAAACCAGGTAATATTCACTCAAACTGATTATCAGCTTGGCTGGACAAACATTAACTAACACACTTTTTCTAAGTATCTGCCAAACATGTATCAAGCCTCAAGTACTCAATAAGTTCATTCATCTTCGAGTTTTCAGAGAAATGTTATAAAGTTTGAAAGCTCACGTTCGTTCATTACAAACATTGACTAGGCATCTACAATGAGCCTGCCAATCTATTTGGCAAGAGGATACAATAGTGAACATAATCAAACCCATTTTCTGGCTTAATTGAGGCCAAAGACTTGTAGCAAGGTAGACATTAAGTACATAATCACACAAAAAAAGTAAAAAATACCAAATGTTCAAGGATTGCCACATGATGACCTAAGGGCTTGTAAAAATAATAGAGGCATTTGACCTTATCATGGAAGTTAGGAAAGACTTCCCTGGGTAAATGATGCCAGGATCACTCCTTTTATGGGCCGGACATGAGTTCTGTGGAGGTTTCTGAGCAGCCCCCCACCACTTTTCTTTCCACCCCTGGACCATCATCTTCATGCTTGCTTAACACAACCTCCATCTCCTTCTCCCCTTCGGAAAAAGCACACTGGTGCCCTCAGGAGAAGGGACCTGGAGGATCCTCTAGCACAGGCCTGAGGAGCCTTCTCAGGTATATTTGTGCAGGAAATTCTGGGGTCCCAAGGTCCTGAGATGTCATCTAATTGGAGGATTACATATCCCAACTGGAGGATTATATATCCCAACTGGGTTTGTCCCCTGAGCCAGCCCAATGGATTCTGTCTACCTTAGGAGGGGGACAGTGAAGGGAGGGTCATAGTGGGGGCTTCCAAAGCATAGGGCCCAGAGCAGGAGCCACGCTGATCAAGTCCAAGGGCGGAATGCAAGGACACTTAACATGAGCTCTGAAGGCAAAGCCTGTATATGAGACAGAGGAGCGGAGGAGATGTTTGGGAGCAGGGGATGAGTGGCATGGACCAATATTTTAGGAGAAAACACGTTCTTCATCATTAGAAACCTAGCTGGTATTTCATGTTACTTGCTTATGTTTTTAAATGTCTTAAATATGAATATGAACAATGCAAAAAAATAGCAAATGCCATGAAATGTAGGTGGGCTAAAATTGCTGCATGGTGTAATTTTCACACTAAGCTATTGTCTCAAAATAACCAAATCACACAATTACACAGAGAAAGGGATGTACAACAAATATAATACTCCCCCACCCCCCAAAAAAATCTTGCTTTGTTTTTGAAAGAAATGATATATTCCATATAGCCTGCAGCTAGCTAATCACTCAGGGACTAGTTTAGGTGAGTGACAGTCACTGAATGTGTCCATAGACTTTACAGTGACAGGAACAATTTACCTGCACTTTTCTTCTTTAATTAAATAGTAATCAGTGAGTGGTAATTTAGATCCCCATATATATATGGGTGCATGAGAAAGTATGACAGCACGATTTGCTAAACTCAGCTTGTTAATCATACTTAAGGCACTGGCTAAATTTCTAGGTTTCAAGGTGCTTAGTTAGGCCTGCTATTAAACTTGAAAGAATTTATAGCTCTAAGGCATGTATAGGTTTGTTAAAAGGACACCTTAAACCCACAAACAGGTGATTCCATATATAAAGAATACTTTTTTCTAAGTCCTGGGACATATCTCTCCACAATATTTTTTATTTTTGGCTCTGAATGCTGCAACAGTGGCAAGTTGGCTATGAAATGGTTTGTCCCTCTTAACCAATTCTATCAGTTACTGTTATTAAGAATAAACATCTTTCTTTTAAAAAATGGTTGAGTTCACAGTCTGCAAAACGCTTTAAAAATAACATCTTAAAACAAGGCTTTTTTCACTATAAACTAGATAGAGCTTTAACCGAATGAGATTTTATCTAATTTTCTTTAGAAAATGTGTATATTCATCAGACATTATCATAGCACCAAGTTTAGTGAATTTTGTCATTTAAATAACTTCAGTTATAATTCCAGTTTCCTCCTTTTATGTAAATAGCCTCAAAACTGCTTTGGAGCAGAAGCTCTCCAAATATGGTCTCAGCCTAGAGGTAATTTTTTTTTTTAACGGAGCGATTTTTTTTTTTTTTTTTTTAGCTATATTAACTCTCCAATGTAAAAATCCATGAAACCCAGTGAAAAGAGAATCTGAGAAATTCTTTCACTTTGATAAATCTGAAATGTTGGAACTTTCAAGTTTAAAATTTTCCCTGGGGCACTGTAAGAAAACTGACAGGAGATAAGTTTTAAAAGAATGTTATAACATTTAGAAGTTATAAATAAATTAAACAACATAGGTCATTGCATAAATGAGCATTAACTATTTCTATCAGGCTTGAAATTTTCATGACCTACATTTCTTCATATCATATTATGAGGTCTATCTTCATTCCCAGAGCTTTTTTTTTTTTTTTTTTGAGAGTAACTAGAGCTGTGTGGAAAAGAGGTGAAGCAAGAGAAGGTTAATGAGGGTGAGAGTGAAGGACAACGCTCCTGCCACCTCTCACTCACCAGGCATTGCAGGGAACGGGCTCCTCCTTGCAGGACTGACAGCCAGGCACCTTGCATCACTCAAAAATGATGCCACGTTCAATTAAAGTAAGAATGAAACATTTAATATATGGCAAAGGAGGCCAAACCCTTTGAAGTGTAAATGTATTGCTCCATCCTAAAGTAATGGTAACAGGGGTGAGGGAGTTTCCAGATACCAACACACCAAAAACTGCACTATCTTCCATCTCTTTTATATAGCCTATTTAAAGGGTGCTTTTGCTCTGCAAAATTATCCATGGTATTCTCCTTCAGATTGAACTCTGAATTGATCTTTGTAAAAATTTCAAATTAAGAGCCACGTTACATCCAAAAAAACTCAAATTGCCGTGTGTCCTACACTTAACTAGAACATTCTGGGGCACCTGTGTTTTCAAGCCAGGAAAGCTATAAAAACAATGATTATATTTATTTTCATCTCTGTGTCCTTCCTTGGAGTAAAAAAGGGCAGGAACATTTTGGGTACATATTTGTTGAATGGACAATGGAATAATCATCGGCTATTTGTAAGAGTAACTAATAAACCCTATGGCAAAGAACAAAGCAGAGCCAAAGTATGCAAAGCGTAAGTGTTCAAAGTTCCAGAACATCAATTTACTCAAACTTACCAACACTCACAGAATGTATCTCCCCCTGTGTTCCTGACAACTCCCAATTTCATATCATTTGCAAATTCAATTAGCCTGCACTTTACTCCTGTCACGTAACCCATCTGACCTCTTCTGTCTTTCTGCTCCATTGCACCTTTTTATCCCCACAGACTCGCCTAGGAACAGAGGACTACATATCATAAGTCCTATCCCTCTCTGCTTCCTATTTTCTCTCCTGCACTCAAAGGAGAAGAATTATGAGAACAAATAGTTAAGTATATTTTGTAACTGAATAAAAAAATCTGTGAAATGATTTTGTCCTACCCATTATTATTACCTAATCTATGCAGTAATTCTATAAATATATACATGATTAATAATTTATGGAACATTTCTATGTGCATTTATTACATATCATTATTATGTACAAATGACCTAACATTTATTAACTGCCATGTGGGGAATTTGATGTTACATGTCTATGATATCAAATTCATATTGTGTATCTCAGTGTGCACAGCAAAAATAAATTTGTCTTGGATACTAAACTACCTTTGTGGTTATAGGTATAAATATTATCATTAAATAAAAAAGTATTTACGTGTCGGTCTTGACCTTTTCATTAAATGGAAATGACCAGAGTCAATCATCTATTGACAGGTATTTACATAGCCAGTAATTATAGGGTAAAGAAATTATATTTTGGTTATAAAATCAGAGGGCAAGTCATACAAACTTTAGAAATAGAGTCACCAAGTAATCCGTAAGAACATGTAATTGCTATGTTTTTGACTGGCATTTACCAAGGAAAACTAAATTCTTACAGTAAGTAACATTGTACGGTGACTTGTAATTGAGGGTGTTGGTATGGTTTTATTTTCTTAGTGATTAGGAGTCTGAAATCTTTAATAATATTTACAGTCTTACTAATATGTGAAAGAGTTTGAGAGCAACTCAGCATAGAACCTTCTGCACAACTTCTCTGCTCTAGTGTTGGAAAGCTAGGGTGTTCGTTTCAAGGCTGCCTGGGGGATCACCTCAGCTCATCCTGATTTTAGCCCCAAGGGTAGTACCTCACACCTTTAAGTGCCCTAGCAGTAGTATTTCTTGAGAATTCTATCTCCAGTATTGATAAAAGATAATAAAACTGATAAAACTATGGAGAATCGTTGCAACAGGATTTCTGACAATTTGAAGATTTGATATGTTTAAAAACGTTATACTGTAATATAAAGGTATCTGGAGCCTGGCTCCAGAGATTGAATTGAATCCCAGAAGTGAACACGACCCATCTTCCATCCCTTCCTCCCTGTTTCTAGAGTCACCTAAATAGCTACAAATCACTATTCAGCTTTCCTAGTCTCTAAATTCAGACCCTCGTATGCTGAATAAGGTACCAATTAGTTCTTATTGCTATGGATGTGATGATTTTTAAAAAACTGAATAACACATTTGTTGAAGTTATTTACGTAAGTTACTCCTTGGTTATTTATATAACAATGAATGGCTGTTTCCAATGTCCTATTGTTAACTCAGAATTTCAGCGGACTGAATTTAGGCTACTGTAGGTCAGCAAACCGGAGGGTTTACGGAGCTCAAGGGATGACAAATGCTCCAGGTTAATCTCCTGCTCACGCATCGTAGTTTGTATGTCTTTGGGCCTTAGGTATTGCTGACGTTTAAGGAGGAGTGTCAACAGATCTGGGTATCAGATGAGGAAGTCCTACTCAACTCTATGAGCAGAATAAACGAGGAGACTGGGAAGATGAGAACAGTACAAATGGAAATGAAAAGCTACCTTCAAACTCAAAAGATCTTTTTTTAAGCTATTGCTAAATGATTGTTAAAGTGGGTGTACATATAGTTGCTTAAATAGTGCCAACTTCTACCTGTCCTTTGGAGAGGTAGAAGAAGAGTCTTTGATTAGCATAAGTAAGACAAATTCAAATAATTTTAGCTCAAGAGGGAAGCATGGGCAATAAGAATTCTAAGGAGAAAACTTACCATGATCAGATTTTCTAAGTCTATTGGCACTTCCAAGGACTAAGTAATAAGCACCAGGGAAGATGGAATGAATACTTTTGAGCGCTTGCTGTGTGCCAGGAAAATTCAGAATGTTTCACATATTTTAACTCATTAATTAATCCCTACATATAAACAATAAAACGAAAACAGAGAGATAGAATTCTCAGTTCCTCATGCTGACCTTCCTGTGTGCTCCTGCCTCTAGCACTACCAGCTTCACAGAGACCGATGGCTTTGGCTCTTACTTTAGTTTTTCCTTTCTTCATTATGTTTACTATATGAAGCCAATTTGCAGGAAATAAAGTTTGGTATTAATCTGGCGTCATACACTGAGGATAAAGTGAGAGAAAATATGCATTTAACTATAAAAATATACACACACAATACATTGTTAAAAGTAACAGTGCCCTCCCTTTTTTTTCCATCTTCTTTACTTAAACAGTCCTCATAAAAAAACGGTATTTCTTGGCAAGAGAAACCACTTTTCCTTTACGTCAGAGTCACTGTTAAGTTCACATTTGTGTTTGCAGGTTCTGTTTCCAACTTTCCACTCTGGTTCCATCCCCTACAGCAAGAAGAAAATCACGGAATTTGCATATTGTGCTTATAAAGTAGAGTAGCTCTCTCTGAGAGAAGCACCGAGGGGTTAGAAATCATGAATAGGCACACACATTGTCGCAGAATCCTAATCCAACATATTTGTCCTCTACTTTTATATATTTCTCTGCTTTCAATTAAGACGCCTTATTAAATAGCATTCAAACATGTGAAAGCAAAGACAGAGCCTGACAGAATTTCAACAGGTTCTTTGCCTTCATACTGTACGTCACCTCTTAATTAGCAACCAAAATGCAATGAACAGATTGTACAGTTTACCATCCTAGCCCAGCTCCTACACTTGCTATTTGTGCGTATACAGCATATTTAAAGAGACCCCCATCCAGCAGGATTTTCGTACTGGCTCCATCCCTGGAACAGAACCACCATCAACTAAATGCCACTTCATGGATGCCTTAGCCTGCAGCAGCAGCTGGCATTACCAAGCAGTTGAAAGGACATTTTAATCTCCTGTTTAATGCATTTTTCTCCACCTGGGATAAGAAGCCAAAATTGCTGTTAGCAAAAAATGCCTTAGTCATTAACTGAAAGTGCCTTTTTTAAAAGTGTTCCATTACTCCCCTACTGGGAAATTTCAGACTCTATTAGCATTTTTTGAATTTGTATTAGTGGTACCTGAATGGTAAAATGCTAACGGATGAACACTTAGCTATTTTCCACAGATTTTGCTTTTGGGCTCTCCTTGTACAGGAGCAAAAAAAGAGAACGGGGTCAATAGACTGTACTCCTCATCTAGCTCTCTGGGATTGAAGTTCACAGTCAGAGGAATCATCTTAATTTTCTATTATTCTGTCCCTGCAGAAGCACAAAAGACTGGATTTGGGGACTCTCTTTTACCTAAGGGCAACTAAGAGGATATTAAATGTTCTTTAAATGCAAGTCTTGTGTATTTAAATCACATGCATGCTGGGCTGGTATTACCTTGCTTTGGTGATCAGAGTGCATTGAATTCAGGCTGTAAGAAAATAGAAATTCTCCCATTGAAACACATGCTGTTAGCAAAAGGGCTGGTCTGTCATTTTGGCACAAGAGACCTGACATTAAAAAATAAGAGCCATCCAAGCAATGATTTGAATCAAACATAATTTAGATTGAGATTCTTTCACATTTTTGTTTATTTTATTTTCTGTCTACTAAACACCCACCTACATTTTAGAAATCTTCTGAAATATGAGATAAGCCTGATACAGTTGTGGTTTAGTTTTGCTTAGCTTCTGTAAGGACTGTGTTAGTCGTGAGCTAAAATAAATATATAAATGTAAGATAGTCACTAGGGTCCCAGATTGAAAATACCAATATACTGAAATCTTCTACCAAAATGCTTGACTGTCTAGTAAAAACCAAAGGGGACAAATAGAAGGTCAAGACATATTTTGAAAATACTGTAGCTAAATTTATTCCTTGCTTTACTACCACATTCAACCAATTGAAAAATATATTGTCATCTTATATAACTGCCTCAGAGATCCTCTTCATGTCTTAAGTTTTACTTCTGCTGTTCCCTGGTTTGGTAACAGAATAAGCAAGCCTCCTTTGATATGCAGAAACTATGGTTTCCTTAAGGTATAAGTGAAAATGAAGTCCTTTTCCAATAAATGATGGAGGCAGCAGGGATAAAGAAAGAATATTGGATTTAACAGGGATTACGGCTAACAAGGCACAAGTCCCCAAGGATGTGAATTTTCTGGAGAAGTATGAGAGAGTAGGGCAAAGGGCCTGAGTTAGAGAATATGGTAGGAAATACAATGGGAAGAGAAATAATTAGGAATTTTCTAAAATTGCTCTTTATTATGGGAATACTCAGAAATTATAATTAAAATAACACTGAAAGTCATAAAATAGTGGCCTTCCAGTGGCTTAGGATAAATATTCCATACCAATCAGCCGTATCCTTATTACATTCCTGCTTCTAAGCCCTGCTGAAAATATAAGCAGCTCAAATGTGGTGAACAGTTGCAAATGGCCAGTTTGGCTGGTTTATTTGAACACAGAGGTATATATGTGGATATAGATAGATAGATAGATAGATAGATAGATAGATAGATAGATTGATTGATTCAAATTCCACTGAGGTGTTAATCTTCCTAAAGCAATCCCCTGAGTGAATCATCAGCAAATTTGACTGCATCTGTTATGCAATATGGCTTCATTGTGCATGTTTAAAATTTTAATAGAAATTTTTAGAGTACCAGTTGTGACTTCTCTTTTATAGTCTAATTGAAAACCTTCTGTAGTCAGAAGACCACAAACACACTGTTGCCTTTGGAGTGGAAGTCAATGGAATACTTCTGCACAGAATCCAAATGTACCTTCAAATTCTATCCTCAACTATATGGGGGTTTTCTCTTAAATTCCTTTCTCAGAAGCTCATAATTTTGAGGAGCTTTCTTGTTATTTTAAAAAATCCCTTTATAATTTTATGTGTATATGGAATGTGACAAAAAGGTTACTTTAAGAAGATTAAAGAAATTTATATTAGCATGTTAGAAAAGATTATATTATAAAATTGATTGTCATATTCTGATAAATTTTATAGCATATAAAGACAAAATTCAACATTTGCCACTTAACAAGTCATTCATAGTATTTAATTTACTTTAATTTAATTGTGTTATGAAAAAATAACGTCTTGAGTTTGAACAAATTTATAAAATAACACATCACGTTTGAATTGGGAGACTGAATGTCTATTAGCATGTAGATTGAAATATAACTTTTTAAATCAAAATAGACAAGAATTCTTAGCTGAATTAAAATTTAAAATTTTTATATTTTTAACTAAAATCTTTTTTAAATATAATTTTTATGTTATTTTCCCTCTAAATGATGGGAAGTTTAGGAGGTTTGCAAGCACATCCCACAAATGACACATAATGGATATTTAAAAGTCTTCATCTTAGTAGATAAAAATACAAATCAGATATATTCATCACTTTATTTTTTTTTCTTTTAACATTAGGTCTCATAGTACTAGAGACATCTTGCTTCTGCTCAAGAGGAAAGCAACTCCGAATTCTGATCATATGAAAGCAAATAAAGACCATCTTTAGATAATTTTGTAGAGTTATATTCTCCTTATCTATCTTTGTTTCATCTTTTGTTATGTTTTCTGTCTTTTATCAACATTACATTATAGCTAAAACTGGTATATGACTAAGAATAAAAATTTGGAATTGTAGAATGGTTAACCATCATAGCTCCTAGGGGAGTTTAGTTGATTAACAAATTAAGTGACTGTGTCATGATACCACTCACCACTCAGTTGTTATACCCTGGGATTTACTCAGACTACTTCATTTCAAAGAGAGAAAATATTTAAATAACAGTTTTATCAATTTAAAATTTAAAGGAAAAAATATACCATTAGCCCTATTAAAAATGTGACCCTGTATTTGTGTTATGCTAACATTCCTGAAAATTTCTCAGATCTTAATTTCCAGGAACTTAAAATCCCCTAAGAGATGATAGCGACCACCATGCTGTATTATCCCTAAGGTCACATTCCAGGTAGAATACAAGGCTGAGTGAACCATGGAATTGTCTCATAGAACTCTTTAATTCATTTACTCAACATATACCTCTTGAATTATACTATGTATTAAGCCAGGCAGGCAGTGTACTAGGATTTAAGGATAAGGAGATGAAAAAAACAGAATCCTAGTTTTCAAGCAACTCACTATCTAAATTAGGGCACCAAAACCAAACAAATAAGCAATACTGTTCTGCTAAGTGCTGAAACAGAAGTATGAACTACTGGATGGAGGCAATGGAGGCAAAAGGTACAAAGAAATGATAAATTGTGCAGGGGACAGTTAAAGAAATCCTCACAAAAGAAATTACACTTGAACTAAATCTTCAAGTATAAGCCAAAATTTGTTGGGCAACATCAGATGGGGAAGGGCATTTCAGCACAGAGAATGGCACATGCAAAGCAGAGCGTGCCCTTTTCAGAAGATATGTGAGTAAGCCTGTAATTTAAGGTCACATGTAAGAGTAAACAAGTTGAAAATGGTGGACAAAGAATTTGCATTTATATATAGGCAATGCGGAGATACTGAGGAATTTCAGCACTGCAATAAAATGACCAGATGCATTTTAGAAAGACGATTTCTGACAACCAGGACTCTTCCTATCCTTTACATCATCCTTGCCTCTGATCCTTCCATCACCAACATCTGATGAGAGAAGAGTGAAACTGTAGGATATTGATAACATTTAATATAGGTATGTTGTTATTTGGAGAAAAAAAAGTTGAATGAATTTGAACATACTGGATTTTTAACTTATATGGGTATTCAGTGACCAGTAAGAGAATTATTGCTGATATTTTTTGAGATGCTTAGCCAATACTATTTTACATAATTTTATTTGTTTTCCATCTAGTCACAGCTCACATCTATCCCCTAACTTTCAAAGAGAGTAGTTGTGTTCAACATGTATAATGTTAAGGAATATTCACATTTTGGAGTTTTTTTAAAAAAACTTATTTACTTGAAATTATAGCCTATAAACAAATTCCTCTTCTTTGTTATGAAACCACAATATTATAGATCTAATTTTAGAAATACACATATTCATTTTAAGCATGCATATTCATTTTATGTATGTGTGTATGTCCCATTTTTAAACTTTTACTTCATTTATATAAATTAACATGGATATTTGGGGTCTGGACACCCATGCACACATGGAGGGCAGTGACACAAGAATTGTCACGTTAGCCTGTGTGGAACAGAATACTTTCGTGTTTGAGGAACACTGTTTTACAGAAAATCTTAAACTATGAGTCAAGGTCATAATCAAATATTTAAAACACTAGGGTTTTCTTCCCTTGTAGGGCCATTTATTGGGTTATAGCCATGTCAGGAATTGTTAGGCGCATTTCATGCAGTATGTCTAATCCCCACAACTCAAGCAGTTATATCCATATTCGAAGATGAGAAAGTTAAGGGTCACAGAAGTTATACAGATTTTCCAAGAGTTCTCTCTCCCCTGCTATACCTTCCGACGAGATCTTGATCTGTAATATTCTCTCTTGTCTTCTTGATTGTAATCCCTGATTTTCCTGACCTAGGTAGCAGCCTAACTCTGTCCTCCCAGGTCCCTGATTCTGACATAACAGCTTGACTGATACTTTGTATCTCATTTTGGACCACACACCTGATTTTGATCTTCTAGATACTAACCTCAATGCTGTCTTTGCTATTAATGCAAAATCTTAATCTCTCTGTTCACCATAAGAGAATAATTTGACTCCAATTTGAATCTTGCTGCCACAGAAGCTGATTTCTTCTGAAGGTCACTAATGTAGAGAAAAGACATGAGTCTAACATTCAACTTACAATAGTGATATTTTTTTTAGAAAATGCAATAGAGAGATTATTTAACATTGTTTTCAATTAAAATATGATTAAAAAGAAATATAAAATGACATGGATTTATTTTCCATTCTACATCATGATTACCTAAAGGAGAATATATGTGAGAGAAAGAGACAGAGACAGAGAGAGAGAGAGAGAGAAGAGGAGGAGGAGAAGGAAGAAGAGAAACGGAAGAAGTGTTTATAGCTGAGTAAAGAGCATTGGCATGGAGTGAGGCAAGACTGGGTTTGGGTTCTGGTTCTTCCCTAATCACTGTGCGACCACCTAACCTCTCAAAGACATGGTTCCCTTTAAAACAGGATTAATAACATATTCACATGGTTACTGCGAGGATTAGACGAGCTAATCTGTGAAAAGCTCCTAGCCAAAGTAAGAGTCCAAAAGAAATAAGGGTACAGAGAAAGGCAAAGTAGGTTCTGAAGAGTAAAGCAAACCATTCTTGATTTTATGCTTTAGCTCTTTCATTTTAGAGTAACACTTGTTGTCATCAATAGAAATTCCAATAAGCCTACCTCACTGCTCTTCCCAGCACTTCACCCTCCCTTTAGATTTAAACTTAAAACCATTTACAAGCATAGACATAAAGGACCACTGATAAAAAATATTCTCTTTATATAATTCAAAGACAAGGGCTAGAGCTGTCCAAATGGAAGGAGCTGTTTTAATCTTTGAAACAGTTTCCTATCAAATCCTACATGGTAAGTAATAAATCATTGTTGAAGACAGAATAAGATACTACTCGACTAAAATGCCTGAAAGAACATTAGAGATGTATCGAAGTGATCCCCACGGTAGCTCTGCAGAATTTACGGCCTAGAATCTGAACCCATAGAAAGCAAAACATTCTGGCGGCCCAAGTGGCAAAGTACAGAAATGCTGTGTAGCAGAATTTAAAGTGACATAGACATGCTTACTGAATGTAGTATGTATACCAAACATACTCACTAGGTACCAGTTGCTGTGCCAAAACTTCTACAAAATTAATTTAACTTTCTAAAACATTATGGATCATAACAACCAAGAAGTTATTATTATTATGTTACAGATAAGGAGTCTGATGCTTACATAGGTGACTTGTCTAGAAAGTGGTGGAATTCTTCACGCAACTGAGTCTGAACCCAAGCAAGTGCCATCTAAGATCTCACCTTTGACGTTATGCTTCTTCAATGAATTTGGCCAAATAACTACCATTCTTCTCTAAGATAAACTTATTAGGAGGAAGTCTCAAATAAATCATCAGAAATATTGGAAGTAAGCATTAAGACAATTTCTGTATTTCCCTCTTCTCTCTTTGGAAAATTGTTTCCACTCCTATTTGAATTTCAGCACTGATGAGTATTTCATCTGTAGACAAATCACACCTTATTTCCACTTGTAAGTTGCCCAAATGAAATTCTTACTAGCACTTCAAAATGCAGGTTTTTGAAATGCTAGAGATACATAAGACGTATTTTCTAAAAACAAATAATGTTGGTTTTCTAAATAAAAATTATGTGAGGAAACACATAATATAAAGCATTTATTAAAACACTTGCATTAAAACTCTTGATAACAAATAACTTATTCCAATATTAGGAGACTTGCTGTTCAGTTTTATTCTCTTGATTTTCTAATCTTTTGAAAAATAAAACATGCTTTGCTATTTAATGATTATTACAGTTAGAGTTGATAAAGAAGAATAGTTTATATTTTAAATTTTCATTTTACTTACTTAGTTTTATGTATTTAAAAAACAAAGCTCTGGTTTGGAAAAAGAACTACCATTAGACAAACTTCCATATATTTTAAAAAGTTCAAAAGGAAATTAAAATTCTAATTTAAAATCTAATATAAATAGCCAAGAAAAACTGTATAGTTAATAGCTGTATTTTAGCACTAGAAATCATGGCTACTGTAAATGTACAGACTTCAATAATTTTAAGGAGCAAACACAAATCTTGTTTTTCTTTCACCCTGACTACAGAGAAAGTTGTTAAATTATATACAAAGCTGTTTCCTCTCATTTTCTATATACTTTTACCACAGCAAAAGTGTTTCTATTCATTATTCTAAATACTGCTTTCAAGGCAATAGTACAACATGGTAGCCCTTCTCACTAGAGATTGCTTTGTTTTTGAAGAAATCCCCTTTAATGTTTCAGTGACAGAATCAAAAGGCATGGGAAACAGCCCAGCTAAATGAAGGCTTCAAAACAATGCCCCTGTACAGCTCTCGCCGAACCCATTACCACTTCCCAAGATGACAGAGTATTTTTGCAGGTACAGTAGGGAAGGACAAGTCTAGGCTGTCCTGCCTCTTGACAGAGGAGATAAATCACCCTACACACCGGAGGATACCTTTCCAGACTGCACGCTGGGAACTTCATTATACAAGCTGTGCCACATATTACTATGCATAATGCTGCTGATTGGACATAGATGCATATCCACAGCCTATTTCTGTCATTGTCTTATGGGGAAAATATCCATTTTTCCTCCATAGACAGATACAGGCTTGAAAAAGACATGAAGAAAATGATACCGTGTGCCCAAAGATCTCGATCTTTAGCAAAATATGCTCTTGACTAATGATTTGCTTAACTTGCCCTAACCCTATCTCTTGGTGCATAAAACAGGATCATATTATTATGGTTTTATATTCACACAATCTCCCTAGATCTGAATGTGATGTTATCAAATATGTCTTGTTGCCCCTGGTTGCAGCCTCATTAAGAAGAGGGCAACATATTTCCCCGTAGAAGAATATTTAGTGCGTTTTTCTTTTTAATTGGTAATCCTTTTGGTTCATTCATAAAATACAAACTTTATTTACTTAGTTTTGCTCATATGCCATGAATGTAGTTTAATTTAATTTGGACCAGTGTGATAATGAAAAAAATTGTAAGGGAAGACTTATAATCTTCAGACTGGAAGCACAGTGTCATTTTCACAGTCAACAACATAAAATTAATGACCCAAAGGAGATAAAATTAATGAACATAACTATTAGCATGTTTCTTGTAGTTTGAGAACACTAATGTAATTTTAGATGGAGATTCCTTAAAATTTAGCTTCTTCTTGGGGAACTTTCTGTGTTGAAATACTTCTGCCACTTCTGCTTTGGTCGAATAATACTGCCCATTGAAAAGTACATGCAACATTCTTGTTGTTAGGTGTGACACCTTAAGCATTGTAAAAGTAGAAGAAGGTTATCTTTAACCTTAAGCTAAATCAATTTTCTTAGTAAAATAAATTATAGTCTCAGTGTTCAAAATCTACCAATACAGAAAAGAAAACAACAACAACAACCAATAAGGCTTTAAAACACCAATTGCCAGCTCTTAAAAGTTGCTTGTGGGCAAAAGACAGAAATAATTTAGATTTTACATTCCTTTGCTCCAGGACTAGTCTAATATGCCATTTTAGGTGTGTTTATGGTGTTAAGAAAGTTGGTTGTCATTAAACAATGTTTCCACTGCAATTAACATCACTAATGCTCACCAGAGAAGTGCTTCCAAAATTCTGTGAGACCCCAAAGATAAGCTTCAGAGTGGCAGCTGTCACATGATGCATTATACAATCAAGTTACTCCTATCAGACTTAAATTTTTTTAGTTAGAAATATATTTGTCACTTTTTAAATTATCAACATTATCTTCTGTTGATTGACATTTGGAGTCTGAGTTTACTAGTTTTGGTCTGCTTTTTGGATGTACCAATTCTACTTAATCCCCGTAAGAAAAAAATAAACACAATTCCATCTGATTTTCTGATTTTAGTCCCTTGTGTCACATTACATGATCTCAAAATATTAGGGGAAAGTCTCCAACAAACTTCTTAGTGGGGAGGAAGAACAAAACAGAGTGGGGACCGCAAAGTGTCCCAATCATGAATAAATCCCCAGACCCTGCATCTGATCTGTGACTTGCAAATTATTCCCATTAATTTTTCCAGCTTTACTGCGATATAACTGACGTATAATATTGTATAAGTTTAAGGTGTACAACATGACGACTTGAGACATGTACATATTGTGAAATGATTGCCATAATAAGGTCAGTTAACACATCCATCACTTCACATAATTACAATTTACGTTTTGTGGTATGAACATTCAATATTTAATTTCTTAGTGACTTTCAAGTGTATAATACAGTATTGTTAACTATAGTCACTATGCTCAATAGCAGGTTCACAGAAATTATCCATCTTATAATTGGAAGTTTGTATTCTTTGACCATTGAAACTACAGATGGATTTGAGTAGTATGGATATTTTAGCAATATTAATTCTTCTGATCCAAAAACATGGGATATCTTTGCATTTATTTGGGACTTCTTCAATTTCTTTCATCAATGTCTTACAGTTTTCAGTATACATATCTTTCACTATCTTGGTTAAATTTATCCCTAAGTATTTTATTGTTTTAATGCTATTGTAAATGGTATTGTTTTCTTCATTTCACTTACAGATATTTTGTTGTTAGTGTATAGAAATATGACTAATTTTTGAATGTTCCTTTTATATTCTGCAACTTTAGTGAGTTCATTTATTAGTTCTAATAGATTTTTTATTTTTGGTAGGATTCTATGGGGTTTTCAATATATATCATGTCACTATCTCCTACCTAGATCCCAAAGCTCCTGTGCTTGTGGATTGATGCAAAATCATTGTTGGTGAAGCAGGTCACACCAGGGATGTCTTATTCAGTCATTTTGCTGATGTCATTCTTCCTTTCATTACTGTTTTTACTTTATGTTTGGAATGCAAATGAGTGTTTTTAATCACAAGTATCATCAAGTCAATACTTATACACATACAAATATTTAATAATGTCAGGAACTAACATAAAAATTTGGATTCACTTTGTATTTCCCACATGTATTATCCAAAATTATATTTTAGCTGAAGATGCAGTAATATGTTGGTTAAACACTTTTTTTTTTTTTTAAGGCTGCTTCTTTCAATGGTAAAACCAATGTGGAAAAAACTGTGATTTCTTGTTAGCATATATAAATTAACTTCTGTATTTCTTTTCTTTCCATTTACTCAAATAATTTATTAAAGGTAGAATTTTTGAGGAGTTGACAGTAATGAAGAAATAGAATCATTTGTCTAAATACTTTTAATCCCTAGACCAACAGCAATGTTAAAATATTTTTTTGCTGTTGTTCTTGATTTCTGTACATTTTCTAAATGAAACAAGCAGTGGTAGAATAAAATCAACAAAGAATCAAAGGTAATGGAGTGGTAGGTGGCTTAATGACACAAAGGAAGATGCTGGATCTGCCAGGAAGAAACATGTCAGCAAAGGACCCAGCCTTTCCTTTGACATCTTCAGTCACTTCATGATCTGCTGTGACGCAGGTATGACTTATGGTATTTTCATGATGAACAATGGCTGACTTTTTCAAGTGACAGCACAGATGAAGACAAAAAGAGAACCAATTCCTCATATTATGTAAGAAGGTTTTCAAATAAATAATATTTAGAAAAATCACTAAAACTCAAGTTCAAATGACCTTCATAGGCTATATTACCCACTTAGATGTATCAACTTATGTCTTAAAATAGAAGACGACATCACATTGGTCCCTTTGTACTCAGGTCTTCAAAAGCATTGTCAATATTTAGTATTTAGTAGAAATGTTCTCCTAATTTTAGTATTATATGCACTTTTTGATGCTTGTGTAGATTTTTCAGAAGCTACGTCCTCTTCTTTTGGGAACAGGTAAATATTCTTAGCCTCAGGCCATTAATGGTCCTCAGGCCATTAATTGACTTCCTCTATGCAGGCTGTTAGAAGCAGCCAGCACCTTTCTGGCTGTGTACACAACTGCCAGAAGTGGTGGCAGAGGAATCATAATAGCATTATGTTTTCCAAAGGAACTGTGAAATGTCCCTTGT
The DNA here is from genome assembly GCF_028021215.1 of Eschrichtius robustus. Lineage (NCBI taxonomy): Eukaryota > Metazoa > Chordata > Mammalia > Artiodactyla > Eschrichtiidae > Eschrichtius > Eschrichtius robustus. Next base: position 71,422,637 of record NC_090825.1, read on the forward strand.
CCTAGAACCATCTATGGATATGATCTGTTCATCTTTTGATAAAATTGTGCAGAGTTACATAATTGTATTAGTCTGTTCAACCTGTCAAAACAAAATGCCATAGACTGGGTGGCCTTAACAACAGAAATTTACTTATTTTCTCAAAGTTCTGGAGGTTGAAAGTCTGAGATCAGGGTGCCAGCACGGCTGGGTTCTGGTGAAGATACTTTTCCTGGTTTGCAGATGGTCATCTTCTCTCTGTGCCCTCACATGGCAAAGGAAGAGCAAACTCTCTGATGTCTCTTCTTATTAGGTCACTAATCCCATCATGAGAGTCCCACCCTCATGACCTCATCTGAACCTCATCACCTCCCAAAGGTCCCATCTCCAAACACCATCACACTGATGGTTAGAGCTCAACATCTGAATTTGGGGGGAACACAGTTCGGTCCACGGTAGTAACAATCTTCTTTTTGGTGTCAAATAACCTCATTACAGTCAACTCCTTGCAAAGGAAGATAAGATTCATTCAGTCAGTCTCAGGGTTTGTGCAAGCAGCATGAAGAAAAGTCTGAGAATTTTAACATTAATTTATGACTGTTTCCCAACACATTGCAGTGATGTAGTTTTTATGTAGAAGAGGCTAAAAGGAATCAATCTGCTTGTAAACAGTGGCATGGAGACCAGTCTGGGAACTTCAACTGATGAAAAAGATAATAGTGGAGACTACTGGATTATTTCTGCTGGTAATGAAAGATAGGAATTAGTGCCCACCCACCCTTAACAAGAACTCTCTTCTGAAGCACATGGAATGGGAGAATCACCCAACACCTACTCAGGGTTCACCATGAGCAGAGCACTCTGATAGAGCTACACGACAACCTTTAGACATTGCTAGACTGCCTTCAGTTACTGTGCCAAATACCCATACTAGATATACTGTAATTTAGTCAGTATGGTTAAGTTGAAAAATGCATACAATGAAAACAAAAAACCATTGAAATGCTGATTAGAGACGGCTGATTTCTGAAGGTTCTGAGTCTGAAGCCCATTCAATTTTATTAAAAATTTTAATAGTTATTAGAGAGGTTTTAGAGACAGCACCAAACAGGGGGCTTTTTCTTGATATAACTAAAAGGATTTTTTTTTAAGTAATATATTTCTTACTATGTGATTCAATGTTATTGAAGACCCTAACTGTGTACGACCTAAAACCATCTTTCATGTCACCACTACTACCCTCTCTCTATTCTATGAATCACTGATCTAGGTGGTCAAAAAATGTTTAGAACATAGGATCCACCCATCTGAAGCTTACTTTGGAGTCATGGAGAGGTGACCAGCACAACCACAACTACACTATATGATAATGAAAAAGATAAGCAACCCAAGGGAAGTATAGGATGTTTGGAAGATCAATTGAAGGACAGCAATAAAGGATCACTTGTGATTTGGAATCCAAAGAAGATTCAATGAAAGATGTGCTATTTGATATAGCATTTAAAGAATTAATAAATATTATCAACTCCCAATGGTTAAAAGGCATCCAAACAGAAAGCATGGTAAAAGCAAATTTCAAAAGCAGGAAGGCACCTAGCACATTCAGGAAATGGTGTACACTCAAATTAAGATATCAGGTAAGACTATAAGAATAGGGTTAGAACATGCTAGAGAGGGTAGAGCAGAATGGAGAGGATGTATTGTATCAAGACAAACAATTTGGCTTTTTGGGGACAGAGCATAATCTGGCAAGCAGTATGGAGTCGAAAGGTTAATCCGATGATGTGGTACAGGATAATTCGTGATGAGAGAGACTGAAGGTGGAAAGATTACTGCTGTGATCCAGAAAAGAAGCAGTCAAGAACTGACTAGAGTGGTGACAATGGAAACAACAATAGTATCAATGATAGCCATCATGTATTGAGGCATTCTGGAGCAGGCAATGTATCAAGTCCCTTATGTGTACTAAAGCATTAATACTTATAATAACTTATTGAGATACATAATATTTTCATTCTCATTTTACAAATGAGGAACTGACCTAAAATTGCATGCCAGAATTAGAGTTTACATACAGATTACTTAATTCTAGAGATGAAGTTTCTAACTATAATATCGCAATATAGAGGAATGTACAGAAATAGCTCATTTAGAGCTATTATGGTGTCAAAGCAAGACGACTAGTGACTTACTGGATATGAGGGTTAAGGACGAAATCAAGAATAATATTCAAAATCTGAGCATAGGCAAATGAACTGATATTGAAAAAAAGAGGAAATTAAGAAGTGGGCAGTATTAATAGGACACCCAGGAAGTGAGATTAAAAAAAAAAAAAACACAAAGGAAAAGCTACACAATTTGAAGAGAAATCAAGGTATCAACTTAGGTGGATCTGATTGGTACCCTGCCTAACTTCTGAGAATAAGACCAAGGTTTGCTCCTTAGTTTCCTCTATTTTGAGCATCAAATAGTTAGAAGGAGAGAATAGGACTTCCGTAATTTTTTTTTCCTACTATGACGTTAAGAACATTTCTTCATAAAGATATGTTCTTCTATTTTATATTTTATGAAGAAGAATTGTATATTTTTATTAGTAAGCTCACTGCTTCTGTAACATTCGTTATACTTTACAATAGCAATTATACCCTCTAGTCCCCTGCTTACTTTAATTAATGCCTAGTTTGTTAAAGAAAGAAGTACCTTCAGCTTTACTCTAGGGTAAGGAACAAACTAGTTACAAACTACTGATGATGGATCAGCCTGGGGACTAATCATTAGGTATATCTCAGCAGTGTGTAAGACTAATTTCCCTTAAATTATTTCAATGAAAATCATGTTTGTTCCTCTGTCTCTCTTCTATTTCAAGCCCTAAATTTCCCTCAGATGCAGTCAAGAAATCACTGGGTCAAGGGTAGGGATGTTAGTTATAGATACAAGAAGAGGGTTCAGCTTTAGGCTACTGGGGTGCTAATCAGAGCTAACATCTTCAGTGTGCCAGGCAATGTTCTAAATGCATCGCATATAGTAATGCCTTTAATCCTTCCAATACTGTTATTGTTTGCATTATACACCTGTGGAAAATCTGAAGCACCGAAGTATTGTCAAACTACTAAGTGTTAGAGCTGAATTTCCAATCAGTCACTACAATTGCAAAACCTGTGTTCTTCTACTGTCTCTTAGATTTAGTTCTGTTAAATAGCAGCACCTCATCTTAAAAATATACGAGGCTATTTACACGAAACAAATGAAAAAACAGGTTTAGCTAAGTACCCATAAAACTTAGGCTTAAGGAATAGGAAACTACTGCTGAAGGAAGGGTACTATTTTGTTGCGAATTGTTCATTTTTTCCATTCAACACAATTTATTGAACACCTATTATTTTTAATCATTCAAATGATCAGCATTGATAGAATCTATCAGACAACTGGTTAAAACTACCACATTTTGTCATTTTGCACATCAAAATTAGTTTAATTACCATGAAATATTTGAACTAAATAAAATTTTAAATGAATATACCTGTTCTCAGTCTTGTGAAATGGAAAGTTTGAGTGGCAATTAACAGCAACAAATCTTCATGGAATTACCAACATACAATCTTGATCTACAGCTTTGAGAAATGAGTTTTGATAACCCAACTGTTTCCCTCTAGGCCTTTATGATGTTTCAAGCTTGGTCAAAAGGGAGAAACAGGAGGGATCACACATCAGGAGTCATTCAACATCTCCAGAAATCTATTACGTATTCAAGTGTGTTTGTCTCCCAAGTGGTAAGGTTCTGTCTGTTGAAACCCCAAGATGGCCCCCTTCCACCAATGGAAGCATTTAGAATAGCAGTTGTACGAGGTAAGAGATGGGCTCTTTTTCTTTCTCATCCTGCAGAAAGCATTGTCCTTATATTTTTGGTTACAGGGAACTACATTTCTTCTTTCTCCTATAATCTTCTCAGACTTACATCTGTCTCATCTTTTCTTAACTTTGAACACCTAAACATCAAAGAATTTCTTCTATGGTAAAAAGAAAGCAAAGGTGATACAGACAAATGCACATTTTCAATGAGTCTCAAAGAATCCTATCCTGATTAATGTTGGACTGCAATCCCAAAGCCATTAGCCTTTATCCCCATCACCCACTCCCAAAGTAATAACCATACCAAAAATGTGTTTTGGTGAATTGAAAAACAAACAACTCCAAAAAAGGGCTGTAGAAACTATTTGACATATGGGTGGTGTTTTGCCTTCTTAACTGGAAGAACAAAATGCTTTGTGTGGAGTAGTGGCTGTTGAAGTTCTGCTCCTCCTAGGACATAAAGAGACAGAGGAAGACTTCCTTCAAAAATTATAAAACAATTCTTGTAGTGTTCAATGTCTACATGTTTATTTGGTTCATTGTTTTGTCTGAATCTACCACTTACTCTCTGTTTCAATAGCATGCAGTCTGAATGAACATTATTTCAATTTCAGCTATAAGCAACCTTTTGGACTAGATGAAATTTCAGATTGCATAATATGTGTTTGTATTTTTATCATTTTCACTTCTAACTGGGATAGACATGCTACATTGCTATGTGTTATTAAGTAGACACCAGATTTTATCCTAGACTTGATGTGCTTCAGTTATGGATGAAAGCTGGAGAAGACTTTGGCAATTGTTAAATATGAGTGAAACTGTATTAGTAAACATATTACACTTTCACAAAGACAGCTACTGGTTACTTTTTAGAAGTTCCATTAATAGCATGGATTGGTACATGCATGCTCTGGAATTTTCTAGATATATCATTCTACTAATGATACTTCCAAATTATATTTTTATTTTCAAAAAGGAAGAAAAAGTTCAATTTCATTCAACCTGTAATTCATTGTATCAAATAGTCATTTTCAACCCTTTTTTTAGATCTTCCAGAGATCTTCCTTTAGTCACCACAAGTACTGTTATAAAATGTAGAAGAGAATTTCAAAAGAAAATAAAATCAATTTAAGTCAATTTAATTTTACAAATATTTGTACAAGAAATTAAGCAGTAAAACAGTTGGTTATGGCAATTCTAAGAGACTGGGTAAATGTTTCAAAGTCTAATTTACCCAGATGTTAAATAAATGTTCTCTTACATCTTCCTACTATTTGTTTTATGTTTATTATTTATTAACATGTTGATATTAATGAATATATATGTAAATGAAGTCCATATTACCAACAGCTGAAAAAAAGTCGTTATGCTAACAAAAGGAATTAATCCTAAGTCACTGAACAAGGCTGAATTGTGTCCCTCCAAAATTCATATGTTGAAGGTCTAACCCCCAGTACCTCAGAATGTGACTATATTTGGAGATAAGGTCTTTCAAGAGGTAATGAAGTTAAAATGTGGTCCATAGGATGGGACCTAACCCAATCTGACTGGTGTCTTTATAAGAAGAGGAGATTAGCACACAGACACACAGACAGAGGTAAAGACCATGTGAGGACACGTGAAGAAGGCGGCAAGCCAAGGAGAGAGGCCTCAGGTAAAAACACTTTTGCTGACGCCTTGATCTTGGACTTCTAGCCCCCAGAACTGTGAGAAAATACATGTATGTTGCTTAAACCACCCCACGCGTGATATTTTGTTACGGCAGGCCTAGCACACTAATACAGCCACCAATTAGCATCAAATCCTTTTAACTGGGAACCAAATTCAAAATAACTGTATTTTAGATTTAGAGTGAATGGGTTGCTTTATTTCACTGTAACCAATTAACCAGTTAGTCAGTTAATAGTCTGAATAACGGCTTGATGATAAAGATATTTTATGTGGTCTCTCACCAAACTCCAACCGAAAATGTCAATGCTCTGGAATGATTCTGAACATGCATCCTTGTCACAAAACACCATTTAATCCAAAACAAATAACTGAGATTTTAAACTAGACTTTCATAAATGCTGATGATTCATTCTTATATACAGACACTCATCTCATGAGTTAAAGCAATAATTGCTAGTACCCTGTAATATCATTGTGAGGATACAGCAAAGATAAACGATATTTAATGGAAATAGTCACTCTTTATTCCTTTTGTTAATAAGCACGTTCTTTGTTCCAAATCTTGTTTTCTCAGATTATTCATGTGAAAAGAAGAGAAGTTATTGGGGAAAAAGAACTGTTTTGCTGCGGTTTGCAAGGCAGATGGAAATGCAGGGAGTATCAATACCAGCAAGTCTCACATTTGTTACATCAACTAACTTGCAAAGTCGCAGTTAGGTGGTTTACAGTGGTCTAGATCATCCTATTTGCGTCATCAACATATCACGACCTCTTTTGCATTGCAATTGTTCTTGCTTAAGCATCCTACACAAGTCAAAGTGTTGAAAGACAACAATGATAAATGCAATCTTATCATCAATATCAGCCCTTCCTATGACTATTAATGATTTTTGGGGGGAAACTTGTCAAAACAGTTGTGTATTAGATTTTGACACCTCTTCATTTTTAAGGGAGGCTTACTGTGTATATTTCTTGCATTATTATTATTTTCCCCCAACATAATTAATTTTGTGGACATTTGCTATCAGAGCTTGTTACTTAAGACAGAGTTGCTGAGGTTGTTATGACTCATAGTTCAATCCAGCAGGAGGTGGCTCAACCTTACATGTGAGATAATAAATAGGGCTGTCATTATAAACAACTTAAGCACACAAATAAACGATTAGAATTTCTAACTTTTAAAAGGCAGAAAACTCCCTTCACTTCTCCAGAGGAGGAATTATGGGGCTACTGCTACATGAGTTGTTATGTTTAATTTCGGCTTGTGCAGCAGGCTCTGCCCCATGAAATTTCGATTTAGCCTATCAGAGACAAACCCTTACTTACAACCTCCTGTCATTTGAAAACTTTCTTCTTTTATTTTCATCTTCTTATGTTAAAAGAGCAGCCTGAAATCATTCTCATTCTGCTTGCAGTGAAGAAAGAAATAACAGCTTACATGACTGATGAAGCTAAAATCATTTCAATGATAAGCTATATATAAAGATGGACTAGAAGATTCACCTTTTAGTGAATGATGCCAAGTCGATATTAAAGGTACCACAGCAATTAATCCAAACTGACTGTCTCATTGCAGAAAGTCACTTTTCCTTTTAAACAAATAGTTCAGGAAAAATTTGCCTTTGCATATCAACACAATACTACCTTTCCAGAAAGGGCTATGAAAATAACTATAGACACTGCATTTGTTCCAAATGTGGAATAGAAACTATATCATGTCATTTATTATATAGTGATTTAAAGATACCAGAAATACCTTCCTGGAAAATATTCTACTCACTGACAAGGATAAGCAGCAAACATCCATATTCAAGGAAAGAAAAAATATTGATAATTAGAACCTATTCGAAGGAAGCAAAACTTACTGGTCTCTTCAAAGCTTATGTAATGTATCAGCTTGATTATCCCCCAACATACCAGGGAGTAACATTTCCCGGACCCAAAGAAGAATGCTTGCTTTGAACCCCACTCCTAGTTTGCTTATTTATCTGGGCTCCATCCTGCTTAAATATTAAGATGGATTTCAGGGGTTTAGTAGCAGCTCTAATGAAAAGCAAAAGATAATCAAGGTGACACCTTGGAGAAAACTGGGATAAAGTGCTCCCTGGTCTTCCTTGGCCATGTTTGGCACTTTTGTCTTCTGCATTCCAGAGACTGCATTAGCTCTGCAGTGTGTGCGTGTGTGTGTCTGTAAACACGTCCATATACACTAGCATACACTAAAGAAAGAAGGATAAGTCAGGGAAGATAACTTTATTCCTGCTGTGTAAAGCATCCAGACTTAAGGGTGTGTAAAACTGAAGTAATGTTACCTAGGTCCTTGAAATTGGAATTTTCCACCCATAAGTACCCTTTCACATTGCATCAAATGTTGGTGTATCAGAGTAAGCTTGTAGGTTTGGCTTTTGATGTAAGGAAAATGCAAGAGTTGAATATTCTGGCAAGAGTAAGGCAAACCCTCCTCTTAACTTTCTCTTCAAAGATATTCTTTAGAGCCTCCTTTTATGGCTGAAGGTTTCTTCAGTATTTTACAATTAATCATTTGGCAGTGTTAGTTTGGATGTAGAAGGAGTATTTGTTAGCCAAGAGTTACGCTAAAGCACAGACTTTAGAGACTTGCAGATTTCAGGAAAAGAGATCCTTTCTCTTAGGTTTTTCTGCCTTTCCATTCTCCAAGTTGTTTCTTCCCCCCCCCCCCCCCCCCCCACTTTGGATGGCTTCGATTAGGTGCATGGAACCAAAATCATACAAAGGGTAGGTAAATGAAAGCATTTTGACGTTTAATCTGAGGAGTTCTCTGGTCTGAGAAAGAGTCTAAAGTATTTCCATAAGAGAATAGAGATTCAAGGCCAAGTTCCTTGGTTAAAGAAGATTTAGACCGAGACTACAAAAGGAGGATTATTTCCCTACGCAGATAATCAAGTACAGCTATTCTGTCCCCTTAGTTAGCCATATTAGTGTTAGTGATAGATTACCCATCAGTCAGTGTGACAGAGGTAATCAGGACTGAGTGAGGGTGGTGTTGGTAGGAATAAATGAGTTAGCAAGGCCATTGTTGATTAGATAGCTTGAGCTAAGTGTTGGGTGGCTCCAAGCTTGCTTAGACTCAGTCTGGAGTCAGGGATACAGGATATGCACCTTCGGCTCCTGTGCATAATCTCTGACCAATATAGCTTCTTCTTTGCCTCTTTTAGATAATGTAGTATTTCTGGCCCCTTTCATCATGTGTCTAGTTGCAAAGGCTCAGGAACACTGGAGGCAGGGAGGTCCATATGTACTTTTATTATTGAGTTGTGTCACATGACTAGCCAAGGGCATGCGTTTCCTTAGTGAGCAACATTCTTCCTTCTGTAGCTGATGAGAGAAGAGCCTATCCCACATATACCTTAGAGGATGACTGCACTTGCATTCATTCAGAAATACAGCAAAAAGATGAACAGTCAGTGGATTCTCTTGTTCTTATTACCATGAAACCAGAAGAAAAAGTTGTGGCTTTTATCCAGGGAATGTTTTCAGTGCCATTGGCTTGGTCAAAGGGAATATTAGCTTGGTCAGAGGGAATATTTATTAGTGTTACCACTGAGACAGGGAGTGTCCACTTCTGACTCCCTTCCCTACTCCCTCTCACTCCCTTAGACTTTCCACCATTTTTATGTTCAAGGGGTTTGTGCTCTGGGTGCCTGTAGGTCTGCTTCCAATGTAGTAATAAAAATCTCCTCTCTTTTTCCATTTCATTGGAATATTGAGGAATACTGCACTGAACTAAAGGGCTTACTATTTCTGTCCTAATAGCTCCCCTAGTAAAACTTGACCATGTTCCCTGTAGGGATGGAGTGAGGCCATTAACCAAATATTGGTACGTGAAATAGCATTTCAGGTTGAACCCACAGGATCCAAGACTAAATCCAGCCTTCAAGCTTCTACAGACTATTCAGGAACTCTGTGATATTCTCGTTATATAAATCTACTACCAGCAGAGTAGAGCCATCACCCAGAAAAATTCCAGACAAATTTATTTCCCACTGACGCTTAGAATAAAATAGTATGTGCATATTTCTATCATTGCCTTTGCAATGTTGGATTGTAACTGTCCTCTATCTGTTATTCCCCTTTGACCTCCTTGAAAACAGAAACTGAGCTTTGCTTTTTATACTTTTGTATCTGTAGGTACACAGTAGATATTCATTAGTTGAAAAACTGGAGATGTAAAGTAAACATTGGTCCCAGTGCATTGTTCTGCCTGTAATGTGAAATATCTCCTAATGGCTTAAATCATTTAATAAAGCTTTTATTGACGCTTAATTTCTACCTTGTTCTTTTTTTTCTTTTAACATCTTTATTGGAGTATAATTGCTCTACAACGGTGTGTTAGTTTCTGCTGTATAACAAAGTGAATCAGCTATACATATACATATATCCCCATATCTCCTTCCTCTTGCGTCTCCCTCCCACCCTCCCTATCCACCCCTTTAGGTGGTCACAAAGCACCAAGCTGATCTCCCTGTGCTATGCGGCTGCTTCCCACTAGCTATCTGTTTTCCATTTGGTAGTGTATATATGCCCATGCCTCTCTCTCACTTCGTCCCAGCTTACCCTTCCCCCTCCCCGTGTCCTCAAGTCCACTCTCTACGTCTGCGTCTTTATTCCTGTCCTGCCCCTAGGTTCTTCAGAACCATTTTTTTTTTTTTTTTTAGGATTCCATATATGTGTTAGCATACGTCTACCTTGTTCTTAAAAGTTTATTTACAAATGATACATTTTAATCATTGAGTTGGGCCATACACCTTACTAGCCTTCATTTTCTCCTCCTAAATAATTAATAGAAATAATAATAACAAAAATAATAATTAGCTATTATATTTACTCAGCATTTGTTATATCTCAAGGAAGTTTTCTAAGTGTTTTATACATACAAATTTAAGTCCTAGAACAATCCTAGTGAGTAGATTCATATATTTCCATTTTATATATAGGCACACTTCAGAGATATTGTGGGTTTTGTTCCAGACCACTGCAATAAAGCAAATATTATAATAAAGCAAGTCACAGAACTCTTTTTGTTTCTCAGTGCATATAAGCATTATGTTTACACTATACTGTAATCTATTAAGTGTGCAATAGCATTATGTCTAAAAAACAATGTATATACCTTAATTAAAAAATATCTTTCTGCTAAAAATACTAACCATCTTCTGAGTCTTTGGCGAGTCGTAACATCTGCTGATGGAGACTCTTGCCTCAATATTGCTGACTGATCAGGCTGGTGGTGCTGAAGGCTGGGGTGGCTGTGGCCATTTCTTAAAATAAGACGACAGTGAAGTTTGGCTTCACTTCAATTGACTCTTCCTCTCACAACCAATTTCTCTGTAGCATGAAGTGCTGTTTGATGTTCCACCCACAGTAAAACTTCTTTTAAAACTATAGTCAAATCTCTCAAACCATGCCCCTGCCTTATTAACTAAGTCCATGCAATATTCTAAATTCTTTGTTGTCATTTAAACAATCTTCACAGCATCTTTACCAGGAGTAGATCTCATCTCAAGAAACCACTTTCTTTGCTCATTCATAAGAAGCAACCCCTCAACTGTTAAAAGTTTTATCATGAGATTGCAGTAATTCCGTCACATCTTCAGACTACACTTCTAGTTCTAGATCTCTTTCTATTTCTACCACATCTACAGTGACTTCCTCCACTGAAGTCTCGAATCTCTCAAAGTAATCCATGAGGGTTGGAATCAACTGCTTCCAAATTCCTGATAATATCGATATTTTGACCTCTTCCCATGAATCATGAGTGTTCTTAAAGGCATCTAGAATGGTGAATCTTTTTCAGAAGGTTTTCAAGTGACTTTGCCCAGATCCATCAGAATAATCACTATCTATGGCAGCCATAGCCTTTTCAAATAATAAGACTTGGAAGTCAAAATGACTCCTTGATCCATGGGCTAAAGAATGGATGTTGTGTTAGCAGACATGAAAACAACAGTAGTCGCGTACAATTCTGTCAGAGCTCTTAGTGCACTGTCAATAAGCAGTAGTATTTTGAAGGGAATCTTTTATTTTTTCTGAGCAGTAGGTCTCAAGAACGGGGCTAAAATATTCAGTAAACCATGTTGTCAACAGATGTGCTGTCATCCAGACTTTGTTGTTACATTTATAAAGCATAGGCAGAGTAGATTTAGCATAATTCTTAAGGGCCGCAGGATTTTTTGAATGGTAAATGAACACTGGCTTCAACTTAAAGTCATCAGCTGCATTAGTCCCTAACAAGAGAGTCAGCCTGTCCTTTGAAGTTCTGAAGCCAGGCATTGATGTCTCCTCTCAAGCTATGAAAGTCCTAGATGGCACCTTCTTCCAACAGAAGCCTGTTTTGTCTACATTGAAAATCTATTGTTTAGTATAACTATTGTCATTAATTATCTTAGCTAGATTTTTCTGGATAACTTGCTACAGCTTCTACATCAGCATTTGCTACTTTACCTTGCAATTTTATGTTATATAGATGGCTTCTTTCCTTCAACCTCATGAACCAACCTCTATTACCTTCAAACTTTTTTTTTAAAGTTAATTAATTAATTAATTAATTAATTAATTAATTAATCTATGGCTGCGTTGGGTCTTCGTTTCTGTGCGAGGGCTTTCTCTATTTGCGGCAAGTGGGGGCCACTCCTCATCGCGGTGCGCGGGCCCCTCACTATCGCGGCCTCTCTTGTTGCGGAGCACAGGCTCCAGAAGCGCAGGCTCAGTAATTGTGGCTCACGGGCCCAGTTGCTCCGTGGCATGTGGGATCTCCCCAGACCAGGGCTCGAACCCGTGTCCCCTGCATTGGCAGGCAGACTCTCAACCACTGCGCCACCAGGGAAGCCCTAGCTTCAAACTTTTTTTCTGCAAGTTCCTCACCTCTTTCAGCCTTCACAGAATGGAAGACAGTTAGGGCCTTGCTATGGATTGGGCTTTGGCTTAAGGGAATGCTGTGGCTGGTTTGATCTTCGATCCAGACCACTAAATCTTTCTCCATATCAGCATTAAGGCTATTTTGCTTCTTTATCGTTCTTGTGTTCCTATGTGCGATTCTTCCTTTCAGTTGAACACTTTGAAGCCATTGTAGGGTTACGCATTGACCTAATTTTAATACTGTTGTGTCTCAGGGAATAGGGAGGCCTGAGGAGAGGGAGAGAGATGGGGAACGACTGGCTGGTGGAGCAATCACTACACCTACAACATTTATCAATTAAGTTTGCTGTCTTAAATGGGCACTGTTCGAGGCACCCCCAAATAATTACAATACTGACATCAAAGGTCACTGATCGCAGACTACCTCAGCAAATATAATAATACTGAAAAAAGCTTGAAATATTATGAGAAGTATCAAAATGTGACACAGAGAGACAAAGTGAAAAAATGCTATTGGAAAAATGGTCCTAATAGATTCACCTGACACAGGGTTGCTGCAGACCTTCAATTTGTAAAAACCACAATTATCTGCAAAGCATAATAAAGCAAAGTGCAATAAAACAAAGTATACCTATAATGAAAGTTAGATCTGAGGAATTCCCCACATTCACAATTTTGGTATTTTTTTGATCAATACAGTGGCCTTAAAGTTCCCCTCAGCATAATGAAGCCTTATTTTCTTGACTATAGGCCTCTGACGTCTCTTTTCTTAGAAAACTTGCAATTATAAATTCCTTTTCTCCCAGGCCTGAGATGTAAATCTTCTCCTAGCCTCTTGACAGTTCTATAACCCAGGATTGTCTTTCTCAAGGATCTGGGCGCCAACCTTTTGAAATGTAATCATCAAGAAAGATTGCACTCAATCTCACAGTCTCTGTGAGAGGGTAGGAGCCTACTTTCATGAACAATAATTAGCAAACACAAATGGCCTAATCACATTTACCAACCTCCCCCTAACCACCCCCAGTACTTTTTTCACCAACTCACTTCAGTATTGAAAAACTCTCCCACCTTTCATTTGGGTCCAATCTCTCTCCCCTATTGCAATAGTCTTAAATAAAGCATTCCTCTTCTATTTCACTCTGTACAGGGCAATTTGTCTTTGACACTGTTTGAACTTATCCTCAGCTTCCCACAGTATCTTACACGATGTCTCCTCTTTGATTCTCATAACCAAGTATTTGCCTTACTGACAGGTATATCGTCCTAGAAGTTATACAGACGTTTCTCACCATTTTCCTTTGTATCCATTCCAAGAGGGCAATTCTAGCATTTCTTCATTTATTCCTATGACCCCAACACTCTTTCTCACATTTTCTTTTCAAAATCACTTCAATCAACTTCACAGAATGTAATTTAGAAAAGGTACAGTTTCCTCAGTCTTTGTTTCCCCTCTTTTGTTCCTCCTAGAATATTCCTCTCACCATGACTAGTTACAATTTCTTCACCCTCCATAAATATATTTTCTGTATCCTCAGCCACATGAACCTAGCTTTTGTTCTGAAATTGTCAAAGTGAAATAAACAAAAGGAACAAAAAAGAGTCTATTTAAAACTAAAAGTTTCCTAAAGCTTTAGATTGCATAAAAATCCAAGATATAGACTGCATTTATTTTACTATTTCAGAGTAATTTTTGAGGATAAAATCTTCAGAAATATCCATGGATAAAACAGATTGAGGGAGTTAATCTGATGTTCAACAAGTGGGAAAGGGAAGGGAAAGGCCCATGAGATGCCCACGGTGAGGACAGAGGCCTTTTCCACAATGAAGGAGGTAGACATGCTGCTTACCCTTTTCTCCCATGATGGATGTGTCCTGCACATATCTTGTATTCCTAAGAGAATTTTTGGTATTCATGACTTTGTTAATAATAATAATAATAGATGTAAGAAACCAATGAATCCCCTGCCTCTCCCACAAGAGAACAAAGCAGTCCTAATTATCTACCACTAGGAAGTCGGTGCCAGTGTGGATTTATGTTCCCTTCCAAACTAGAATACAGCATCACAATTGATTTTCTTTTTCCAATTCTTATTTTCCAGACCTATTAAAATGACTCTAAACCAAACTGCTTTGAAAGAAATAATATTGGCTTTCTCCCATTATCCCTTTCTTTTCTCCCTTGTCTCCTTTCTACTAAATCAAATTAATCTGCTTTAAAAATAGAAAAGATAAGTGATTATATAATCTTCTAAGGGAGGCAGGAAGCTGTGGGACATAAGGCACAAATGAAATGCTCACACATCGGGCATATTTAGACAATATGCATGTCAGTCCAAGTCTTTTGTGGCCTGGTACTGTGGGGATGCAGCCAATGGAGGTGGGGAGGCTCTCCCCCTCCTGGGGCCCCCAGTGATGTGAAGTACTTTCTGAGGGAAAGAAAATGCTTCTACAAGCCCAGAGAAAATGTTAAGATGCCACTCTGAGCTCTTGTCGCTCAGAATTAGAGCCTGGAGGCAGTGAAGAGCCCCCTGTTACTTAATCTTGACACAGGAGAGGAAGGGGGACTTTTTATCAGCCCAGCTGGCACTGTCATTGTGCCTTTAAAAACCTTATGCGAGTCTTGCTTTTAATTTATATGGAAAAAATCCCTACAACTCAATGAGAAAGCAATTTAACCATCTCAGGTAAATAGTGAAACTTCACTGTAACAGAAGCAGGGGCTCCTCGGCCCCTAACTTCATTCCCTAAAAGCCAAGCTTTGGTCCCGCCCATCCCTGAAAAGACCAGACTTTGTCTAAAGAAAAGTCAATTGAGTGGAAGGATGATATTCTGGGTGAATAGAGTTATTTTAAGAAGCCACCGGCATTTGCATTTCTAAACTATTAGGAGATAAAATGAAGGGAAAAATTTTAAATGCATATACATATATACATGTTTTAAAACCTAATTTGAGGTCATAGCTGTAATTGCAAAAGCTTTGGATTGTGTGTCATGCTGGAATAATGTTGTGTTAGTGAATGTAGAGCATTCAGCATTACTTTATGCCTCATTGCATCCTAAGTGCGATGCTATTTCAATACAACACCTACCACTTTTAGGTCTTTATGCTTAAGTATGTCTTGCTGGATGAAATCAAGCTACAAATTGGATACAATTGGGTCCTCCCAGTTGATTCTACTGCTACAAGTTCCAAAACCCAATTGTTTTCCAAATCCAATTCCATGAATTCAGAATCCAAATTATCATGATTTCTTACACTGCAAAAGAAATACAAAAGCTCAACTTGCTTCAGAGATGAAAAGCATTTTTTTTTTTTTGTCCATAAAAATAAAGTTAACCTCTTTTCACATAGGCCTTAAAAACGTCTTAGAAATGGAGCAAGAAATATTGGCGAAAACATAACCTGCAGGACTTTGAGACACAGTGAATCCACTGCTTAGGCAAAAAAGTCCTTTATTTATACAATTCTATCCAAAATATTTCAGAGAAAAACTGCTCTGTCTTTACTGTCCTTTCATGCTTGTTTGGTAGCTCAAGTCATTCTACTGCCACCAAAATTTGTGGTTGCAACAAATTTACCTATTTTAAAAGACAATATTCAGATCACAATGTCCTTCCATCTGGCAGTTAAAGATGCATCTGAAAAGATAACCATGTATAGAGTCCACCCTCAGAGGATTTATGTTTTACTAAATTGTACAGAGTGTGGTGAGATGGGATACGGATTTTCAGTGCGGCAGGGAAAACTAAAATTGAACCTAACTGGAATTGAATCTGGTATCAAACAGCAATTACTACTGATTTTGAAGATCCTTATATTAATTTTCCCAAATCCTTTTCATTGTAGGAACAAAAGCCTCTTCACAACAGTCGTATTTTGTTTGGAAATATTTGGGGTGGACAAGTCTAATAAAACAAGCTGCTAAAAACAGTCAGCAGTTCTTATTCCACACACTTATTTCAATTATGCTAAATGAAGGCTGTATTTATAGGAGAAAAAATAGCTAACTAAAGAAAAATATTGGATTATCCATGGGTGGGTGCTGTAATAATTTATACAAATTTATGCTTGATCCCAGTTATCCAAATAATTAAAATACTAATAGCTACCTTGAGGGAAAAATATTCTAAAGAATGGCATTATAAGTGGATGCCACTTATATTTGTTTTCAATGAAAGAGAAAGCATATTGATAATATAGCAGGGTAAAAGCATTTTGGTAAACAAGAAGTACACTTTGGAGAGATTATCTGATCCCAGATCAGGCACTAGGATTCTCTGACATAGGTCTCAGCCCTCTTAGGAGAACCTAATAATTCAGACTATGTGACATTGGGAGAATTTAGACTGAATTAGATTGGGTTAGAGGAAGAAGCACTGTCATCAACACTAGGTAAAAACAATTCATAAATAATAACACCACCACCACCCACTGTGAGTCACTGAAGAAGTACAACGGTAAGGAAAGCCACAGGCACAATTATTTCCGTGGCCTGGAAGTAAGCACTGATCAAATGCAGCTCTCCCCTATCCACACCCTCAGAGCAATCCCAGTTGATGCTTGATATGATGGGGTAATTTAGGATTCCTCCTTCTATGTGGTTCTGATTTCTGTTCATAGACTGTACCTAGATATTCAGCTTCTCCCCTTCTCTTTCTTCCTTGTAATGACTGCCTCCTCATCTTGGTTGCTAACCTGACCATCTTTGGTCAGTAATCCACTGGCTAGTTCCAGGACTACCTTCCCTGTATTATACTTGCCTACCTCAATCACTGCTGTCAAGCCCTTAACCTAGAGACCTCCACAACTAAACAGGGTAATCTGTCTTGATGACTTTACTTACTGACTTAATTTATGTACTAGTCAATTCAACTAACATGGTCTGTTGGCTTCCCCTGCCCAAACCTCAACACCCCTCCAAAAAAAATAACTTGGGGAAATTACAGGTGTAAGAGAGAATCATAATTTCAGGGGCATGGGAAGACAGAGAGAGAGAGAGAGAGAAAGAGAGAAAGAAATGTATATATTTCTATGGACAATTTGTACTAACAGTCCATCCTATTTGTTCGTGGATTTCATATTTGCAAATTTCCCTACTTGCTAAAATTTATTGGTAATCCTCCAAATCAGTACTTGCGGCATGCTCACAGTCATCTGTGGTCATGTGTCAAGTGGTGAAAAACATGATTTTCCTGATCGGCTGAGGCCAGTATGGCAATGCTCTGCCTTCTTGTTCGAGCTCCCATGCTGTAAACAGCTGTCCCTTTGGCGGTGTATTTAGTGCCAAAGTTTTTGTACTTTTGTGCTTTTTGTTGGTGATTTCACTGTTTAAAATGGCCCCCAAGTAGAGTGCTGAAGTGCTGTCTCATGTTCCCAACTGCAGGAAGGCTGTGATCTGCTTACAGTAAAAAGCTTTATTCAGGCATGAGGCACAATGCTATTTATAATTAAATGATAATAAAAAGAGTACATGTCAAAATGTGTGAAACACAACCAAAAGAAAAAAAACCCATTGATTAAAAAGTATAGCTTTGAATATATATACCTAGAAATTATATTAAAACTAGTATTTAATTATTATTTGAAAGAACTTTAAAACAAGGATATAGATATGGTCTGAATAAGTGGAGAGGAATTTTATTTTCTTGAATAGTAAATTTAATTGTATAAAAATGTCAATTCTCTCATTAATGTATAAATTTAATGTAACCCCATTCCTATTTTCAGCTAGATGTTTTGATAAACATACTTAAAATTTACATAGAAAATAAATATTACAAATATGTCTCAGAAAAATATAAAAAAGTAAAATAAGGGGAGACTTTTCCAACCAAATATGAAGAAAAACTACAAGGTCACTGTAATAAAAGTCATGCATTAGCACAAGAACAGACAAATGGACCAATGGATCAAAAGAGAGTACTCAGAGATAAATAAATGCGTATCTGGGGAGTAAATCAATGATTTAACCCAACATGGAAAGGATGGTTTGTTCTTAACTTGGGTGGGGGATAGTGGCTCATTTTGTGAAGCAAAATAAAATTGGATCACAACACATACAAAGTTGGACCTTAATGGATTAAAAATCTATCAAGTTAATAGGAAAAATATAGGAAAATATTGTGAATGATATGGATAAAGAAATTTTAAACAAAATTTTAAAAACAAATTATAAGTCAAATAATTATAAATGGACAAAAGTAAGAAATGTGTGATATATTGAGGGAAGATATTTGCAATGTTTAAAAACAATCATTATTCAAAATATTTTAAGAATTCCTTCAAGCTAACAAGAAAAAAAAATAGGAATGTCAATGGAAAAATAAATACAAAGGAAATGAAAAAGCAGTTGGCAGAAGAGGAAATTAAAAACAAAAACAAAAACACCAACAGACATAGGAAGATGCTCAACTTCATTAGTAACTAGAAATTGAAAATTAAAATAGCAATATGTATCAGCAAGATATCTCTTTAAACTGGCAAAAATTAGAAACCTGGAAAATACCAAATGTTGGTGAGACTATGGGGTTATAGAGACCCTCATGTAGATGAAGGTAGAATATTGTAGTCATTCTGAGGAGCAATCTGGCATTATTTATTCCAACTTAGTATATTTACACCCTCTGGTCCAGCAATCCCCAAATTCTTACACAGCGTTGGGGAAGTTCATCACAGTATTACTTGCTGTATCAGGGTCTTAGAGACAGTCAGCATATCCATCACTGGGAGAGCAGGCATGTTAATTTGGATAAATGCACAACCCAAAGTTCTAGGCAGTAGTTAGAAGCAACAAACTAAGTATCCGCCTACCCACATAGATCTCTTAAAAAACAGTACTAAGTAAGAAAAAAAGGAGAAGGGGAATACATACACAATACCACACACACATTAAAAATGCATGCAGGGGCTTCCCTGGTGGCGCAGTGGTTAAGAATCTGCCTGCCAATGCAGGGGACACGGGTTCGAGCCCTGGTCTGGGAAGATCCCACATGCCGCGGAGCAGCTGGGCCCGTGAGCCACAGTTACTGAGCCTGCGCGTCTGGAGCCTGTGCTCCGCAACAAGAGAGGCCGCGATAGTGAGAGGCCCGCGCACCGCGATGAAGAGTGGCCCCCGCTTGCCGCAACTAGAGAAAGCCCTCGCACAGAAATGAAGACCCAACACAGCCGAAAATAAATAAATAAATTTAAAAAAAAATGCATGCAGACAGAAGGACAATACACACTTGTAATGATGAGAACTGGAGGATTTAATTCATTTAATCCTATGCAACTGACTTACACATAAGTAATTTAAAAAGTTTTATTAGAAACAATGATATCATATAGACCTCCATCCTCCAAAAATATGGCATTTTAGTGAGCCAGATAGTTCTTTATAAAAAGAATGTCTGGTCAGAGAAAATCGTTCATTATGTTTCTCACAGATCAGACTCTAACAGAAGTATTTTCCCCAGATTTGAGGCTCTCATTTTAAGCAGAACCTTGATGAATGGGAAACGCATCTTGTGTAAAGAGCTTGGTGGGAGAGAGGACTGCAAATCACCTAATATGAAGAACAGGGGGGGGGGGGGGTAAAATGGAACCATTTTACCCAGAAGCATAGAAAGTATATGTATCTCTCTTCAATTAATTTATGAGCTCTCACGTGGAAGAGACACAAGACACTAAATATTGCTTGAGAGTTGAGAGTGGTTAAAAACAAGAGGTGGATCCTATAGTCAAGTAGATTTAGGATAAAAACAAAAGGGAAATTTCTCACAGTGAGAAAGCCCCAAATGGGGATAGTTATAGGATGGGTTCTTTGCCTGGCATTTTTCATGCAGAAGGTAGACGTTGTTTGTCAGGAGTAAAGAGATTCCTGTCTTCGAAGGGAGGGCCAAGGGATTGGACTGTAATGCCTCTTCTACTTCCTAAAATTTGGTAAATCTAAAGACTTTAAAAGGCCTAATGCAAAGAAAAATTAAATTTTAAGCAATTTGCTTTCATTTCTTTTCCTCAAATTTGGATCAAGCAATGACTCTAGTGGCTAAATAAGCCATTGTATTGAAAAAACAAACTAAGAATAATTTGAGGATGTTCTTTCTCTCTGGACTGTTTGTAATGCCAGTGTGTCACCCTTATTCATAAGTTCCCATTGAAGTTAGTAAAGAGACACTTTGGCAGTTCAGGTATTTACTCATACATCAATCTATTCTCATACCTATGATTAGAAGCTTTCCACAGCCATGATCATGTACCACAGGCATCTCTTTTTCTCCACTGGGCTGGGAAGAACATCCCTAGGGTGTGAAATATTCATAGCTGGAAACTTCCCATATCGTCATATGATTCAGATTTCCATAATAAAATTGACCATCAGTCTTAGAGCATGAGTTCCCTCAGAAACTATATCAATGCTAGCATCACTAGCATTTGAAATATTCCAATGGTGTATTAGCACATAATGCCTAAAAGCCAAGTTTAATTCATTCTTTTTCCTTCTTTCTAAGTCTTACTCCTATTTTCCTTTCCCTTTCCTCAAACAAATTCAAACTCCACCTTAAGGTATCTAAGCACTCTTCGAAGCAATTATAACAGGGCTGGAAGGGCAAAAATTTTAAACTTGATTTTCTAAATAAAATGAGTCACGGCGAACTTTATATCTCAATTTTGTGCACTCTTTAGAAGATATGCTAATTGATTCTTACTTTATGTTAATGTGATTATACAGTGAAAATATAACTCTAGACTATAGGGATACTTTTCTTTCTTCATTTACTGGTCACTCAAAAACATTCAATCATGCTTAGTTCTTTTTCACTCCAGGTATAACATTCTTACTCACATCACATCACTTTCCATTTTACTAAACTTAATGAAAGGATCAGAAACCTATCTGTTAAGGATTATGAAAAGAACAAAATAATGATATCACTAGAATGAGATTTATGACATTTAATGCCGAAGCTGTGTATACACTGGTGAACTCAGAGCTGTCCCAGGAGGTAAGCAGAAAGCCTTGCTGCTGATCAGGGGTCAGCAGACAATAGGCCTCAGGCAAAATCTGACATACCACCTGTCTTAATAAACAGGTATCACTGGAACACAGTCATACCCATTAATTTACACATTGTCTATGGTTGTCTTCATGCTACAGAGTTGTTGAGTAGTTGTGCCTGAGCCCATATGGTCTGTAAAACCTAAAATATTTAACATCTGAGCCCTGCAGAAAAAACTCTGTTGACCTCTGCTTAAATATTCTGAAGTCCTAGGGACCCTTAGTTAATCCTCACACAATAACCTTTAATAAACATGGGTAAATAAAAGATGCCACAAAACTGGGTGGAGAGAAGAGATACTACAGCAGGAGAGGGAACTCAGCTAGAAGAAAAGTATTAGTGAGGATTTTATTAATTCATTCATTAGACATATCAAGAACCTAGTAGGTGTTAGTCACCCTGCCAGGCCCTGGGCACACAAATGAGAAGAAAGAAGATGTAATTCCTACCCTCCCAGAACCTAGTATAGAATTCATGTATTAAATCAACTCCAAAATACATATAAAACTTCAGACTGTAGTGAGTACTATTACTTACTGCAGGGTGCTATGAGAAAGAAAAGCTTACAAGTTGAAGATGGACACCTGCTTTATTTTTTCCTGAATTAATTTCTCCCTTCTGGTAACAGTAACCCTCTTTCTCAGGAGAACTATGTCTCCCCCATCTAAACTTGGATTTCTGGAAAGGCTTGCATGACGACCCTTCCTCTGCCCACAGCCTTGGAAACATGACACCATCTGGGTTAACTGGCATTGTCCACGTTCCCAGTTACAGCGATTGGTGCAGGAATAGTTCCATGACTCAAGCCTAACCAATCACAAGCCTTCTTTAGTATTTATTTTTAGGGAAGAAGGGAAGTTCTCTTGCTTCTTTCCTCTTTGGTCTTGATGCAGTAGAAATGTCAGCTCAAAGCTCTAGGGGTCTTATTCTCCTTCATGTGAATTTGGAGAGAGACATGGACAGACAGAAACAGAGATATGTATCTAGAGAGAGACAGAGACAACAAGAGATGGGGGTAAGCTCATGGCGTTTGAGATCCTGGATTCAAATGTCCCTGGAACCAAAGACAAACAAGAACTGATCAGAAAAATGGGTTTTCCATGTAAGATCTCACCGTAAGCTTCCCCAGATGCTCAAAAAAATGGAATAGTCGTTGTTTTTGAGATTGAGCTTACTCTGATATCAGAAAAAGGACAAAGAGCTGCTTAGGGTGTTTGCCACGTGTAATTGGGAACAAGGAGTATGTGTGTGTGTGTGTGTGTGTAGAAGGACAGGTGTGTAGGAGAAGGAGAAAAGGACATGGTTTAAGCCAGAAATCTAGAAATCATTCTTTTAACTATTTCTTCCTTCATTTCCAACATTCAATTTATTATAAATCCCATGAATTTAAAATAGTGGTTCTTAAAGTGAAGTCCCCTGGCCAGGAACATAAATATCACCTGGAAACTTGTTAGAACTGTAAATTCTCAGGCTTCACTCTAGACCTCCTAAATCAGAAACTGACTTTAGGGTCCAGCAATCTGTAAATCATGCTGAAGTTTGAGAACTCCTGATTTAAACTTTTAAACAACTCTGGAATTTGTTAACTTTTCTCAATCTCCACTGCCATCCACCTAGTTAAAATGCCACCATTCCTAGCCAGGACTCTGTAGTAGACTCCTAATCATCTCTCCAAATATAAACACTCCCTCCAACACATTTTATTTTCCACAGAGAAAAACTGTCTCAGCCACTTCCATTTTAATTAATTACATGAGCATCTGGGCACATGTGAAGACCCATTCAGAAATGCTGTCCCCTCTCTCGAAGACAGCCTGAAGCTCTCCAGTGTTTGGAACCGCCTCCAAACACTGGCACAAGTTTCTCAGGACGATTCCCTGGCTTGTGCCCAAAGGAATTCAGAGTCTTGCTTCAGCTGCTATTAGTTAGTTTAGCAGGGAGCACACACAAATTCAATCATTCCTTGAACAAATATCTATTTAGCACCCACTACATGGCACAGATGGTGTTCAGTCCGGGGAGTCCAGAGGTAATGCGGATCTGGAGCTTGCCTACACAAGTTTCTAGTCTAATCGGAGGAGATGGTAAATTGGGCTAAGAGCTAAGTGCATAAGTGATACGTGGATAAGTGTTCTGAGGGGAACAATCCAGTTGCAGTATGAAGAATAATGGGGGTGCATCTCCATACAGAACAATGAGGAAAGGCCTCAGAAACAAGGAACCAGCCATGTTAACAGCAAAGAAACAAAAATAGAGAGGAAAACAGGTGCAAATGCCTTGAGGCAGGTAAAATCTTATGCTAATTTGAGAAGACCAGTAAGTCTGATCAGAAAGCGAAGGAAATAAGATGAGGCTGGAGAGTGCAGAAAGGTCAGATTGTGGGTCCTAAGTGAGCGAGAGCAGTTTGGATTTTATTCTAAAGGCGACCGCTAAATTACACAAGCTGCTCTTCAAGAGAACAGACATGAAGAAGGCAAGACGGTTGCGGATGGCCCTGTTGAAATCTGAGCTCTGAATGAAGAAAAGTGTTTTATTGGGTCAATATATCAGTTCATGTATATTAAGAATCAGGGAGGCTTTTGTGGGCTAACCTGGAGAAGTCACCATAATTTCTAGTTTCTATAATAAAACACATTCCAAAATCTAAAGGAAAAAAAAACAACTTTAGAAACACAATCTATAAAGTTGGGGCTCATCTCAACAGTTCTAAGCATATTTAGAATTAAGGTACTTGATATCAATACTTTCACCTCTGAAGTTAAAAGTTAAACATTTCTTTAAGTGTTTTTTAAACCTATGATCCTCTATCATCCAAAGAATCAATTACTGATGGTTTTCAATCCCGCTTTTGGCTCAGACATCCCAACCACATATTGTTTTAATTTATATTTTATTTGAAGCTTTATTTAGCTCTTCCCTTGTTCTCTTTCATTTATTTAAATATGAATATGTTCAGCAGGCAGGTGGTTATATTTGTCAAGCCTCCCCTAGTCTTCTAAAATAAATAAATAAATAAATGTGATGAAAAATAAATTGTATAAATTAATTAAATCCAATATTTTCCTCCTACAAAATGCCTTTTTCCAGATTTTCTGCCTACTTTTTGGCTACATTCTTTGCTGCCCGGAAGGGGAACAGAGAGGTGTAAATGATATGCACACCTCATATCTGGTGTCATTAACAGATCCATAGGTTATTGTGCAGCACAAGGTCTCCTGTTTCACTGTAAGGACTGAAGGAACCAGATTAGATACTTAACGACGTGTCCACATATGGGCAGAGCTCCGGCTTCAATTCACTACAACTCACTGGCAAAGTGATCATGGAGTGCCATCTTCTACAAAGAACCACGCTTAATAGCCATTTTCTAACTTGCTTACAGCTATTTTAGCATAGCATTATTTTTAGTTCAAGGAAATGTCTTCCAGTGCAAGAGGAAAAAAAGATATTTTTCACAACTCTGCAAAAAGAAACTTTGCTTTTAAACTTTGTTCTGCTCTCGATGTCAAAGCAGATTGCCCAACTAATTAGGACCTTAAGTTCTCAGTTCAGAGCCCAAAGCTTTCCTGAAGCCTTTGCCCCTTGTTTACAACCAGCCCAAACTATGAAGATATTTCAATTATCAGCTAGGGTAATTCCCAGCTTAATTTCTTGTCTCCTATCCAAACGGTGTCTCCTTAATATCACAGGTAATCAGTAATCAATAGAGGATAAGATTTGGGGCTGTGTGAGTCATATGCAAGGGTTTGAATCCTGGCTCCTGTGTAAATTTAGGCAGGTTACTTAGCCTTTCTGGGCTGCATTGCCAGATAAAATACAGTATGTCTAGTTAAATGTGAATTTCAAATAATCAATGAATATGTTTTAGTGTCAGTATATCCCATGCCATACTTGGCCACCCTCAATCTTGCAACCCTACTCCAGGCTTTAGTTTTCTTAAGTGTACAATGAGTATAATAATGGGGGAGTTGTGAAGGTTAAATAAATTAATCCAGTTGAAGCATTTATTATGGTGCCTAGAACATGGTGAGTTCTCACTAATTCTTAGCTGTTGTGTTGCTGTTGTTAATTTTCTCCAAGAAATAAAGGAATGCAACACAAGAATGTCTGGATAGAGTTTCCTACATGCTGGACAAAAGGGGAAGTAGATAGGTGAGACACACCCATGCTACCAACATAGATTTTATTAGATGCAGCCATGTGTCAGGGGCTACATGTTATGATTTAGTCCTATAATCCCATGTGCTCTAGTTGTTTTCAGACCCATTTTACAAAGAAAGAAATTGAGACTCTGAGAAGTTAAGTAACTCCCTATTTAACATGGGTAGTAGCTGGTAAAGCTGGAAGTTTTGTGAGACTGCAACACACAGGTTCTTTTCTCTAGTCTGACCATTGTCCCAAAACAAAATAAAATTTTGGTGATACCCAATAAAGACTCAAAAATTGAATTTAAAGAAAAAATAATACAGATTCCTTTTCGGTGAATATCAATATGATAAAGATAACTAAAAATAATTTTGTTAACACTTTGAAAAGGCACAAAGCACCATCACCCTAATTTGTGACTTATCTCACAATGACCTCATAAAGGTGGCGTTTCTACTTATTCTCTTTTCACAAATAAAGCAGTGAAATTCAGGAACTAGACATGTCCCCCACAGCATGCAGTTGTAAGTATAAAGGCCAGGACTCAGATCCAGGTAGGTTTTAAATCTTGGGTTTGCTTGGGCTGCCATAACCAATTACTACAGACTAAGAGGCTTAAACAGCAGAAATTTATTTTCTCACAGTTCTGGAGGCTGGAAGTCCAAGATCAAGGTAATAGCTAGTTTCGTTTCCTCTGAGGCCTCTTTCCTTGGCTTGCCGATGGCTGCTAGTTAGCTGTGTCTTCACATGGCATTCTCTCTGGTCATATTTAATTAGGGAGCCAACCTTAAGATCTCGTTTAACCTTTATCACTTTTTTGAAGACCCTATCCCTAAATACAGTCAAATTTTGGGTTAGGGCTTCAACATATGAATTCGGGGAGAGCATAATTCAGTCTGTTAACACCAGGCTCTCTCATCCCTGGCCCTATCAGTATTGTTAGTCATGCCACTCTTCCAGGATTACTTTAAACGACAACTCTGTTGTTAATGCTGATGGTGAAAGAAATATGTAAAACGTTATAATGGAACATTTATAAAGATGAATAACAACTCTTTAAGCGCAAGAATTCTTAAATTGCAATACATCATACACACATACTTGGTATTTGGTCTACTGTGATAATTTAACAGGACCTTGGACTAAGAGAATAACAATGAAACCGAGAGGACAGTTTGATCATAGCTGATGTAATGACTAACCTCACATGTAAAGACGTATCAGGAATTTAAAATCCATTCAATACGCGTATGAAGAAGAGACAATGATGAGGCATGTACTATTTAACTGTAATTCCTCCAAATTTGAAACTTTCTTAAGTGTAGGAAGTGTGGGCAGAGCTCTGTGGGTCAAACCAACCTCCACATATACCTACAAATGCCAGGTTAGACTAATTGTTGCTTACAGTGAATGAGTCAATGCATGATTCATAGGACTCCTGCTTACCCCTGGAATCAGGTGGATTCTGTACCACATCCTGATGTGTCTGCATTTAGCAACAGTGCAGACCAAGTAAGGAAAGCTATTATGGTAGCAGCTGGAGGAGAAATCTGTAGGAAAGACGTAAAAAAATTCTTTCAACGCTTAATGAATGTAGGTAGACAGCATCTAATATGGATACCACGATAAATGATTTGAGCTTCAATATTGGTTTTTAAAAACACAGTCTGCACAGTGGTATTTTTACAGTCAGTGTCAAGCACAGTCGTTTTTAGTTACCCTACCTAGTTAGCTTGCATAACAGTTCAAGATAAATCAAAGTGAACCATCCTGAAGAAAAAAAATAACATAGATTTGCTAATAGTATAATCACTGCTTTGGCCAAAGGCTACTTTGCACTGTGTCTACATAACATTTATTCAACAAATATTTATTAAGTGTTGATTATTTGCCAAATATTGTCCTAGGTACTGGGAAGGTATCAATGAATAAAACACAGTCCCGGCATACAATATGCCTATAGCATCTCCTGGGGAGAAAAGCAATGGCAATACGGGATGCTAAATGCTAAATGACATCAGAACTGTGTGCTCTGGGCTCTGGAGAAGGTGACAGCAACTACACTTGTCTTGGCTGAGGGAAATCAGGGTAAGCTTCCCAGAAGAGGTGATAGCTAAACTCAAATCAAGGGCCAAGGAAAAGTTAAACAAGGAGTTGGCAAGAGGAGCCTTCTGAGACAAGGGCTAAGTATGTTAGTGTAGGGAAGGTCAGAGTAAGAACAGCATGGGAGGCCATTTATCATGACTAGAAAAAGAGTGGGAAGCAGTGAGTGTTATAAGATGAAGCTGGGAAAGTTCTCAAGAGGACGTGCACACAATGAAGAGGAGTTTGGATTTCACTCCAGTTCACGCTGGGGGTACCATGCAAAAATGGGTATGGTGGGAAGACCAGATAGGGGCTGATAGAGCAACGAAGACAAAAGATTATGGTAACCTGAATGAAAATATAAAGTGGACCAATTTGACAAGTTTTAAAGAGATAAAATTGACAGAATTAGTGATTGACTGGATGTGGAAAGTGAAGGAGGGAAAGAACTAAATATGTTCCCAATTTTCCAGATTAGGCACCTTGTAAAACACGGTGCCATTAACAACTAAGACTAGGGAGCAGGGTTGGACAAAAAATAGTCAGTGGTACATGTGGAATATTCTTTCATTTTATTTATTTAAACAGTCTTTACTGAACCCCTCCTTTATGCTTGGCATTGTGGTAAACACTGGATATAGTGTGAGCAATATAGATAAATCCCTTAAGTTCACATTCTATTGATTTCCATGACTAGGTGGAAAAATCTAGGAGGCAAGTGGCTTACTCAGAGGTTTGGTGGTTATCACTACCTGGGTGATATAAGACTCCATCAGAGAGGATAGGTCATCCATAGAAAATGTTGAGCAAAAGAAGAAAAGAGGCTAAAAATTTCTGAGGGCCACCACATATGACAGACAGATGATAAGAAGCCTTCAGTGAAAAAGAAGTGGCCAGGGATGTAGGAGGAAGATGAGGAGAGAATATTGGCTGCATGACAGACTAGTCATTACCCAGCTGCTTGGATCTGTGCAGAGAGTCAATCCAGGTTACTATGGTGCAAAAGCATGGTGTTTCTCTCTGAATTATCTGGTGCCTA
The DNA here is from genome assembly GCF_028021215.1 of Eschrichtius robustus. Taxonomy (NCBI): domain Eukaryota; kingdom Metazoa; phylum Chordata; class Mammalia; order Artiodactyla; family Eschrichtiidae; genus Eschrichtius; species Eschrichtius robustus. Next base: position 71,451,342 of record NC_090825.1, read on the forward strand.
TCCACTTTGAAGTAAGCTTCGAAAAGAAGTCTACATTTAATATTGGGTGGCAGGAACAGAGATATAAAAAAAAAAAAAAAAAACAGTCCCTTGAAGAAGTCCTTCTTTTCATAGTCTAGAAAGATGAATGCTTTTTTTCCCCAGAAGAAAACTGAACTCCAGTCCCTCACGTGATTATATAAGTAATTGCAAGAAGAAGGCCACAAAACTGATAATTTCTCTAATATTATAGTTTAGGTTTTTTTCTTTTGTTTCTGCCACAAATATTTTTGAATAGAAATTCTTCTAGCCTATTCTAATAATGAAGATAATGACAATGACCACCTTTTATTAAGTGCTATGTGCTAGACAGTAAGTGTCCTGCATGCACTTACTTAATTCAATCACCACGACAATCTTTTGAGGTTATAGCTTAGGAAACTGAAGTTTGGGGAAGTTGAGGATCTTGCCCAAGGTCACATGACAATTATATTGGTGGAGGTGGGATCTGAACCAAGATATGCCTGATTCCAAGCGGATTTGTTCTGTGACAACACCTCCATGAAGATGAAAAAGGCTTGGGGTTTGCCTTTCAACAGGGAAGATCTATATTATGTTCAGAGTCAATTTTAAGCTTGTTATGAAACCAAAGAATATATTGTTACATTTCATTCATTAAAATTACATAATGCCCTCATCTCGATAAACAGATAACCTCCATAGAAGTGAAAACAACTTCACACAGTATTTTTCTCCTATGAATTTTTTAAAGAGCTAATTTATTCATGAGCAAAAATGAATAAAAGCACCTCCTCACCAGTAAGGTCGTGTTGTTAACATGAATCGCTTTTTGCCTGACAGAGCTAGATAGTATGCACTGGGATTGTTTTCTTTCACGTGTAAGTGCCAATCATGGAGGAAAATGTATCTGTTTAAAAAATGGTTTTGGTCACTGGGCGTCAGTTCTTTCTTTGCTTCCCTTAAATCATTTAGGTTTCTCCCTCAGAGTCTTAATTATCCTATTCCGCTCTGTGGAGCAAAGAACCCTATAAAACTTCCTCCTAGAAAGCACTAGATGCTGGCATTTGTTATGGGTTGAATTGTGTCCCCTTAAAATAAAATATGCTGAAGTCCTAACCTCCACTACCTTATTTGGAAATTTGGTTGATGTAGACATAAATAGTTAAGTTAAAATAAGGTCATATTGGAGTAGGGTAGGCTCCTACTACAAGATGACTGGTGTCCTTATAAGAAGACAGCCATGTGAAGACACAGGGAGAGTACCATATGAGGAGACATGTGGAATTATGCAGCTGCAAGCCAAGGAACGCCGAGATTGTTAGCCAAACACTGGAAACTAAAAGAAAGGCATGGAACAGATTCTTTTCTGGATACTTCAGAGGGAGCATGGTCCTGCTGACATCTTGATTATGGACTTTTATCCTCCAGATTTGGGAGTTAATAAATTTCTGTTCTTTTAACCCACCCAGTTTGTGGTACTTTGTTATGACTGCTCTAGGAAACTAAAATATCTTTTTTTTTTCTTTCTTTTTTTTTTGCTTGTTTTTTTTTACTCTGTTAACCATCTCAGTCAACTTTGCAGCATGGAATACTTTGGGAGCTTTTAAAATTAATAGAGTCATAAAAAATGCTGAGGGGTAGAAGGGGCATTTCAGGTCATGTAGTCCAATCTCCTATCCCTGAAGTATTTTTTTCTGGACGCATTCTTGACAGATGACTGTGTGGTCTCTGCTTAAATTACTGATAATCCAATAAGCCAGGATACGCATGATAGGAGACACAGGAAATATAAACCATTCCATGTCTTCATAGAATTTATAATTTACCCTGGAGAAAATATTTATAAGTAAAGAGTTATTAGAAAATCCAAATAGATAGAAATAGGATTTTGGGGGTGCACGTGTCAAAAAACCCAAATCTGACACATTGGCTTAAGCAAAAAGGAAATCAATTAACTCACATAATAGATTAGTCCATGGATGGGTCCAGTTTTAGAAGCAGCTTGATAAAGAATTCTAAATGTATCACCAAAGTGAATCTCTCATGTCTCCTTACTCGAGTTTGGCTCTGACCACAGGCTTGATCCCCTCATGGTAGAAAACAGATAAAACAATGTCAGGCATTATCATGCCAAACAAATGAGGAAGGACAAATCTGGGTGCTCTTGTCGGTGTAAGGGGAATATTATTGTTCGAGAGGCAGCCAACCAATATCCACTAGACAAAAATCCTGCCACTTCATATAGGTACATTTATGTAGGAGAACAATATTTATTCCGCCTGAGCTACTGGAGAAAGTTACATAAGAGAAGAGCATTTTTTTCTAGGTCTGAAATGTTTGAAAAGGTAGAAAAAAGATATACAACTGTATAAAATGACAGAGTATCATAAATGAATGCAAAGAAGCTAAATGAGGTTACAGTTTTAGAGTGTGGTAAGCACGTATTAGGAAACAAGAATGGAAAGAGAGGTGTGGGTTGGGTGGTAAAGAGGCAGAAATGCTATTGGAAGCAATGCTGCCTTTGCAGTGAGAGCCCTCAAGGGTTGGACCAAGAGTGGCTAAGATTTGCTCTAGAAGAGTGACTTAAGGAGTAGATTAGGAAGGAGAATGATCGAAGATCACAATAATCATCTAAAATAAAATATGAAGACCTGAATTAGGACTAAGAAAGAGCAAATGGAGAACATAGTATCAATCTGGTAATCAATTGAATTTGGTGGTAGGTGAGGGAGGAGAATGGTGAGAAGTTATCTCTGAAATTTCTTGGGTAATCATTGCGAGAAGACAGTGTCTTTAACCAAGGCAGGAGCTGATTTAAGGAATGAGAAAACAGCAAAGGAAAGATAATGAGTTCAGTTTTGGATATGTTGATTTTATGGAATTAAAATATACTCACGTGAAGATATAAAAAAATGCAGTTAGAAATACATGTTTGAAATTCCTAAGTCAAGAAATTAAAATGTTGAAGTTCTTTCACAGGCCAGCACTTAGTTTGTAGTGAGAGCAATCCAAAAGGCAAACATTGTATCAATTCTTAATTCTTCCTTTACCACAAACCATAAAAATCCTTCACTGAATTTATTTCACTGAAAATTTTCCCCTGCTCAGTGTGTGTTCTACATTTTTGTCTTTTGTGTCAATCTTTGTTTTTAGACCCCCAAGCTCCTTCGGGTAAGGACTTTGTCATTAATTTAGCACAGCTGAATATATTACATGGTGCCATGTGTATTTATAGAAGTTTGCTAAGTAATGATGATTCAGATTTGGTAATCAGCGCTTGCGATGATCATATGGTTATGCAGATCAACACTTACTATGCAAAAATCATTTCCTATAGGGGCAGATGTGCTGGTCTCCCTCTTAGTAAATTTTTAGATCAGTAAATTTCTTGCACTGTGTAAGTCAATTTAGAATTATGCCTTTGATTGTCTTCTTGTTGCCTAAGGGAACCGAGAATGCAGTACCTTTCCATGATGCTAAGCTGCCTGAAAGTAAATAATGCTGACTGCTTTAACGGCAACTAATTCTAATAATTTAAATGATATAAAATGTCTTTTATTGATCTAACAACATAGTGATTTCACTTCTCCAAGTCAAAAATCAGTGGTTAAAACACTTTAAATGTTTAGAATATAGTCATCCAAATGCAGTTCCTACATTAAGGCATACTGAGATTCCACTGGAAACTAGTAATAAGAGTTTTCATTACATTTTTGGGAAGATGACAAATGCTTCCAGATTTCAGATTAAACATCTCTTTAAAAAGAAGAGAAGGCATGTTTCATAATCTCTTTGATTTCTTTTAAAATTCTAGAAACATCTGAACTGTTATTTTAAAAGTATTGGTAAAGATTCTCTATTAATTTACTAATACTCTATTAAATAGTGATCTTATCAACCTAAGATAGGTGGGTACTAATCCAAGTTAGTAAGAAAGGGAAAAAGGAAGAAGGTAGTAAAGGGAAAAAAGAAAGAAAAAAGGGAGGGAGAAAGAAGTTTGGAGAACTGAAGTTTTATTTCTACAATATCGGAATTCACCTGTGACAAAGTGAATTATTTTAGGAGGAAGTCTCATGTTGTAAGGCAGTTTTCATGCTTCAATCCTTCAACATGCTGTGAAGGGAAATGTTGCTATAATTTCCTACCTGGCCTCTCAGAAGTCCTTAACCATTCCTCCTTATTTATCATAACCATTAGCACCAACTGATTGAAATCTTAGTGATATCTACTGATTTGAAGTTGAGAGACAACTCCAACCTTATTTTTAAAATCTAGCAATTAAGTGATGTTATATCACTCATCCCCCAAAACAACCTCAATAACAACATGAATATCTTCAGGTATCCAATTATATTCTGGGGTGAACATAAAAATAAACATCACAACAACACAAAGTTTTAACAGAAATGAGGGCAGTCCCACTGTAATAGCTGCTGCAAGCACCAGACATTATTGGAATCTGTGGTTTTATGATCTTCCCCCTCCCTCCCCACTGTGGAAAATGGTGGGTGGAGAAGAAGGCAATAAACAAATGCTTGCTTGTGTACATGTATGTGTGTATTTAAATTTCTCTTTTTAACCTTTATCTTTGGCATCAACTAGAGTAAAAACTCTAAAACATTTTTTTTTTTTTAAAAAACTAGAGTGGTTTTCTTCTTTCCTTTGCTGTTATTGATATTGTTTTGTAAAGATTCAAGGAACAGCTTGCTATTTATGTGTTTTTGGAGAGCTTAGTTGGAAAATGTGGGTCTATCCATTCTTGATGGGGATAAATGACTAAAAAGCAATGTGAAAATACAGAATACCTGTTCCCATGTGCCCAAGTTATAGAGACTCTAAATTAGATATACTCAGAAAATGAGGTTAGCTGGCATCCAGTGCCTTTCTTCTCAACTTCCTCCAGATTGATCAGATGGAAGATTATGAAAAAGGGACACATTCAAGATCAAAAGACAAAACCAGACTACATGTGGGTGGTCCCACAGAGTAGAGAGAAATAGTAGAGCTAGACCACAAAACACCAGAAAAGATAGAATGTGATGCCAAAGCAAAGGAAAAGAAATCTGGCAACTTTCTGATTCCCTTCCCCCAACCCCGAGTGTTCCATTCTGTTTATGAGGCTATTTCTACAGGATGGGTGAAGGAGAAGTAGGATACATTTCTCATGTATGTGCACTTTTCTAAAGGGAACTATGTGGGTAACGTCCTTTGTGCCTGAGCAGATTTAAGTGTGTGAATGTATCAAATGCTTTTTTAATTTCATAAGCATTATAGTGAAAAAGCAGGTTAGTCCCATTCCATTCTTTCTAGTGGTTAGAAGGCTGTCATACAGCTGGATGGGAAAGAAGACCTTACAGTACTTCAGAACTGAAAATTTTGAAACACAGTGAGAAAGCAACAGTGATTTATTCAAGCTCGTATAGATGAACAGCTTCAGGGAACTGTTCAAAAGCCTTATAATGATAGTTGTAAATTTACGCAAATCAGGGTCATTTATAACCTGCATTGTTTAAAAAGATATGATCTATAACCTTTAACAGGCTTACTTTGGAACAAACACTCAAAAGCAATATTATATGAAAATGTACTTATTTTCTCAGATTCTCAGAAATGTGAAAATGCAATAGTCATTTGTACCAGTTATCATTCTGGAAATTAGAGGATCTTGGGTTTTGTGCATTGATTATTTGCTTGTTATTGTAGAGAAGAGGTGAGAAGTGGAACTGTTCTAATTTAAAAACATCTTTGTATTTATTTTGGTACCTCCCTCAACTTCCATTCATGGTTTATAATTGTTGGGTTAAATGTCCTTGAATTCCTAAGCACAATAAAGCCAGATTTGGTTGTTTATTAGCAATGTTCTTCCCTCACTCACTCTTCTTCATTATAGATTTCACTAAATAAACATGTCACTCCTCTTTTTCAACTGTGAAACTAAATAGTTAATAAATAAGCAGATAATCATCTCTGCTTATATAATCTCTGCTTATAATTATATGCTTCATTTATTAATTATTGATTACTATCCCACACTTATATGGGAATGGTAAGGACTGAGGCAAACTATGAATCAGATTCTCTCTCTAAAGGGGTCAAATAACCTGAACCCCTCAGTGATTGTTGCTATTCTTCAATGTGGGCTCAGGATTGCTAGATGTCTTGATTTTCATAGGAGTCATATCTTTTTATTTTGATTAAGTCTCAGAGTATATAAGCAAAATACATACCTGGGATGAACTCCCATTCTATATGCCTTGTACACAGGTGAATCAGCAAACAACAGCTTGTCAAGTTTATAAACTTGGACTCAATGATCACATCAGAATGCCACGTTAGGGAAAGAGAATTTTCTTTATCTATTGAAGAACTCATCCCCTTTTGCCCTTGACCCACTCATTCCTGCTGCATACCTTCTTCCCTTCCTGTCTCTTCCCATACCTTCCCTTCCACCCTTTTCAGTTTCTCAACTTATCATTCAAACTTTCTCCTTTTGCTTTCTTACATTCAGTACATATGAGCCATAGCTCTACTCAAAAGTCTGTGTCTTATTAGATGTCCTTCTCTCACATCTTATTTTTTTAATCAATTATTCCCCCTTTTTTCCTGCATCCTCAATCTTTTCTTAACTAATAACTTCTATTTTTTCAAAAAACATGTTCCTCTACATTGTAAGATACACTGAAAGAATCTTCCTCTCACCTATTCTTTTCCTTTGAACTCTGATTCTCTCATCACCAGATTTTTTGAAAGCACAGTCCATGTTCACTGCTTTTCTCTCCACATTATTCACAAACAGACTCTTCAAATGAAACAAATCCAGCCTTTGAAAATACTCTTCCAAAGGTTTGTCTCTCCTCTCTCTAATTTCTCTGAGTTTTATTTTGCATTTGACAGATTAGCCTTCCCAATTTTCCTTGAATCAGTTTCCTGCCTTCAATTTCTGTGACAGTCCATTATCCTCCTACATATATTTAAATTTAATTTGAAAAATGTTTTGTATAATTTTTATCACATTTAGTGTTTTCAATCATAAAACTAATACATGTTAATTAAAAGTTGAAAAACGCATGATATCTTTTCAACAAATGGTACTGAGACAACTGAACATCCACATACAAAAAAGTAAAGGTGGGGATGGCAGAGTCAAGATGGCGGTGTGGGAAGACACAGAGTTCACGCCTCCCCAAAACTAGGGCTCCTGCTGGATGCTGGTGGGGAACCCTGATGTCCAAGGAGAAGGGAAGAACCCCCAAGCGAACAGGTAGGACGTGGGGTGACTGAGGGGGGAGGAGAAGTGGAGGCCGGACAGGACTGGCGCCACTGAGGGGTGGCTGAGAGAGGGGAGAGGTTCCCGTGTCTGGAGGGACTCTCGGGTGCTCAGATGGGGGGAGGAGGCCCAGCGTTTCCCCTGCCCAATTGGCTGGGGAAGTGTGCCTGGCTCTCAGGCTGGGTCCTACGTCCTCAGAGGTCCCCTCCGGGCTGGGTTGGTCCTGGGGGCTTAGGAGGGAGGCCAGGAGAGAACAGGAGAGGCAGGCGGGAGGGGCCCTCCAGGACCAGAGGAGCAGGAAAGGAGCAGAGGGAGGTTACCCTGCCCACTTGGGCACAGGGAGCCTGCTGAGCTCCCAGGCTGGTCCCCTGCCCTCTAAAGCCCCCTCCAGGCTGCATCGGCCCTGGGGACATAGGAGGGAGGCTGGGGAGATCAGGAGAGGCAGGTGGGAGCAGCGGACCTCCAGAACAGGAGAATTAGGAGAGGAGTGGAGGGCGGTTGCCCCTCCCACTCGGGCTCTGGGAGCCGGCTGAACTCCCAGGTGGGGGTCCCATCCTCTGACACTAGAGGCAGGAGGCACGCCTGGGTCCCTTCTGTTCTGTTGAGCCTAAGCCTCACCACCACCCACCCCGGCCTTTTCCAGCCCTGTGTGTCCTAAGCATAGGCCCCGCCCACCACCCAAACCTCACCCCTGCTTACGCCCCCACCCTCCACAGCCAAGGTTTTTTCCACCTTTTTTTTTTTGTCCTCTTATTACTATTGTGGTTCTGTTTTACCTTCCAGTTGTTGTTTCCTCTATATTTTTATTTTTATATTTTTTTCTAACATAGCTGTTAGTTTCCTACTCTAACTTTAGTTTTTACCTTGTTATTGTTTTCCTTTTTTTTTCTTTTTTTGAGGCCCCGCATGACTCGCAGGATCTTGGTTCATGAGCCGGGGGTCAGGCCAAAGCTCCTGCGGTGAGAGCTCCAAGTCCTAACAACTGGACTAACAGAGAACCTCAGACCCCAGGGAATATTCATCAGAGTGAGGTCTCACGGAGGTCCTCACCTCAGCACCAAGACCCAGCTCTACCAAACAGCCTACAAACTGCAGTGTTGTAAGCCTCAGGCCAAACAACCAGTAAGACAGGAACACAATCCCATTCATAAAAAAAAAGGAAACAAAAAAAATGAGACAGCCAAAAAATACGTCACAGATGAAGAAGCAAGGTGAAAACCTACAAGACCAAATAAATGAAGAGGAAATAGGCAATCTACCTGAAAAAGAATTCAGAGTAATGACAGTAAAGATGATCCAGAATCTCAGAAATAGAATGGAGGCATGGATTGAGAAAATACAAGAAATGTTTAACAAAGATCTAGAAGAACTAAAGAACAAACAAACAGAGATGAACAACACAATAACTGAAAGGAAAAATACACTAGAAGGAATCAATAACAGAATAACTGAGGCAGAAGAACAAATAAGTGAGCTGAAAGACAAAATGGTGGAAATAACCACCGAGGAGCAGAATAAAGAAAAAAGAATGAAAGGAATTGAAGACAATCTCAGAGACCTCTGGGACAACACTAAACACACCAACATTTGAATTATAGGGGTCCCAGAAGAAGAAGAGAAAAAGAAAGGGTCTGAGAAAATGTTTGAAGAGATTATAGTGGAAAAATTCTCTAACATGGGAAAGGAAATAGTCACCCAAATCCAGGAGGCACAGAGAGTCCCATACAAGATAAACCTTAGGAGAAACACACCAGGACACATATTAATCAAACTAACAAAAACAAAATTCAAAAAAAAATATTAAAAGCAGCAAGGGAAAAAGAAAATAACATATAAAGGAATCCCCATAAGGTTACCAGCTGATTTTTCAGTGGAAACTCTGCAGGCCACAAAGGAGAGGCAGGATATACTTAAAGTGATGAAAGAGAAAAACCTACAACCAAGATTACTCTACACTGCAAGGATCTCATTCAGATGCAATGGAGAAATCAAAAGCTTTTCAGACAAGGAAAGGCTAAGAGAATTCAGCACCACCAAACCAGATTTACAACAAATGCTAAAGAAACTTCTCTAGGCAGGAAACAAAAGAGAAGAAAAAGACCCACAAAAAACAAAAACAAAACAATTAAGCAAATGGTAATAGGAACACACGTATTGATAATAACCTTGAATGTAAATGAATTAAATGCCCCAACAAAAAGACACAGACTGGTTGAACAGATACAAAAACAAGACCCATATATATGCTGTCTACAAGAGACCCACTTCAGACCTAGGGACACATACAGACTGAAAGTGAAGGGATGGAAAAAGATATTCCATGCAAATGGAAAGCAAAAGAAAGCTGGAGTAGCGATACTCATATCAGATAAAATAGACTTCAAAATAAAGACTGTTACAAGATATAAGGAAGGACACTACATAATGATCAAGGGATCAATCCAAGAAGAAGATATAACAATTATAAATGTTTATGCACCCAACAGAGGAGCACCTCAATACGTAAAGCAAATGCTAACAACCATGAAAGGGGAAATCAACAGTAACACAATAACAGTAGGGGACTTTAACACCCCACTTATACTAATGGACAGGTCATCCAAACAGAAAATAATTAAGGAAACACAAGCTTTAAATGACACAATAGACCAGAGAGATTTAATTGATATTCATAGAACATTCCACCCGAAAGTGGCAGAATACACTCTCTTCTCAAGTGCACATGGAACATTCTCCAGGATAGATCACATCTTGGGTCACAAATCATGCCTCAGAAAATTTAAGAAAACTGAAATCATATCAAGCATCTTTTCTGACCACAATGCTATGAGATTGGAAATCAGTTACAGGAAAAAAAAACTGTAAAAACCACAAATACATGGAGGCTAAACAGTGCACTACTAAATAAGCAAGAGATCGCTGAAGAAATCAAAGAAGAAATAAAAAAATACATAGAAACAAATGACAATGAAAACACGACGACCCAAAACCTATGGGACGTGGCAAAAGCAGTTCTAAGAGGGAAGTTTATAGCAATTCAATCTCACCTCAAGAAACAAGAAAAATCTCAAATAAACAACTTAACCCTACACCTAAAGCAACTAGAGAAATAAGAAAAAAGAAAACCCAAAGTCAGTACAAGGAAAGAAATCATAAAGATCAGAGCAGAAATAAATAAAATAGAAATGAAGAAAACAATAGCAAAGACAATAAAACTAAAAGCTGCTTCTTTGGGAAGATAAAGAAAATTGATAAACCCTTAGCCAGACTCATCAAGAAAAAAAGGGAGAGGACCCAAATCAATAAAATTAGAAATGAAAAAGGATAAATCACAACTGACACTGCAGAAATACAAAGGATTATAAGAGACCAGTACAAACAACTGTATGCCAATAAAATGGACAACCATGAAGAAATGGACAAATTCTTGGAAAGGTACAATTTTCCAAGATTGAACCAGAAAGAATTAGAAAATATAAACAGACCTATCACAAGTAATGAAATTGAAACTATAATTTAAAATCTTCCAACAAACAAAACTCCAGGACCAGCTGGCTTCACAAGCGACTTCTATCAAACAATCAGAGAAGAGCTAACACCAATCCTTCTCAAACTCTTCCAAAAAATTGCAGAGGGAGGAACACTCCCAAATTCATTCTACAAAGCCACCATCACCCTGATACCAAAACCGGAAAAAGATATCACAAAAAAAGAAAAGTATAGACTAATGACACTAATGAACATAGATGCAAAAATCCTCAACAAAATACTAGCAAACAGAATCCAACAACATATTAACAGGATCATACACCATGATCAAGTGGGATTTATCCCAGGGATGCAAGGATTCTTCAATATATGCAAGTCAATCAATGTGACACACCACATTAACAAATTAAGGAATAAAAACCATATGAGTATCTCAATAGATGCAGAAAAAGCTTTTGACAAAATTCAACACCCATTTATGATAAAAACTCCCCAGAAAATGGGGCATAGAGGGAACCTACCTCAACATAATAAAGGCCATATATGACAAACCCACAGCAAACATCATACTCATTGGTGAAAAACTGAAAGCATCTCCACTAAGATCAGGAACAAGATAAGGATGTCCACTCTCACGACTCTTATTCAACATAGTTTTGGAAGTCCTAGCCATGGCAATCAGAGAATAAAAAGAAATAAAAGGAATACAAATTGGAAAAGAAGAAGTAAAACTGTCACTGTTTGCAGATGACATGATACTATAGATAGAAAATCCTAAAGATGCCACCAGAAAACTACTAGAACTAATCAATGAATTTGGTAAGGTTGCAGGATACAAAATTAATGCACAGAAATCTCTGGTATTCCTATACACTAACAACAAAAAATCAGAGAGATTAAGGAAACAATCCCATTTACCATTGCAACAAAAAGAATAAAATACCTAGGAATAAAACTACCTAAGGAGGCGAAAGGCTTGTACTCAGAAAACTGAAACACTGATGAAAGAAATCAAAGATGACATAAACAGATGGAGAAATATACCATGTTCTTGGATTGGAAGAATCAATATTATGAAAATGACTATACTACCCAAAGCAATCTAGAGATTCAATGCAATCCCTATCAATCTACCAATGGCATTCTTCACAGAATTAGAACAAAAATTTTTACAATTCTTATGGAAACACAAAAGAACCCGAATAGCCAAAGCAATCTTGAGAAAGAAAAACAGAGCTGGAGGAATCAGGCTCCCCAACTTCAAACTATACTACAAAGCTACAGTAATCAATACAGTATGGTACTGGCACAAAACCAGAGATATAGGTCAATGCCACAGAATAGAAAGCCCAGAGATAAATCCACGCACCTATGGTCACCTAATTTATGACAAAGGAGGCAAGAATGTACAATGGAGAAAAGACAGCCTCTTCAATAAGTGGTGCTGGGAAAACTGGACAGCTACAGCTAAAAGAATGAAATTAGAACACTACGTAACACCATACACAAAAATAAACTCCAAATGGATTAAAGATCTAAATGTAAGACCAGACACTATAAAACTCTTAGAGGAAAACATAGGAAGGACACTCTTTGACGTAAACCACCGCAAGATCTTTTTTGACCCGCCTCCTAGAGTAATAGAAATAAAAACAAAAATAAACAAATGGGATCTAATTAAACTTCAAAGCTTTCGCACAACAAAGGAAACCATAAACAAGACGAAAAGACAACCTTCAGAATGGGAGAAAATATTTGCAAATGAAACAACAAAGGATTAATCTCCAAAGTATACAGTTCATCAAGCTCAATATCAAAAAAAATAAACAATTCAATTAAAAAATGGGCAGAAGACCTAAATAGACATTTCACCAAAGAAGAAATACAGATGGCCAACAAACACATGAAAAGATGCTCAACATCGCTAATTATTAGAGAAATGCAAATCAAAACTACAATGAGATATTACCTCACACTGGTCAGAATGGCCATTATCAAAAAATCGAGAAACAATAAATGCTGGAAAGGGAGTGGTGAAAAAGGAACCCTCCTGCACTGTTGGTGGGAATGTAAATTGATACAACCACTATGGAAAACAGTATGGAGGTTCCTTAAAAAACTAAAAATAGAACTACCATACAACTCAGCAATCCCACTACTGGGCATATACCCTGAGAAAAGCATAATTCAGAAAGAGACATGTACCACAATGTTCACTGCAGCACTATTTACAATAGCCAGGACATGTATCCAACCTAAATGTCCATCAACAGATGAATGGATAAAGAAGATGTGGCACATATATACAATGGAATATTACTCAGCCATAAAAAGAAATGGAATTGAGTTATTGGTAGTGAGGTGGATGGACCTAGGGTCTGTTATACAGAGTGAAGTAAGTCAGAAAGAGAAAACAAATACTGTCTGCTAACATATATATATGGAATCTAAAAAAAAATAAAAATGGTAGTGATGAACCTAGTGGCAGGGCAGGAATAAAGACATAGACATAGAGAATGGACTTGAGGACACAGGGCAGGGGGAGGGGGAAATGGGAGCAAAGTGAGAATAGCATCAACATATATACACTACTGAATGTAAAACAGTTAGCTAGTGGGAAGCAGCAGCATAGCAGAGGGAGATGAGCTCGCTGCTTTGCGATGACCTAGAGATGTGGGATAGGGAGGGTGGGAGGGAGGCTCAAGAGGGAGGGGATATGGGGATATATGTATGCATATGGCTGATTCACTTTGTTGTACAACAGAAACTAACACAGTATTGTGAAGCAATTACACTCCAATAAAGATCTATTAAAAAAAAAAAAAGAGTAAAGGTGGACAACTATATCATGCCATAGAAAAGAATTAACTCAAAATTTATAGTAGGCTTAAAAGTAAGAGCTAAAACTATAAAACTTTGTAAGAAAGCATAGGTATAAATCTTCATGACCTTGTATTAGCCAATGGTTTCTTGAATGACACCAGAAGTACAAGTGACAAAAAAAAAAGAGCTCACCAAAATTAAAAACTTTTGTGCTTCAAAGGATACCACCAAAAAGAGAAAACAAAACAAAACAAAACAAAAACACCCACAGAATCTGAGAAAATATTTTTGAATCATGTATCTATCTGATAAAGGACTTGTATCCAGAATACATAAAGAAGACTTACGACTCAACAATAAAAAGACAAATAACTAAAATTTAAAGTAAGCAATGAATTTGAATAGACATGTCTCCAAAGAAGATAGTCAACTGGCCCATAAGCAAATGCTAGTTATTAGGGAAACTCAAATCAAACCACAACTGAGATACCACTATACACCCATAAGGATAGCTAAAGTAAAAAAAAGACAAGCAAAAACAAGTTTTAGTAAGGATGTGAAGAAATTGGAATCTTCATACATTGCTGGTGAGATCATAAAATGGTGCAGCCACTTTGAAAAACAGTTTGGCAGTTGTTTAAAATGTTAAACATTGAGTTACCATGTAATCAAGCAATTCTACTCCTACTTATATACCCAAGAGAAATAAAAAATATGTGTTTACACAAAAACTCATACACAAATGTTCATAGCAACATTATTCTTAAGCTAAAAAGTGGAAACAACCCAACTGATTAATGGATAAAAATGTGATATATCCATACAATGGAATATTATTATCCATCAATAAAAATGAAGGAAGTACTGATATATGCTATGTCATAGATGAATTTTGAAAATGTTACACTAAGTTAAACCAGTCACAAAAGACCATATATTGTACGATTCCATTTATACAAAATGTCCAGAAGAGGTAAAATCATCATTGTTCCACTTTGAATAGGATTGGGGATTAGTATCAATAGTTCCCAGGTGATAGGAGGAGTAGGGATTAGGAAGTCACTGCTAATCTGATTTGTTTTGGAGTGCTGACAATGTTCTAAAATTAGATATCGGTGATGGTGTACAACCCTGTGCATATACTAAAAATCACTGAACTGTATACTTTAGAAGGGAGAATTTGTTGGTATATGAATGTATCTCAGTAAAGCTATTAGAAAAAAATATATGAGAATGCAAAGAAGAAAATAAAAATCACTTGTGAACTCAGCAACCAAAGATGATCACTCTGAATTTAGAAAGAGCACAGATTTTAGCGTCACCCAGACCTGCATTCAAATCCTGTCTTTTTCATTTACTAAAGTATTTGTGGCTAAATTATTTAACTTCTCTGACTTACTTTTTTTTTTTCATCTGAAAATGGATGTACTAACAAAGATACAATAAACTGATGTTACAAATAAACTCTGAAATTTAATATATCAAATATAGCAGGGGTTTTTTTTTTTTTTCTTTCCCCCCCTGGGCTCATATAATAGTTCAGGAAGTTTGGGTTCACGTTGGTGGAAGCTCTCTTCTCAGTGCTTTGGGGACCCATGTTCCTTCAAGATTTTGACTTTGCTGTCTCCTAGGGCAGGGGTTGATAAAGTTTTTCTGTAAAGGGCCACACAGTAAATATTTTAGGCTTTGCATGCCATAGGTCTCTGTTACAATTAAACTCCGCTATTACAGCACAGAGCAGCTACAAACAATATGTAAATGAATGGGGTGGCTGCATTCCAATAAAACTCTGTACAACAGGCAGCATGGCAGATCTGGTCTATGGACCACAGTTTGCCAACCCAAGCACTAGAGTCTTGTAGTCCATCACATCCAGCTGGCAAAACAGGAAAGAAGGTGAGAAGAATGTATACAGTCGGCCCTCCTTATCTGTAGGTTCTGAATTCATGGATTCAACCAACCCTGGGTTAAAAATATTTGAGAAAAAATTTCCCATATTAAAGACCTAAATGTAAGACTGGAAACCATAAAACTCCTAGAAGAAAACATAGGCATAACACTCTGACATAAATCACAGTAATATTTTTTTTTTTTTGGATCTGTCTCCTAAAGCAAAGGAAATAAAAGCAAAAATAAACAAATGGGACCTAATTAAACTTAAAATCTATTACACAGCAAAGGAAACCATCAACAAAACAAAAAGGCAGCCTACGGAATGGGAGAAAATATTTGCAAATAATATGACTGATTAAGGGGTTAATATCCAAAATATATAAGCAGCTCATACAACTCAACAACAAAAAAACAAACAACCTGACTAAAAAATGAGCCAAAGACCTGGACAGATATTTTTCCAAAGAAGACACAGAGATGGCCAACAGGCCCATGAAAAAATGCTCAACATCTCTAATCATCAGAGAAATGCAAATCAAACCACAATGAGACATCACCTCACACCTGTCAGAATGGCTACTATCAAAAAGAACACAAATAACAAGTGTCGGCAAGGATGTGGAGAACCTTATTTATAACCTTAATTACACCATTCAGTTACTCATAAGTGTTAACACCATGGACTTGTTTTATTTCTTTGAGTGTCCCATGGATATCAGCATTGCCTTGATCCCAAGAGACATTCAACAATCATCTACTTTATGAATTTTTTTTAAATTTTATTTATTTATTTATGGCTGCGTTGGGTCTTCGTTTCTGTGCGAGGGCTTTCCCCAGTTGCAGCAAGTGGGGGCCACTCTTCATCGCGGTGCGCGGGCCTCTCACTATCGTGGCCTCTCTTGTTGCAGAGCACAGGCTCCAGACGCGCAGGCTCAGTAATTGTGGCTCACGGGCCTAGTTGCTCCGCGGCACGCGGGATCCTCCCAGACCAGGGCTCGAACCCGTGTCCCCTGCATTGGCAGGCAGATTCTCAACCCCTGCGCCACCAGGGAAGCCCTACTTTATGAATTTTTGAAGGCAAAGCATTTGATAAGAAACTACTAGTCTTCAAAAAAAAAACCTCTAAATAATAAAAGAAAGTTTGAGGAAATTAGATCGAAGAGGGAAATAAGAAAATAAGCATGTAGGGCAAGGTTGAGTTCATTAGTATTCTTTATGAGTCATACCAGCAATGTTTAGCTTATATAAGAAATATGTACAATATCTCAATGTTGGCTGTTGAAGGTGAAAAATCTGTTTTGTGTTTTCAAGTAAGCAAAAAGTTCCTTTAAATAACAACAAGGCACTGACGAAGCTCAGCATCTTCTCGTTTTTAACCCAAGAACAATCTGCTTTCATACATACGCCACACACAATACCAATTCTTCATCATGCTTTTCTCTAAAAAAATTGCACAGAAGGCTAAGTAGTGTTAGGTTTATTCCTTTTAACTTCGAATGTATGATAATCTGAAAGAGAATTATTAAAATTCAGAGTTGAAAGAAAACATGGTGATCATTCAATATCCTTTTATAGATAAGAAAATATTAATTTTTGGAATAATTATATGATTGAGATTATGCTGCTAATTAGTACCCAAACGGAGAACAGAAATCAGGTCTCCTGTCAAGTCAAGTGTTCCTTCTCCTTCTCCATGCATTCCTGCAGTCAATCTGGAGATAACAAAGAGGAAATCCATGGATGATCTCTGGGAATGAGAGCTCTGTATGGAAGCCCTCCCACACCTACACAGTAGTTGTGGAGTGCCCATCTTGCAGAGTTGTCCTGCACATGAAACATTAATATTACTTCAAATGTTGCTTGCAAAGTGAATAAGAAATCTGTGAATATATTAAGGTTGGCATTAAATTCTCATAGATAGCCAATTCAGGAAAAAAAAAAAAATTGGAAAAAGGATTAAAATCTTTCTTTTCATCATACCCTATATATGTTTCTTAAATTTCACTGTGCATATAAATCACCCGGGGAATTTTGTTAATGGAGACTGCGATTCAGTAGATCCAGGGCAGGGTCTAGGTGTTGGCATTTCTAACAAGCTCCTAGGTGATGTTGTCCTATGGTCCATGGATACACGTTGAATAGCAAGCATGTAATCTCAAGATTATAATCTCTCTGGTGTTTGGGGAGTACTCAGCCAGATCCACAGGTACCACAACCTCCTCTCAAGGACCACAGTGCTTTTTATCTCCAGCACTGCTTTTGCCCATAGCTCTATTCTACCTTAATATATACAGTTTCTTCCATACAACTAGAAAAATCTTTTTGAGGGGAAGGATCATGTCATATTTCCTTGACTCCCCAGTGTCTAACAAATGTTGCTCCCTTAGACTTGTTTATGATTGATTATAATGTTAAGGGAAAAAAAAATATTTGGAAGAAAACCTGTACTCAAAGAAGGAAGTACTTTTTAAACACTGGTTCTTGGCCATAATTTGAATCATTTTGTAAGCTAGCCATGTTATAGCTGCTACGACATTAGAATCATGTCATATCGTAAAATATGTGAGTTGGCTCATCACATGCATTAATTTATGGCATAATAGTGCTTTACTTATTTTGAAAGAGAAATACTTAGTAATTCCATTTACAATTTCATTCCTATCTAAAACTGGAAAGAGTAGATCATGATTGACTACATGCAAAAAACGTTTTGCATATGATAATAATTGTTAGGGAAAAAAAACAACTAAAATCAATCCACTTCAAATAATTAACAATATTTTAGAAACTTATACTGAAAGGTGAAAACATATATTTTAAAATAATTTAATCTATCAATTATTAATCAATCAATATTCATGGATAATATACACTAATTTTAGAATAAACAAGGAGGTTTTTTTCGGAAGGAGGCAGATTTTTCCGGTGAAACTATTTAAGGCAGTTAGAACACCTTCATATTTCTCTGATATGGCCTGCTATAGAGATAAACTTGAAAAAAATACTTCAGTGATTCATCAAGTTTCCCCAAGCCTCTCTTCAGTTTCTGATATCCAAATATTCTCTTTTGGAACGCATAAAATATCCTGTCCTTGGACATTTTCTTTTTTGCAATTGGCAAATGGTCTAATTCTTCCATGTGCCGATCTGTAAGTGTCTTTGATTATGATTCTAATAATTCTTCCTATAACTTTCAATTATAGTGTTTTTGCTTGAAATACTTGATGTTCCCAACTCAAAAATATATTAACTGCAAGGAAATTTATTAGCATACATAACTGGAGCTAGAGCGTGCTCCAGCTACCATATGACAGGTGTTCAAAGACACTATCAAGAACACATGTTTTTTTGGTCTCTCAAACTGCCTTCCATATCCTAGGTCTTAACCAAAGGCTGGCTCCCTTATAGTTGCAGGGTGGTTTCCAAAGGTATCTGAGGATTATTTATTGAATTCCATAAAAAGAGAGAATAAGAACATGTGAAAGGGAAAGCTCTATTCCTCTCAAAGCCTAGGACAGAAATCATTCTCTTCTATTGAAGATATAACTTAAATCAAAGGCTCATTCTGGTTCAACAATAGTTAAAAGGGAGATGCCAGACACTTGGATAGTCTGACTAGAATCCCCTCTGGAGATAAGGATTTGTGTAGGTGTCTAAAAAATTAATCAGAGCTCAGTTTCAAAGGAGGAAGGCAATGTAAGATTATTCCAAGGCACAGTGATTTCATAAAATCTAGCATCTTTTATAAGATTCAGGTTCATATAACAATACCTTTGTCCTGCCTTTGGCTTGCACTGTTTTCTGAAAGTCAGTTAAATGTAGTCAATAAAGAAATGATGAGGGGCTTCCCTGGTGGCGCAGTGGTTGAGAATCTGCCTGCCGATGCGGGAGACACGGGTTCGAGCCCTGGTCTGGGAAGATCCCACATGCCACGGAGCAAATGGGCCCGTGAGCCACAATTACTGAGCCTGCGCGTCTGGAGCCTGTGCTCCGCAGCAAGAGAGGCCACGATAGCGAGAGGCCCGCACACCACGATGAAGAGTGGCCCCCGCTTGCCACAACTAGAGAAAGCCCTTGTACAGAAACGAAGATCCAACACAGCCATTAATAAATAAATAAAGCACACCTAGTATAGTGTAATTAAAAAAAAAAAAATTTGGTTAAAAAAAAAAAAGAAATGATGAATAGGAAATAGATGTCAAAATTAGGGACTAATTTTGCAGGTGATCATTCCATTAACACATATTTTTGTGTTATAAGAGCTTTGCTATCTTACCAATCTCCCAACAGGAAATCTACTTATTTATTGAGAACCTCCTACATTTCATATATACGGCATGTTTGTCATGTATTCATTCCAAAGGAAAATATACAAGCAATATTTACTGTGTATCAACAAAGAATGTAGAAATTGACAATCCAAGGTACCAATCTACATTTGAGTTATAAAGATGATGACAAAAAGAACCCCAAGTTTTTCATACATAGGAATGGAAGGAATCAGCGGCACTCTCTAGGACAGGAGAACATCTGAGCATCAACAAAGGATACAAGGTCACTGGAAAAAGCTGTGTCCTTGGTATTTTTCTCTGGCACAGGAAATGACATGTATAATGATACTTAATGACAAAATTTACTCAGTTTATAGGGGAAGTATATTATACCTGTCTCTTATTTGGGTGACCTTCCTAATTTTTTCTGAGTCCTAATTTGATATGCAGCATTTGTGAACGCTTGTAAAAATGAGTCATGTTCTAACAGATTTCTTTCGTATCTTGTGGTTGGAGAACTATGTTGAATTGATGGACAAAGATAGTGGGAAAAAATTGGCTTTTTTTCCATATACATCAAGGTCTGAATCTGTGAAAGGAGATGACCCTCAGAAATGATATACTGTTTTTCAAGGGTGACTATCAGAAAGGTGAATGTCAGTGGTGACAGTTACATGGCAGGAACATCAACCAGCGGCTTCAATGCCTTTGTCCTTGATCATAAACTAACATGCACTGGGTAAAGACTAAGGAATGCTAGATCCTGACAACTAACTTTACATATAACTGAAGAGAGTATAAATGAAGGTCAAAATGTTATATCAAAAGAAAAGAATCTCCACAGCCTGGTGCCTAAGGCAACAAGTATTGAGGCTCAGAAAAAAAGATTTCTGGAAATACTCCACTAGCATGCCTAGCAACATGTTCTGCCTTTGTTTTGATGGTCTCTTTGTTTACTTTATCCTTTAGCTTTTTATGAACAGAACCACACAGGGTGTGTGGCCTTCAGGAAGAGACTGATGGGGGATGGGGGTGAGATGCAACAACTAGTTAGTGAAAAGATTGATCTGGTCCCTTGGTACCAGGAGTCAGGCTGAACTGCGAGAAACAACTAAAGTTGACTCTGTCTTAGATTTTTGTGATGCTATGGGGAAGGATAAATATGCTCCTCTCTCATCTTCCACGGTTACCTTTTCCCTCTTGAGCATTATCGAGGGAAGCTGAGCACAAGGTAGAAAAGCCAGTAGGGTGGCTGTCCTTATTTTATTCTTATCTGAGTGTCTTTTCTCAGTAGCCTCAGTTGGAATCATGCCCGGCATACTTAATTTTAAGGAAAAAAAAATAGCCAGATAAAGAGAAAGAAACTAGGGTACAAAAGTTTGGAGGGAACTAAAGTACAGGTTAAGAGGGAAACGGAATATAGTTTACTCTGTCTGTGTTGGGGATACTTCCATGTAACAGATAAAGTAGAAAATGATTTTTGGAGCACCTCTCTAGTAATATGCTTTGGGAAACTTTCTCCTAATTCTTTGGCACTAGTTAGTTTTCCTGATAACTACTTACACATTTCTGCTTATCTCAGCCACTGTCTTCCTGACAAAAAGTTCACTCTATAACGTGTGAAGTTTAATATATAATAATAAGAGCACTTGAATTTGTTATAAGCGTGCTGATTTCCAGAGACTATGTAAAGTGTTTTACATTATTAACTCATTCAATCCTTACAACAACACCTTGGAATAAGTAGCTCCATTTTACAGAGGAGAAAACCATGGCACAGAGAGATTGAGAAACATGCTTAAATCACAAAGCATTAAGTGGCACAGTTGAGAGTCTAACCCAGATAGACTGGCTTCAAAGGTCATCCTAGTAGCCACCACGATACAGAACCCAAGGCCCTTTCTGTATAATATTTGCCAGTGAAAAATTTCCTAATTTTAAATATTTTTGTCATATGTGTTCCTTCTAAAAAATAGGTTATTTTATTCTATTCTTCATTTTGATTTTTGCATGATTCTAAAAAATAAGGCAACCCATCGCTCAGTTTCTTCAAGGTTCCAGGAGACTGAAGGCTAGAAAGCTACAATTATTGCACAATTACCAATTTCAATTTGGGAAGTTTTTGTACTTGCCACAAATATCAATTAGATTATTAATTTTTTTACAATTTAGTACATTTAAAAATGCAAAACAAAAATCTAAGTTGAAGGAGAAGAAGAGATACCTGGTGGCCTAATTCCAGGTATATGTTCTTAGATAAATCCTGAGGGGTTCCAGTTCCACCATTTGTAAATAGTGGAATACCTAATATTTAAAGAAGCTTCCAGAACTAAAATCTGATGCGTTTGTACAGCACTGTAACTTTTTTTTTTTTTTTTTTTTTCGTAAAAATACCTTCCTTATTCAGGACATTTAAAATTAGACTGGACAATATATAACACAGAATTTTTCTGTTGAGAAAAAAACCCTATTAAGTTGTTTCAAAACATTTCCCTACTTCTGAGGTTACTATATAATATTCTTTTATATCTTTGGAAAGTGAACCATTTCTCTAAGAAATCCTGATTTCTTGATACTCTTAAATATTTTTAAAAGCAAATTATTATTTGAAGGAAAATAAATAACAACTTTTTTTCAGCAGGCCAAAGAAGCCACAACCATGCTAGGGTTTATGATGACATAAACTTTTCCTAGACACTAAAGCAAGACATTGCTCCTAGCACTCTACCATCTGCTGCAGATATTTTAAAATTCTAAAGCACTGACAATGATGCAATTTGCTACATTTTGAGCTGCATTTTACAACTCTCTCTTTGCTGAATTACTATTGATGACATTAAAACCCTTTACAAATCAAGACAACACATTTGCTTGCTATTGCCACCAAAGAGCTGTCAGCTACTCTCTTCCTCTGGGAGTTTACCTGCCACCTCCTTCATGGTCAGCAATGTTTAAACCCTTTTAGAGAATGAGAAGCAGAACACATTATTTTCTACATTGCTCATTGTTCATAAGAAAAAGTACAAAAGGAGAGGACATGAACTTGAAGAAGGAATAAACTGTGAAGCAAAGTGGACAGTTTATTATATTTTTTTTCATCTTCTCATAGACAAAGGGGAACACTCTCTAGCTTTCTAGAAACAAAGGACCAGGAACTACTAAAATAAGGTACACTGGAGCACCATGCACAGATGTAAAACTTAGAGAATTACTCAGAGAAAATAAGTTGCCTGAAAGAAGAAAAAAATGGCAAGAGTTAAAATGTAGATGTTTGATAAAGATTAGCTTCCTTTTTCTCTTGAGAGCTGAACAAGTAGGATAACTTCACAGATAGGTAGGTTTTACCAACTCCAATTTCAAATTATTTTCAGTCAGTGACAGTGTGATGCTGGACTCTCTGCAAAAATGCTCACTTATAGGGATAGGAAGAATAAATCGCTGACAACTATGAAAGTTTCAGCTCAACACCTGATGACTGTGGTCACCAGTTTTAAACTTTAGAAATTATTAGCGGCTGTTACTTTCTAAAAGTAACTAAGATATTCCAACACTTGCCCTGGTAAAACGACACCTGTTAAAAAAATAACAGGATAAAATATGTCTTCATTCATTTTAAAGGATATATAAGGTATTTTCATCTAACTGAAAACAATCATTTTTGGCATTCTTGGTTAGCTTCCTAGCCTTTTCTTTCCCTTAACACTAGACTCTTTTAAAAATATCTTCTTCTTACACACAAATTCCTCATGTTTCTATTACGTTTCATTACTGAAATAATTTTAACTATTGTTATACCCATTATAAAACCTACATCTACGATAGTCCTGGATTAGTATCAATAGATATATAATTACTCGTTGCACAGAAATATATTTGAATTTTGATGTTAATAATAATTTACAGATACTTGTCTCATTCCCTTTTAATTTTTTTGTGAACAAAACATTACTTCACAGAAAAGGTAAGATACATAGAAACATAACTTCTTTTTTTAAGTTTCAGGATAAGGAAAAAAAAACAGCTTATACAACCTAACACCCTTACTTCAATGTTCTACTGCACAAAATGAGGGAAAGGTAAGTCACTTCACAGACAACCCTGAGGGCTGAGTCACCACACTTGGAAGTGGCAAACTGTCATCTTATTTTTATTACTGAACACTTAGTGAAAGTGAAAGAGAGGCAAGGTTATAAGCAGGTGGCCAGGCTGGATGTGAATGATTCACTTGGAGAAAAGGCACAGACGTAGTTTGTCACAAGAGCATGAATTTGAAAGAGACTCTATCATATGATCCCACACAAGTCCTCACCCAAACAATTATCCTTTCCCCAGAGAACTTCTTGCTCATATAACAACAGTAGAAATGATAACAGCAATAATATCCACTGTGTATCCATTAAATGCTAGTTTTTAAGATGAACACTTTACATATATTATTTCTAGACACTAAACCAGTCCTACAAAGTGGACAGTATTACTTTTGCTCATAAATGAGAAAAGCAAAGCTCAGAGAGGCCAAGGCTTGTCTGTGGTTCTAATACTAAGAAGGGAATTATCTATGCTTGACCTCAAAACTGTCTAATATCAAAGCCCACACTCTACTCAACATTCTTTGCTGCTACATATGTGGTTGCATACAAAGTTGTTTCTGAGGAGAGTGGACTAAAAAAGAAGGACCCACAAATTGAAACTTCAGTCTGTAAAACTCAGTTATTTATTCACTTACCCAGAAAAGAAAAAAAATGGGAAACAAGCACAATAGATAATATGAAATATAAATTTAGTACACAAATAGACTCACTAAATTACAAATTTCTATGTCATATTACATCTGACAGCACTTATTGTTAATGTATCACCTAAGACATTGGATAGTCTTAATGAATAAAATGAATCCTCTCTCTCCCTTTGACTTCCTCACTTTGTAAATGCTGAGTCAGGCAGGAAGTGGACTTATTCCAGTTTTTCGATCAGTGTCTTGGTTAGAACCAAAAGACAGACACAGAAACAGGCATACATGCGTGTGCACGTGTGCACACACACACACACACACACACACACACACACGCACACACAGAATCCTGAGGGTAAGATCAAAGCTTGGTTAGAAGGAGTGAAACGGGGTAGGTCTTTCCAACCTCCCTAGAATCTATAATTCTAATTTATTATCCCTGACCAAACAGGAGAAGCCAGTCTCTCACCCTTGGGATTCTTTCTCTTTAGTCCTGATGCACAGAAGGAAATGCTTCTAGCTTCTCATAACTTGTCATATGCAATGCATTAGTAATAATACCCATGCAATCACTGCTAGTTTAAAATGTGGTCCTGGGTATTTTCATCCATATACAATTATAATTTTAAATGCTTCTAAAAGTTTTATTGAGCTATGATTTCCAGCTTATAATCAATGAAGGCAAAATTTGGACTTCAAGAAATATTTCAATTACTTGGAAAATTCATGAACTCCCTAGAAACATTACCATAGAGTGACAATCTGAGGGAGAATCCTACAACTTAATAGAATAAACGGTCTCTAATTATAAACAGAAAGACACCCCCCCCCCTTAAGCAGTGCATGTTGAAATGAAGTCCCCTTTCTCTACAAATGAATGCTTGATAACTAGGAAAGGGGCATTTTAAGTTAGACAATCCTTTACCTTTCATTCTGTTTTATTTTAACCTTATTTTTCTTTGTAATTACACTATAAACAGTTCATCAAGGAAATTTGTTAATAAGCTGCAGATGGTGAAGAGACTGTACAGTGTTTTATTCTTCAGCATTTTGGTCACTTGCCTCATTGAAATAGGTCCCAGGTTACAATTAAGAAAAGGTACTTGTTTTCTATTGTTCTCAAAATAAAAAGTATCATTTCTCAGTTAGAACAAAGCACCAAGAACCCAGAATATGGGTTCTCTTTATGACTTCCCTTAAAACTGTATCTGACTGCATCAAAGTTATTAACTTTTTAAGTGTTTAAGAATATTAAAAAGGAAGACACTGCTACCTTCCTAGAAAATTGTATAAAGCTTAATGGATTAATATTTACAAAACAATTTGAACATCTTGAAGTTTCATAGAGCTTCTAAATCTTAAGATAATATATTATTTCAATATCTACTTCTTAATCTTTTTGTTTTATTTAAAATTAATGTGTTTTCTCCAAAATATAAGTAAAAACCACCAGAGTAAGCTAAGTAACAGATTTCAGCATTGTCAGTAAGGCAGTTTTCCTATGCCTTGCCAATATCTTTGTAAGTCTCCTTGTTAATCATTTTACTTTATTATTTATTCCATATATATTTCCATGAAGAGTTCTTAACTTGATGAAAATCTGATTTCTTGATCCACAATCAAATCTTACTATGGCCAGCTGCTATGTCTTCATAACTGTGAAAATATTACATCTCTTTGCAAGTTGGCTCTAATACAAGGAAGGTTACTAAACTAACCCAATTAAATTGAGCATATCTGCAAGTTTAGATGATTATTGCTGTTGTCTGTGAGGGCTGGGATCCAAAGTGATGGATTGCTGGCTACCCTAGTGATTTCTAGAGGGGAAAAATATCCCATCCTGGATTAGCTTGAATTGGCTTACATAAAGGTTTTATGATGCAAATTGGAGATATTGGACTTAGTAACAACCTACACTATCTGTTATATTCTCCTGTCTCATAGTCACAGGAAGCCTTCTTGAGTATGACGCTCCATCCTCATTAATAAGCTCTGTGTTGTACATCTTTGTCTGATATGAAGCTGCCATACCTTGTCACCAATTATAGACTCTGAAAAGACCCATCTCATTATAGTACTTAAATTGCTTGTTCCTGAAGGTGATGCTTGGCGTGCCTCTTCTGCCTCTTGCCAACAGGAAAATCACCCTTGAAGTGAATAGATGTCAGTCAAAAGCCACAAAAGGAAAGCAAAAAGAATTAATAAAAAACCTGGCTAGAATATTTATCAGTTTATTGCACAAAAAAGAATACAGATCAGACAAATAAAACGCAAGGCTAAAAGAGACACTTTTGAACATTTTAATCTCACGAAACATATCTGTCCATAAATTTGGGACTAAGCAAATATTCTGAATGTGAATCACACAGGTGACCCAAAGTAAACTATTTACCATTCTGTTATTCTTGCACTAAAGGATGGCTGCAGGATTTGAAAACACTTTTTCTCTGTTTCTCATTGCATCTCTAGATGGTAGTAAATTCAGCATAATGCAAGAGAATTCTTGTCCTTGGATAGCATCTCTCTGTATTGTAAATGTGGTCTACAGGGGGTTTGCAGTAAATTGTGATTGATCAGTAAATGGGGATATCAATTGATGAATTGCTAGGTCGAATGGGCAAGAAAGGGCATAGCAGAATACTCTTCTGCCAAAGAAAAGCTAACATATTAGGCTTAAGCATATGCAAAACACATTTGAAATGCATTCAAAGAACATTCATCCCCAGGTGCAGTAAAGTTCTATTTATTCTATTCCATTTCAAAAGAAAAATTTTTTTCACAAATTCCCCTTACTAAGAATAAACCCCATTATAAGCAAGTGTAAGGGAAAAATGTTTATATTTTTTTTGCCTCTTTGCTTTTGGAATGTATGATTTTATCCATGAGTTAAGCCAGTGGAGACTATTTTAATGGCGGGGACTCTCCAAAGGCACTCTAGTCCAAATAACTGCCCCACACCTCCCTAGCTACAGAACTGAGTCACCCAAGGGCAAGATGAAAAAGGCTCACAGAAATCCTCAGAAACTAGCATGCAGTTCCCAGCTCAGCCCCTGGAACACAAATATACCCTAATCCTTTACAATATGTTTCAAAAGTGTTTGTAGATTTTGTGTTATCATTCAACATGCTATACCTCATTTGGAAAGAAAATGTTCAATATTAATACCACCAGACTTCCCCTTGACAAGAGGATCAATATATTATGCCCATTCTTTTAAGAAGTCCGCTTAGTCTAGTTAACTATATCCTCAAACACAGTGAGAACACACTGTTTTCATACAGTATCCATTTGTATATATGTATGTGTATATACATACACATACACATATGTATAAACACACACACGAGCTTTAAGAAGAAAAAACAGAAAGAGAAAAAAGATGGTCAGATCAAATAGAGAGCATATATGTTGAAAAATACTTGGTACAGGACACTTATACAAGACATAACACATATCTCTAGATTCAGATTTGATATTACTGCCACCATTTCTTCATGGCAATTTGCAGAATCTAATAATACATGATCTGAATCTGAGAGATGGAGAAAACTCTCCATTGTTCACTGCTGGATGAAAGAGCAATGGAATTATGACATCTTCCCTGAATTCAAAAGAGCCTTCCATTAATTGATATTTAGGAGCATTTTGGCCTCCATTAAGCATATTTGAGAACTGAGAATATTATTATTATCACTGTCTTTTTCCTATTACTCCAAAGCTTATTGTAAAGAAAACTGTAAAGAACCAAACATTTGTAAGGTCTTATTTCCAACCCAGCTCCTCAAAGAGAAATTATGATACCCAGCTCCTCAAAGAGAAGTTATGCTACATAAAACACATTTTGGCATTTAAGTATATAAATATTCTTTTCCACTGTATTATTTAGACATTTTAAAAGGAAACTAAATAAGTATAAATCCAAAATACATTTTGGATTGAAGGTGAAGTCACATTTTCCCAGGTATCAAATAAACATAAAGGTGTAAGTGCTGAACATGTTAGCGGCAAAAAGCTAAACACATTTTATTTTTACTTAGCACAAGATATATAAGCTCTTTCCTTGAAAAAGGTCAGTTTCTCTATAAGATTCTGATGATGGGGTCATTTTTTAAGTAGGGATACAGGGAAAGGTTTTCTTCTTGAACACATCTTTTTATCTATGATGCTGGCAACAATATATTGCCAAGTAAAAAACATTTCAAACAGAGCTGGAGGCATAAGTCTTCCAGACTTCAGACAATACTACAAAGCTACAGTATTCAAAACTGTGGTATTGGCACAAAAGCAGACATATAGATCAATGGAACAGAACAGACAGCCCAGAAATAAACCCACATACCTACATTCAATTAATCTATGACAAAGGAGATAAGACTATACAATAGAGAAAAAGTCTCTTCAACAAGTGGTGTTGGGAAAGCTGGACTGCTACATGTAAATCAGTGAAACTGGAACACTCCCTTACACCATATACAAAGATGAATTCAAAATGATGTAAATATCTAAATATTAGACATGACACCATAAAACTCCTAGATGAGAACATAGGCAAAACATTCTGGGACATAAAGCATAGCAATATCTTCTTAGATCTATCTCCCATGGCAAAAGAAATAAAATTAAAACTAAACAAATGGGACCTAATCAAACTTAAAAGTTTTCGCACAGCAAAGGAAACCATCAACAAAACGAAAAGATAACCTATGGAATGGAAGAAAATACTTGCAAAAGATGTGACTGACAAGGAATTAATATCCAAAAAATACGGACAGCTCATACACTCAATACCAAAAAACCAAACAACTCAATCAAAAAATGGGCAGAAGACCTGAATAGACATTTCTCCAAAGAAGATATACAGATGGCCAAGAAGCACATGGAAAGATGCTTAACGTAGCTAATTATTAGAGAAGTGCAAATCAAAACTAGAATAAGGTATCACCTCACACTGGTCAGATGATTATCATCAAGAAGTCTGCAAATAATACATGCTGGAGAGGGTGTGGAGAAAAGAGAACCCTTGTACACTCTTGGTAGTAATGTAAATTGGTGCAGCCACTATGGAAAACAGTATGGAGGTTCCTTAAAAAACTAAAAATAGAGCTACCATATGATCCAACAATCCCACTCCTGGGTATATATCCAGAAAAGTCATAAACTCTATCAAAAAGATACATGCACCCCAATATTCATAGCGGCACTATTTACAATAGGAAATGCATGGAAATAAGCCGTGTCCATCAATAGATGAACAGATAAAGGAGATGTGATAATATATATACATATATAAATGGAATATTACTGAGCCATAAAAAAGAACGAAATATTGCCATTTGCAGCAACATGGATGGACCTAGAGACTATTACACTTAGTGAAATAAGTCAGAGAAAAACAAATACTAGTTGACAACCCTTACAGGTGAATCTAAAAAATAATACAAATGAATCTATATACAAAACAGAAAAAGACTTTGAAACACAGAACACAAACTTACAGTTACCAAAGGGGAAAGGGGAGGAGGAGGGATAACTTAGGAGTATGGGATTAACAGATACAAACTACCATACGTAAAATAGATGAGCAAAAAGGATTTATTGTATAGCACATGTACTGTATATCTTTTAATAACCTATAATGGAAAACAATCTGAATTTTATATATATAGCTTTGCTGTACACTTGAAACCAACACAATATTGTAAGTTAACTATACTTCAAAAAAAAAAGAACATTTCAGTCACTACTATTTTATTCTCTATGTAAATCGGTTTTGAGACCATAACTATTGGTGGCCTCTTGTCTGAAAAAAAGTCTAACTCAAAAATGAGAACAAGAAAAGGCATTAGACACAATTCTGATTTTTATTTAGAAAGAAAATAGAGGGAATAATATGAGGAACTGTTTATGACTCAGGTGTTGAAGCACTTACAGGGACCAAAACTTATACTTGAATTTGTAAAAGGGACAAAGCAGTGGTAATCTTTTTCTCATCATCATATGTGGCCCCTAATAATAAACTTGAGTTTTACAGCTCAATGTGGAGATTCTCATTTCCTTTGCTTCTCTTAAAACCACTTCCCTACATCTTCCCCCTTAGGTTCCCAGTTTGCCCCTACTCCTCCCTATTACAGTAACTGTTTCACTAGTCCTTCATGCTCCACTATGTGTCACCTTCTGTCCTTATCGCTTTTCAGAAATGTGTACTTTCACTGTGGTGAGTTTGTCTTCACTATAAAAAGATTCTGCTATTGATCTCTGCAAATCTTCATAATGGGATGGGCCAGTATTAGATGTCTGATACAACAAAATACCCCACATCTTATGTCATTCAGGTTGTATTTTCTGCTTAGGTCTTCAAACTTGAATTACTTTACTTTCAACACATAGAAATAAATTTTTGAAATAGTTTGGTAAAGTTCAGTAATTTTACAGAAGATATGTCATTTTAAAGCTAATAATCTATAAGCCTGCCATGTTTGTGCAGTTTGGCATTAAACTATCTTAGGGGACACCATTTAGATGGACAACAATATGAAAGTCACCCCCTAAGTTTCTGCAGGGGACAAATGACACTGCCATACAGTGCAGTCCTGGATGACAAGATGAACAAGAAGTAAGAAGGCTTGAACTTCCAAGCCCCGAAATGTAGGGCCTTAAGCGTCTTTAATAACACAGTTTTCAGGATCTAAGAAAGTAGCTCCTGATGTTTCAGAGTGCTAATGTTTATGTTTTAATATTAAAGAGAAGTACAGATATGAGCACATGGATGTTTCCCTGAAATAGTGAATGATTCCTGAAAAGCTCTGATTGCTCTAATCTGGATGTCTCGATCTGTTTCAAATACTGAGTCATATTACATAAATGAAAACAGAGATATCTTTACTCTTCCTACACAGGTAAAAACCAGCCCCAACTGAAAATGGTCACAGATATTTTCATTCCCAGGAGTTTCATGAACATAATCTTCCTCTCACTGCATGTGTAAAGCACCATCTGATCGATGGTATATGGCCTCAAAGAACAGTTTGGGTGTTTGATTCTTTGATTACATAACTAATAATAAGAGATTCAAATATTACATGTAAAGTAAAAAATATAACACTGTATTTGAGAAACAATTTTTCTTTTGTTCTTTAATATTACTATACAGAATTCAAACTAATTTCCCACCACTTTAATTTCTGTTATTATACACTTCTAATGGCCAAAGCACAAATGAAATGAAGTAGCAGCTTTTAAGTCCCTATTCAGAACCATTTTTAATTGAGATGGTGACTCCTTGCTGAGAATTCAAAACCATCTTCTTGTTTTAAAGGAAAAAAAATTAACTTTCCTTCAAAGAGCTATCCCCCCTGAATGCTTTCATAATTCTGTGTAGATTTCTTTTTAATTGTTGCTCACTCATGTTTACTTATAAAGCAATTAGTAAATGGAAATTGTTTATTTTTATTTCCTTCAAAAAATATATAAAGTTATTTAATTTAAAAATGTAATTTAATACTTAATAATGATCAAAATCTTTTTGAATTTTATAAAGTAGCCCAGAGCTTAAAATTATCCTTTTCCTTTACTAGGTAAATCAATGTACTTTCAAAACTATTTTACTATTCACATAGTATTCATATAAACATTTCTGGAGCAAAATAAGAATCATTTAGTTGATATATAAAACATTGTACATAATGTTCTCAACATGAGGGAAGTTATAAGAAGGCAAGTACTTGAGGGTGAATACTTCACTCATTTTTGCTTTTAAGAAAGAGATCATCCTTGGTTTATGTCAAGAATAGTCTTAATAAAACTCCTGGTTCTTAGGTTTAGTTATTATACTAGTTCTGCCTTTACTTTTATCTCAATAGCTTCTCAGTTTTGAATCAACACAACTAGAAAGAGCACTCTACTGGGCATATACCCTGAGAAAACCATAATTCAAAAAGACTCATGTACCACAATGTTCACTGCAGCACTATTTACAATAGTCAGGACATGGAAGCAACCTAAGTGTCCATCAACAGGTGAATGGATAAAGAAGATGTGGCACATATATACAATGGAATATTACTCAGCCATAAAAAGAAACAAAATTGAGTTATTTGTAGTGAGGTGGATGGACCTAGAGTCTGTCATACAGAGTGAGGTAAGTCAGAAAGAGAAAAACAAATGCTGTATGCTAACACATATATATGGAATCTAAGGGAAAAAAAAAAAAAAAAAGGTCATGAAGAACCTAGGGGCAAGACGGGAATAAAGACACAGACCCACTACAGAATGGACTTGAGGATATGGGGAGGGGGAAGGGTAAGCTGTGACAAAGTGAGAGAGTGGCATGGACATATATACACTACCAAACGTAAAATAGATAGCTAGTGGGAAGCAGCCGCATAGCACAGGGAGATCAGCTTGGTGCTTTGTGACCACCTAGAGGGGTGGGATAGGGAGGGTGCGAGGGAGGGAGACGCAAGAGGGAAGAGATATGGGAACATATGTATAGGTATAACTGATTCACTATGTTATAAAGCAGAAACTAACAC
Organism: Eschrichtius robustus; assembly: GCF_028021215.1. Lineage (NCBI taxonomy): Eukaryota > Metazoa > Chordata > Mammalia > Artiodactyla > Eschrichtiidae > Eschrichtius > Eschrichtius robustus. The sequence continues at coordinate 71,484,349 of NC_090825.1, forward strand.
ACCATTGTAAAGCAATTATACTCCAATAAAGATGTTAAAAAAAAAAAAAAAAGAGCACTCAATTTCTTAAGCTGTGGAGGCAACCCATTTCGGCAATCTCAATTGTATTCAGATTCAGATTCCAGCCTCACAGGAAATAAATAAGAAAGCTTTTGGAAGAATGAAGAAACTAGTTGTCATAAAGCTCATGAGCCTTGCATGGGAAGCATATCCAACCCTCAAACAATAGTCAAATGACTTGGTAATTCACATAGAATTAAGTGTATTCACTCAGCAAATTTGTCCACCTGGTTTCCTTGGAAAACTTGATTTCTTACCAAATGATGGTGAACACCTGATTAGAAACATAACTGTTAGTAGATGACCTATTGTGAAATGACACTTAAAACAACAACAACAGCAATGCACAATTGGGCATCAGAATCATCACAGTTTACCTGTAGTCATTTACTTTAAAAGCAAACCTAACCTCGGGAGCACTGGGACCATCAATGTATTAGAGTTAGTACAAAAAATAATGGGTGTAATTATGAGCCCAGCTAGTTAAGAAAGTTTTGAGTATTACTCTTATAGTCTACTTAATAAGGCAAAGTATGGACATAAAATTTTTAAAAAGTATCTATGAAATTAGTAAATAAGTTCAAGTATTAGCTTTTAAATGGATATTTTAGGGCTTCCCTGGTGGCGCAGTGGTTAAGAGTCTGCCTGCCAACGCAGGGGACATGGGTTCATGCCCTGGTCCGGGAAGATCCCACATGCTGCAGAGCAACTAAGCCCGTGCGCCACAACTACTGAGCCTGCACTCTAGAGCCTGCGAGCCACAACTACTGAAGCCTGCGCACCTAGAGCCCATACTAGGCAACAAGAGAAGCCACTGCAAAGAGGAGCCGCACACTGCAATGAAGAGTAGCCCCCGCTCGCTGCAACTAGAGAAAGCCGGTGCGCAGCAGCAAAGACCCAACACAGCCAAAAATAAATAAATAAATAAATTTATTTTTTTTTAAATATGGATGTTTTAGGTATTAGAAACGTTCTTATTTGTTGAAAGTATCTATTCCCCAAAATACTAAATATAAAGCAATCTTATTTTATAGACAGCTTAATGTAAAGAAAAGAATTATATGAAGTGATATAAATGTGAAGTGACATAAATGTGACTATAAATATGAAGTCATTAACTGGGAAGCTATTCTTCTTTTTTGATATTAAGAGCAGCTTATAGTACTTTGACTATTTCAGATGATAAAAATGAGAATAAAAGAATATGTATAAAAGAATATACGTAAAAGAACATATATACAATATGTACATATGGCAGAGTTAAATAAACAAAAGATAGTCTTGGTAACTTAACTCGGTAACTTAAGCAAGAGTGGCTCTACCATAAAGACATGCTGTCTTCTATGACAATAAGTAGTTTTTGCTTCTATGAGAAAAGAGTGCCTGCCCAAGCCTTTTTTAGGTCTCCTAATGACACAAGTTCCTCTTCACAAAGTAATGTAGTATGCTTTTTGCGTTTTTGCTCCAAACTCACTTTTTCACATTTTCACTCAATTGTCATTTTCCACACCTTAATTCTACTAATCCTATATTGTTAAACAAAAAAAATTATTCTAGTTACAGCAGGGTTTAATAAAATCAACTCATTGTTTTAATTTTTTTACAGAAAAATCCAAATCTATTTTAAAAAATAGAAAGATGGTCTAATAAGCCACCATAAATGGACTGTATATTGATATCCACCCATTTCTCCCCAAGCCCAAATTATTTTGAAGCACATCCCAGACACCTGGCTTCAGAGGCCAAGCTGTAGTAAGAAATGGAATTACTAAATATTTCTGAAAAGAAAAGACAAAAAATTGAATTTTTTAAAATGACTGACATGTCAAGAGTAATGAAAATTGAAATAAAAAAAATAAAAAGCCAAAGAGTAGCAAGAGTATAAATCATTGGGAGTAAACAAGTATCCAGAGCCTGAAACATGGGTAAGCATATAAGAGTTCTGGTTATGTGCTAAGTGATGAGTGAATAAATTCACCCATGGAAAAGAGACATTTACTGTACTGATGACCAATCTGACAAAGCTTTGTAAAGACGCAAAGAAGTTCAGAAGGTAAAAAATAATAAAATCTGAAAGTGTCTTTTTAGAGCTCTCTTTCTATTCCTCTATTTCTCTAGGTCAAAAGTATAGCCTTCTCAGAGTCAGAGCATCCTCTGTGAATAGAATGTCTGCTGCCCTTCGAAGCACGAATAGTGACTTTCTGACACAGAACATCTGATGGAGGTGGATGTGCCCCCTTTTAAATCAGTGTCTAGCAGGTCAAGGTCTTTGACACCTTGTGGTATTCAGCATCATTCCTCAGTGTCCTCAACCACCTTTTTTCCCCAAGGTTCACTTTACAGAGGAATTTGGAGGGATGGCAGTTGACTCAACTGTCTACTTGTGACTTGTATTTATGAATTATCCTCAGTTTTCATTTCCAAATATTTTTCTTCTTCCTACTTTTGTAACTTCAGAAACATACTATGTGATCATTCAGCTTAATTACTATGACTCTGCCTCAACCTACAGAATGAAAATAAATACTTTTTATGTCCATAGAAGTAAGGCATTACTGTATAAATTATGATTACTAAAGATATGTTCCTAGGGTACTGTTTGTATTGAGTAATAGTGTCTGGACATTATAAATTCCTCTATTTTTTGGAGGAGATTTTACCTGACAATACTTAAAAGCAAACGTTCTAATGGTTGTTAAGAATGAGAGAGCAGTCAATGTGTTCAGAAAATCAACTGGAAGGCAGTATACAGGAAGAAAAAAATATAATGATTAAACCATGTTTTATTCATGCAGTAGAATACTAGTCAATATTTTCAATGAATTAACCAGAGAAGGAACTAGACTAGATATCTCATCAGGATGTAGAGATATTGGACCCCTCATACACTGCTGGTGGGAGTGAAAAATGGGGCAGCCACTTTGGAAAACAAGAATTCCTCTAAATAATAAACATAGAGTTATAATATGATACCACAGTTCCATTCCCAAGAATATACACTAGAGAAATAAAAAACATATCTCTAAAAAACATGTATATATATATGTTCATAACAGCATTGCTCATAATAGGCAAAAAGTGGAAATGACCCAAATATTCATCAAGTGATAAATGGATAAACAAAATGTGGTATATCTCTACAGTACAATATTACTTGTCAACAAAAAGGAACAAAGTACTGATACACACTACAACATGGGTGAACATTTTAAAGCATTACACTAAGTGCATGTAGCCAATCACAAAAGACCACATGTGTATGATTTCATTTATATAAAATATCCAGAATAGGCAAATCTATGGAGGCAGAAAATAGATTCTTGGTTGCCTAGGCTGGTGATGTTGGGGAGGAATGGAGATTGTCCACTAATGGACACAGGTTTCTTTCCCGGGGCCAAACATGTTTCAAAATTAGGTTGTAATGATGGATGCATATCTTGTGAAGAGACTAAAAAACACTAACTTGCATACCTTAAATAGGTAGATTATACGATGATGAATCATACATCGATAAAATTGTTATAAATGCATCAGGATAATATAAAACAAGTTTGTATTTGTACCCTGAGTAAAGAAAAAGTAGAAAGGGATGCAGCTGCTACTTTTTTTTTAATGCATGATGCTAAGATTTCTTAAATGTGAAGTGTAGATACACCGTATCTGTTAATTACATTTTTCTTTCTTTTTAAAGTTTTACGCCAAAGTTCACACCAAAATTAAATATTAAAAAACACACATTTAAAAACCAACAAATACGGGTAGGTGCTTTCACATTAGTAATATTTATTCTTCATAATTCTCTAAGGTATGGCTTATTATGTCCATTTTACATACAATAAAATTGAGACTTAGGAGTTGAGTTCAGCAAAGTCACAAAGTTAAGAAATAGTATTATCAAGATCTGAACCCAGATCCATCTGTCATACAGCTCCTTACACCACACCATACTGCTTTTAATTACTAAATAAAGCAATTGTAGAAAGAAATAAAGATTAAAGTAAAATTTTATAACATTTCCACTAACACTTAACCTTAAGAATATTTAATGTCATTCCCAAATCACTTATACTCAAGTCCATCCACACAGCTTATCTCCAACCTTCAGAATGGTTCAGCATCAAAACATCTCTGGCTGTTTAGCCTGGCAGGATCTTAATTATCTCTTTAGCTTTCTTAGGGTGGTTGTTAAATCTCCCACTTCTCCTATTAAAGTCTGATGCCTTGTCAACATATGCTTCCATCTTAATGCTAAAATGCTCCAGCACACATCTTACCTTTTTCTCCTGTGTCCCTGGTTTTCTAATGCCAACATACTTTCATAGCATGGTGCAGTCAACTGACCTCACCTCCAACTGGTTTACCAGTCTCTAACCCTATAGTTGCCAACTTCATCTCACATTAGAATTACGTACAGAATTTTACAAATGTTAGCGCCCCAGAAATACAGTTTCAGTCTTAGCCATTCTTAAATTTTTAATAGAATTTTAAAGTTTCTTTTCATCTACAGTTTTCTCCTTCAACTCATTATTTCCTTAGATTTCTCTGTTAAAGGCCCAGGCCATTTGACCTGTTGAGTTTTACACAGTTTGGATCTTGCTGATTACACGCTCATGGGATAGTTAAGCATGTGCCTCTACTCTCTGTGTTTCCTGTAAATTGGATGCCGGATATAGAGGCTTCGTGGGACTCAAGTTTGGTCTCTATGACAAGCCTCTAAGGAGTCCTGTATACTTACACCAGGAGGCATGTAATGTTTGTCTCCCTTCCTGTGACATTAGCATCCACTGATACTCAATGCATAGATATATGAATTCATGGAGGCTTGAAAAATGGTGATATTCTAACCTATCATTTTTTGATTTATTAATTGGAATACATCTTATAAAGAAATACTTCTCCTTATCCACTATTTGAAAGGACACGTTTGATTCTTCTTCTCTATTTACCTGTTTTCAAGATAATGCTTTCTTGTCATCTTTTGAAGTAACCAATTAGTAGTTTTAAAATATTATTATTGAATTCATGTATTCAAATACATCTTATGTACTTCAGTCTATTGCAATTAATATTCTAATAGAGTTAAATTGTCTTATCATTGGTAAGTGGAAGGCTCTTCAGGTTAGCTCCTGTGTTTCTTTGATATGACTAGTAGTCTTTGATAGTTTTCATTCTTTCTAGTATGAAAGATGATCCAAACTCATCTTGCAAAATTCCTACCAGAGACATGGAATCATCCATTTCTTCAAGACACTTTGATTTCTTAGTAAAAAATCATATTACCAGATCACAAGCTGGGCATGAGAGATGCCACTGAATGTGTTATTATTCTTAGGGCTTTTTAGTAGTAGCAAGAGATATAATACATAAACAGATTAAATAATACCATATTGAAAATATAATACTTCCATAAGTTCATATTGATATTTTTAATTCAAATACAGAATAATGAAGGTTTAATTTAACTTCCTCTGTATTGCCATTATATTTACTTCCTTACACAAAGTATGCTTTATCTAACCATATAAACCCAAAAGCTCCAGTGGAATAATACTAATGCTATCACTCCAATATGATCATTAGAAATAATTGTTTTTCCATTTGGTATCTACATTCTCCCACATTTTAAATAAATATATTATATTTTAATTAATGGAGTATATAGTCATTAAATACCAAATATAGTCCTTTTAACCTTTGTTTAATCTTTATTCTACAACTATGTAATTTTTTCTCACAACCAGTTCTATGTCTGTGTTTCCATAGTAGTTTTATAGGAGTATTTTAATCCAGAGAAAAAATACTTGTAAAAATAATAAGTATTTAATTTAGAGATTAAATCTGTGAACTTCACACTTGATATTTCCTGGATTTTTAATGAAGATTTTGTTTCATAAACCCAGGTTGTATCTCAATACATGAAAGAATAGATGCAATTATAAAGATTATTACACCACCATTGAAACTCTATGATTTCATAACGTATCTACTGAAAATGCTGTGTTGTTGCCTTTGTACTTTTAGAAATCTTTCTTTAGAAAAGCCCCTGATATTTCAACATTCATTCCCCTAGGTCAGTCAGCAAGGGGAGTGGTTTGCAAATCGCTCTCAACTAGGTTGTTAGCTCGGGGCGGGGGGTCTATCCCTTCTCATCCCGTGAGTGAACTAAATACCACATATCTTATTTGGGAGAAATACATTTTAATGGTCTCTTCCTATCTCTTTCAGAGTCTCTGGATCTGAGATTCTTTGCAGAGTGCCTGGGTTTGGATACACCCTACTCTGATCCTGCCAGAGCCTTCTCAGGGACAGACTGTGCTCTCTTAGTGTATATGGGCCCCGTTGTTGGCTCAAAGTCGCAGCCCGTTTGAATTTTAATAAAGATTCATAGGCAGTTGTTATGAAACAAACACCATAATGACACCCAGACAGGTTGCAGAATCATCTTTAGCCGGATGATGTCTGTGGCCTGTGCCTAAGGCCCACCAAATGATAATAACAGTAAAATATGCAGTAAGTAAAGAGAATATTTTTCATAAAAGTTGCATAAATCATAAAATGTTTCCTGCCATCCTTCTGCCTCCTGCCCACCTTCCTCCCCCTGCCCACCTTCCTCTCTTCACCATCAGGAGTTACAGGGGCTCGGTATAGACTGCCTCACAGAATTCAATTAACAATCCAAAGAAAAATGAATCCTTAATTTTGTTGGAGTATCATTAGAGAAAAACGAGGGATGGCATTACACATGTACTATAAAAATGGCTAAGCTTTGCACAGTTTTAAAAACTGCACCCAGATCTGTTTGTCTTTTTAAAACAGGGTCATAAATGAATTCTTCCATATTTGACATCTTTTTTCATATGTATAAATTAATATGCAGTAGCAGCACAGGATCAAAATTAATGCACTTCAGAAACGAGCTATCTGTCAAGCTGAAACCACTTAGAGGGAAAGGACAACTCTTGGTAATCTAAGAAACATTACTACCATAAGAAAGATAAAGAAGTCCTTTGTGAAGAGTGTTATGTTAGGCTATTGATGAATTTAGATTGCCAACACTGCTTCCACATCTTAGGAGTCAGAGAGCCCAAATTTTGGTTTCATCTAGGAGTTAAAGAAGCTGATTTTTTTCTTAAGCTCGTTGTTTGCTCTTCCATGTACTGTTGAGAACTGCAAGCTTGGCTAAATATGGAAACCATTTAAAGGACTCTTATTAAAAATCCAACTTCCTAAAATTGAACCTTAAGTGAACTCCAGCATCAGAGGAAACCAGTAAAGTGAGAGGAATATTTAGTGCAAGACAGATTAAAGAGGAGGTTATAGTACAAAGACTTGAGATATGAAACATTTTAAATCTGTGTATTTAATTTGCTACATTTCCCCATATTTTGTAAAAAGACACTCAGAGGGGACAGGTGGTTTGACAGAGTCAGGTATATCTGGATCACAGTCCTGGCTCAGCCTGTTGTGGATGCCTCACCTTGGGTGATTTTTATCTTTCTATCCCCCAGTTACCCTAGCTATGAAAAACAGAAGCAAGCAAGGAGCAAAACAGTGGGGTTTTTTCTTGTCTAGAAACTAAGAGAGAAAAACAAGGAAGGGAACTATAATAAGACTATTTCAGCTCAGTCTTTGTTTTGTTTCTTTAAAAAGATTACACTGATGTCTAGTTTTCTTTATTTCATATATTCAAGCTTGTTTTCTTCTAGCTCAATTTTTAATTCCTAAGTATTCCTATTTCTTATCCATGCTTATTTTTTTTGTATTTTTCTTTGATTCATCGTTATTTATATCCATTTGTAAGTACTTCATTTCCTATCTATTCCCAGTTACTCTCACTTGTGCTTGATGATGAAAAACAACAATACTAGATTTCCTTTCTCTTTACATCAGCTAAAGTCTCATACTATCTTCTAATCCTCAGAAAGTGTAAAAGAGTGATATCCTGAGAAACATACACATTTTAAGCTTTGTCAGACCCATGAAAGTAATGGAGAAAGTAAATATGTGTGCGGCATCCGTTTTCTAACTCCAGCTGCTGACCCAGGCTCCAACAACATTTAAGGTTAATAAATTTTATTGTGGTCCAGATTACATTCACTCCTATACCTTAGAAGTTTAGAGTCTTCTGAAAATTGCTCCACTGTGTCTTATAGCATCTTCTTTAACCTTAAACTATTATATGTTAAAGCTTTCAAGTTGGGAAAATTGCCTCAATATTATAGGAACGATAGGAAAATATTTATGATCTCTAAACTTCTGAATTCATTTTGACAAAGCTGATTAATATTCACTCTATAAAAAGTCCACACGAATGCCTGGGTCCCAACACACATTACTTATGCTAAGAGATTCCTTCTAATTCCAGGAAATTAAATAAAAAATAGTCAACAAATTAAAAATAATTAATAGCAAGGACAAAATCCCCTGACTAGTAACTAGTTTCAATTAAGTCAGTAAAGATATTGGCGGTTCTATTGCCAACCATTGCCCACCAGGTTCATACTTTGCTCCACTTTCTTGAAGTTGAACCTGTTTAATATTTTTAATAGCACTTATCATACTATATTTTGGGCTTTGATGCACTTTTAAGTTTTCCTCAGTAGACTTTGGAACTTTTGAGAAAAGAAATTTTTTTTTTTTATTCTGTATCACTGAGCAGCTTGGTCTTGCGACTAGGAAGTAATAGGAGTAGCAGGGTAAGTATAATAATAACTACCACATTGGGGGCTCTGATAATACGACAGAAATTATGCCAATTATTTTATATATTATATCAGTTGCTCCTTATTGCAACCACCTCAGACAAGTATTAGTATCTCCATTTTTTATACGAAAAATTAAGTCTCATGGAGGTTAATAGGTCTGCCCATGTTCACACAGCTTGTAAGATAATTTTAAGCCCAAATTTAATCACCGAATAACAAGTAGTGATTTTTTTATTAAACAAATAAATAAATCTATAAATATATAAACATAGGGGTATGTGCATATAGTCTCATATTCACATCATTTTATTCTCATTTCTCCTTTATATATAATTTTCAGACATGTATAAAGAGATTTTAGTCGGGAATGAGGAGAAATTGGACTCTGCCTTCTCTTTTTTATTTTTAATTATGTGCTCAGTGAGAACCAAAACTTACCATGGAGTATAGGTAGTTATGACCAGTGATAAAAGAGAAAACAAAATTACTTTGTCCCATATTCTACCTATAAAGGCTGACTGTAAGAGAAGAATCAATTATGACACACTGATTTTGGACATGATTTGGGAGGGGGGGATGCTGTTCAAATTCAAACTCAAAGGCAAACCATTAGAACAACAGGTGTTCCTGCTTCCCCTGGAGAGAGGCATTGACTGGCACAGGAAATGCATCATCAGCCAAATCCGTTCCTGTTACATTAACATCTAAGGCACAAGACAGTCTCCTTGAGGCAACAATTCCTTTTAGAAGACAAAATAAGTTGTCTTAGCATAAAACACTACAATCCCCCTTGTGAACAAGAGTGACAGTATTGCCCAAGACATGTGAAAAATATGCCCTCCCATCCTGGACACCATCATTCAAGGAAATGCTTTTCAGATCATTGTTCCCCATCTCTTTTCTGTTCCATAAATAAAAGCACATCTGGCAGTTTTAGGAAGATAATACTCACATGCTTTTTGGATACGTTCTTCCTTGTTAGACAGTTTAAAAAACAACAACAACAACAAAGAATCTAGATTAGAAAGAAATAGAGAGTAGAAAGTAATATCAAAGAATGCCATGGGAGTCATTCATTGAATTACAAATTATAGACCCCAAAGGGTCAAAACTAACTCCTCTGTTTCTTCCTTCTAAGGACCAGCAGTCTCAGAAGTTCTTATAGTTGGGTGCTATACACATTCCATAGTAGGACATGAAAAGAATCCAAGACGGTTGCAGGCATAAACAATTTTGCAACAGCTAAATGAGGAGTTATTTGGGGTTGCTCACCCCAAATTTCTGTTAGAGGACTTCAGCTCTAAAAATCAGTGGAGTAAATATATTTAACCAATGCAGCAAATTCTACATGCAAAGAATGGAAAGAGTGGCTTTAAGGACTTCGTGCTCTGACTTAATCTCTCTGTGTGCAGCCCACTGTTGACTCGCTTTGTTTTGTTTTTTAAAGAAAATGTCCTTTTAAAGCCTCTTCCATTTAAGCAAGAGAAATGATGTATTCTTCTACTTCCTTGCTTAAAGTAACTCTCTAATAAAGCTGAACAGTACAATGTCCTATGGTATAAATTCAATAAAAAGCAAAGCAAAGGGAATGAAAATTTACACCTCATATGGGAATCAAAAGAAAAACAAGAATGTCATATACAAGAGAAACAATGAATTGAAATCAATGTCTTAAATTTTAAAAACAGTACTTTTTTAAGTACCCAGGAACATAGTAGGTTTGTAATACCTGTCACTGCTTTCTGAGATCTTTCTACAGGTGCATAATTTAATCATTCCACCTGAAGTGTCAGGCACATAAAAGTATTATTAGTTAACAGTGAATAGTAGTTTAACTTGAAATAGGAGGCTTGAATTTTGTTTTTAACTATTAAAAACAGACAAAATTAAGTGAATAATTTTATAGTTTTAAACAACCACATTTCTTGCTATTTTAACTTTAGCCAAGGTGATCTTCTAAAATGTATGACAACATTTATTTTGAGACCTATTAAGTTTTAACTTTTGGAGAAAGATAAGTGCAATACACCACAGAGACTTCTAACCTTTAAAATTCCTATTGATAGCCAATTTTAGGAACATATAGAGATTGAAATCAATTTTGTAAATGTATATTCAGTGAACACTACATGTCGAGCATTATTAGGTGTGTATAGAAAGATAAGGATAAGACCCAGTTCCTATTTTAAAGGATTTTATGGACTAATGGGTGAGACACATATTATAAATACATTACATACAATAGGTTAAATGCTAAGGTAGGTATATGTACAGAGTGAGAAGAGAATAGATAAGTAGTAATTAATTCTAACCAAGGGGTTAAAGTTTCTAAAGGAGGTGCTAGCTAAGCTGAATTCTAAAGGAAAGATAGATGTTTGTTCTGTAAACAAGGAATAGAAGTAATTCCTAGCAGATAAAGAGTATATGAAAAGAGACTAAAGTATGGAACAGAATGGTATAATTAGAAGATTATATAAAACAAATATGTTTAGAGTATGACTAAGAGCTTGAGCTCTGAAAAAGACTGCTTGGATTTGGATTCTGATTCCAATATTTATAAGGTGCATGGCCTCAAGAGGTTACCTAAACTCTTCATGGCTCAGTTTTCTCATGTGTATAATAGGGTTAATAATAGTAACTCATAGGATTGCTGTGGGGATTAAATTAGGTAATTTATGTAAAGCACTTAGAACATTCCCTGATCTATGGTAAGAACTCCACAGACAATAGCTGTTGTTATGGCAAAGACACTCTATTTGCCATTGTGGAGGCTACCATAACTTGTAAAAGACACTCGTTTAGTAATAAATAAAAACAACAACAGTATATCAATTATTTTTTAAGACATTAAATAAACATTACTAAGGTACTGCATTACTAAGGTACTGGGGTGGTCCACATCCATTTAGGAAGTACAAGTGATCATAATTTCCATCATAGCAAGTAGAACAAATTTAAAAAAATATAAAACATATATATACATACACATATATCTAAAACGTGTGTGTATTTAAGACTTCAGAGAGTTTTGTAGAAAATAAGTCTAAAATAACTAGTTTCTTTTCTAGAGAGTAAAGAAGCCTTTTTTGAGCAAATACCAGTGTCACTTCTCTATCTGTGAGCATTAGCCCTGTCTGGGAATAAATGGGCAAGAAATGGGCCAGCCATGGGCAGAACTCTGCTGGTACAGCAAGAAATACAGCAGTTTTTAATAGTTGCACGGGCTGGCATGATGGATTGGAAGCTACTGCATGCCCAAACTCAGAGCTGATTCTTCTGGCCAGGCAGTGCTGCCCCAAGAGAATTTTGCTGGTAGTATGGCAGCATAGGATGCTTTGGGCTGGGCTGTAAATCAGAGGGAAATCTCCATATACTGTAGTGCTTCAATCCTAAATTTCCCCTAGAGGGTACCTGTAATTACTCAGGATAGATCTTACTCAAGACATTTGAAATCAAAGGTAAACTGAAACTCCAGCTGCAATACAAACATACCCCATCTAAATTCCCATTTGGATCAAAATAATCAGCTCCACACCCTACCTACCTGACAGAGAAAGGGATGTGCTCTCTCTGAGGAAAATTATTTTCACTTCAAATTCCTTGGTTCATGTAAATATGCAATCCTACACATACTGTCAAAAATGAAAATACATGAAAGCAAGAGAAAAATAAATACATAGAAGCAGATCCACAAATGAATCAGATACTAGAGTTAGTGAGTTATAGACTTTAAAGTTATTATAAATATGTTAAAGAAGTTAGAAGAAAAGATAGGAAAAAAACTATTTCTCAGTAGAGAAATGTAATCTCTACAGATCAAACTGACATTCTAGAGTGGAAATTGTTGTTTTTTAAATCTGAAATTAAGAATTTATTGGATATGGGGCTTAGTTTCAAACTGAATATAGTAGAAGAAAGTTCAGTGAACTTGAAAATAGGTTAATAGAAATTACCCAAATTGAAGCACATAGAGAAAAATGCTTAAAAAAATCTAAGAGCTTGAAAAGAACATGTAGGACAACAAAGCATTTGTGTAACCAGAGTCCTCCCAAAAGAGGAGAATGATCTTAAAAACTGAGCAACTAAGTTATTTTAAATGCCCAGTGAACAGATGTAAGATAAGCACAAATAAAACTATATTTCATCATACTCCAATTACCGAAGACCAAATTTAGAGAAAAAAGTTCTTAAAAATACACTGAGAATAAAGATACTTTACACACAGGAGAACAATATCAACAAAAAAGATGACTGCCATCTCTTCAGAAACAATGCAGCCACAAGTTAATGAAATGCCATCTCTGAAATGATGAGAGAAAAAGGAAGAAATGGCTGTCAAAATAGATTTCTATACCTAGCAAAAGTCTCATTCAAAGAAAGACAAAAGAAAGACATTTTCAAACAAAACCTGAGTGAATATACTGTCAGTAAATCACACTACAAGATATACTAAAGGAAAATACTAAAGAAAGTTCTTCAAGTTGAGAAGAAAGTATCACACACAAATTATCCATTTCTGTTTCTCTTCATTTCTCTTCATTCTCTTCATTCATTCTTGTGGATTCAAGTTACCATGTAGTGTCATTTTCTTATTCCAATATAGATTTGTTTCTCTCCACTTCATCTGTGCTGTTATTGTTAAATATATTTCTATGTGTTTTATATATATATAAAGATATATGTATATCTATGTATAGATATTTGTATATAATATATATATATGATTTTATGCAATTGATTTTTAAATCAATTAATAGAAAAAAAGAGAAGAAATATGCAATTATACTGTCTTTTATGATTTCCTACAGTTATATTAACTGTTACTTGTTTTTTCATGGGGATTTAAATTACTGTCTGGTGTCACTTGCCAGTCTGAAGAACTTATTTTAGTGTTTCTTACAAGGTGAGTCTGTTAACAACAAATTCTTGAACAAATTTGTTCATCTGGAAATGTCCAAATTTTGCCTTCATTTTTGAAAGATAATCTTTCTGCACATAAAATCTTAATTCACAGTTTGTTTTCTGTTCAGTACTTTGAATATATCCTCTCACTGTCTTTTTGCCTCCATTATTTCTGATGATAAATCAACTGTTAATCTTAGATTCCCTTCTATGTGATGAGTAATTTTTCAAATTGCTTCCAAAATCTCTCTGTTCTTGTCCATCAGTATTTTGACTATGATGTGTCTGTGTATTGATCTCTTTATATATATACTACTTGGAGTTCCTATAGCATCTTGGATGTTTAATGTTTCTCATTCAATCTGTCCAATATTTAGTCATTATTTCGTCAAATATTTTTTCTACTTCTTTCTCTTTCCGCTGTCCTCTGATGCTCTTGTTATTTGTGATGGTACACTTCATTCTGTATTTAAGTTCATTGATTCGTTCTGTTGTCAGCTAAAATCTACAACTGAATTCCTTTAGTAATTTTTTTCAATTTCAGTTTTTGTATGTTTTAATTCCAGCCTTACCATTTAAAAATAATTTCTGTCTTTTTATGGATATTCCCTACTTCATAAAACACTGTCATCATATCTTTCTTTAATTCTTTAAACATGATATTCTTTAGTCCTTTGAACCTATCTATAATATTGTTTTGAAGTCTTCTATGTCCAACACCTCAGCCCTCTCAAAGACAGTTTCTATTACCTGCTTTTCTTTATCTTTGTATGGGTCACACTTCCCTCCTTCTTTATATGTCTTGGGCAAAATTTTTTAATTCCCTTTTTTTGCATTGCTTATGCATGTTTTTGGCCATATGGTATATGGTGTGAGTTTCATATGGCTCAGAAAAATCCATCCTATTAAAGAGAAGCAACTCAAAAGTCTATAGTCATGTCTTCATATGCCACTATCAAAAAACCACAAAATAATTATTGCTGCTAGGAACTTCCACAGGGAAAAAAATTGTAAAATTCTATTATTTTAACTTCCATGAGTTTTCTCTGTATAGTATGGCCCAATAAGAGAAGTTTTCCAATACTAGTACTTAGAATATATCCTTATATAGTTCCCTCAGCTATATCTAGAAAATTCTCCATTCAATCACATTCCTAGCCTGTTCTTCATTTCAGGGCTCCTGGGCCCTTTCCTTATATCTGTGAACTATTCTAAATATTCATTCTTGGCCTGTTTTAAACCACATGATGAGCACCTAATTTGGTTACCTTCCTTTACACTTAGTGCTGGCCTTGATGGTGACCAGGGGTTCATGGTTCACCCATGCACACATCTAATTCAGACATCAAACTTTACCATTTTGATATTTTGAAATATTTTTTCTTTCTATGTATCAGATGTGGCTTTCATTTTGAGCACTTTTGTTTTTCCAATTGGTTTTATGGTTTAACAAGGAAATTTCACAGCATATATTTCATCAAATTGCATTTACTTAGAGAAAAAAGAAGATGATTGATAAAAAATACAAGTGGTAAAAATTATTTGGCTACCATCAATGTTATGTCCCTAGATAGTGTTTAACTTGGCAATATCCTAACAGCCAATATTTTCTCTTCAAAGAAGAAGATGTAAACATTTTCAAGATTGAATTAGCCTTTGTGTAATTCATTCAGGGATATTTTAGCAGTTTTTGCAGTCCTGCGTAATAGCATACTAGGATTTCTCTAATACAAGTTCTTCTGGGACCAAAAGTTGTTAATTTCCCAAGAAATACAGAAAAAACCTGGATGAGTTGCAAGTGAAACTACATACCTAGATAAAAAGGCTAAATAGTGAAGATGTCAACTCTTCCCAAATGAATCTATGAATTTAATACAATCATAAAGAAAATATCAGAAAGTTTGTTTTTTCATATCTGACAAAACTGTTCAAAAGATTTTCTGGATGATATACGTGAGAGACAAGATGTGAAATATTTGAGAAGTAACATTATGGCATACGTAAAAATTACTTTAAAGACTTAATAAATAAAAGAATAAAGCAGAAATAGATCAATGGGAAAGATGAGAAAGATCAGAAACAGATAAAAATATATTTAATAATTGAGGATATAATAAATATTGTATGCCAAATCAGTGGAGAAAGAATTCACTAGCAATGGGAAAACTGTTAACCATTAGTAAAAAATAAAATTGGATTCCTGTGTCACACCATACATCAAAATTCTAGATGAACCAAAGATCTAAATAAAAACACAAGAATAAATACAGATGTTAATTATATAATTTGAATGGAAACATTTTATACATGACACCACTTTAACAGAAAGTGTGAAGGAAAAGATCGTTGGATCCAACTACATAAAAATACAAAGTAAAAAGCCCCCTCATAATTGTAGCATATCTGAGGGCAATGAATCAACAGAATTAATATGTAAATATCTCTCACAAATCAAGAAAAAGTCACCAGTAAGTACCCGGGCTAAGGAAGAACACCAAATATTAATGAAAAGAGGAAATACAAAGGAAAATATCCCACATCACCAACAATTAATAAATGCAAATTAAAACAATGGAATATACACACACACACACACACACACACATATGGCTGGAGAAAATAAGTTTTCACAATATCAAAAGGTATAAATCAGTACATTTTTAAACTGAGAATTGATCACATATCAAAAGTGTTAAAATATTTATTATGCATTGATCTAATAGTTGTATTTCCAGAAATCTGTCATAAGGAAACAATCATGAAAATATGATAGATTTATCTATAAGAATACTATTGTTTACAATAGTGAAAAATTGGAAGTACTTAAAAGGACTGACTGATTAAATAAGTAGTGCAAAGATATAGTGAATAATAGGTAGCCACTCAAAATAAAACCCTAGATGATATTAGTGGCCTATAAGATGAAAATATTTGTGTTAAATCATATACAGTATAATCCCACTAAAGTGTTTGTGTGTGTGTATTTCATTAACACTGAAAACATGATTTTTTTTCTCCTTTTGTCTACCTGCATTTACTAACATTTTAACAACATATAAAATGAAGGAAAAAGAGTTATTGCTAAATTAATTATTCATATATGCCTTCTTCATTAAATTCAAATTTCTGAGTGAGTAGTGTATCTGTGCTTCTGTGTCAGAGTTTGGTTAACAATAGATCTAATCTCAATTAAATCTTACAGGGATTTTATCTTGTTCATCTTTCCGCCCACATGAAACAGTACAGTGCTTTAAACAAAGCAGCGTATTTCAAGGTACCTTTTGTTGAACTTCACCTCCTCCATTTTGCTTTTACCCCTGATACACCCAGCTTAGTTTTCCTTTTAGCTGTAGTAAATTCCCCAGTGGTAGAGGATTGCAATAACCCTTCCATGTTCCACTGTTGATTCTCCCTTTTGTTTAGCTGGAGACCTAGGCAACCGTTACAACTTTGAAAACTCCACTCCTCTTCTGTTGCTCCAAGGGTGGTATTATTTTGTTCTTTAATTAGAATATAAGCTTCTTGAGCACTGGAACAATGCAATGTTTTTAGATCTTTTTTTCTTCTCTAATGATAACTGTGTTTTACACAGAATGGACAAAGAAAGCAGACACTTGGGGAAGAAAGTCATGAAACAGATCAGAAAATGTCATTTTCTCTTGAATACTTTCCCACTCCACAGCAAGAATTTAGCACTCACTCTTTTAACTGTGCTCCCCTGGTACATGGTATGATGTGTATATTGTATTTTCCCCTTTTTATAATAGTTTCGTATATACATACCTCCCACCTCTGCCAGAAGTAAATGCTTTGTGGCCAGGGCATTTTTTTTTTTTTTACTATATCTCTATATTTTCAATCACCAATATCTCAGAGCATATAGTCATCCCTCAAAAAATGAGTTCGTAAACTGATGTGTCATTTGGTCATTCTAGTACTACCAACGCTGCAACTTTAGGATGGTCAATTAGGTCTTTGAAATTATTTTTTCATTTATACAACAAAAATAATACTATCTTTATACAACAAAAATAATACTATCTACTTCATAAGATTATTGGAAGGAGCAAATGAGATAAGTAGAACATGATATGTTAAGTGCTTTTTACAAAAAACTATATTAAATGCTCAATAAACACAAGTGATTCCAATTCTAACATTATTATTGAATCCAAATGAACTTTTTATGTTCATTTGCAAAAAAAGGTCTTACCCAGGTTTAGGCAGCTTGCATGCTCTTTAGCCTTACTTTAACTTCCTTCCCAACCATGCTATCACTGATGGTGGTACACTTTTACATCTTTGCAAAGAGATCATATTTTCATTCCTAATATTCACATATACAGAAATTTGGCAATTTTCCCTTCTTTATTAGATTGTGATGAACTCCAGAACACATTGTCTTATTCATGTTTGTGGCCTCAGGACTGAAAGATGTGCCTAGGTTAGTAACTAACATATGTTAGATGCTTAATACATTTTTTTGAATGATAAAGTGAAAAAGAATTATGGATAAGAACTTTAAAATGCCACTTATACCCTATCTCAAAGTATGGAATAAATAAATATTGGCATAGTTTGCAGCATTAGAAATGCTATGAAAATAATTTACACGAATTATACTACTAATGCGGACCCAACCAGTTTTTTAGGTTCTATTTACCTAGTCTTTGTCCTGGAACTGAACTTTGGCAGGTAGGAAGTATGCTCTAGTTATTCACTTTTATCCTGTGGAAGGAAGACCATGGGATTTCAAAATTAATTTTGACAGATATGACAAATGGGGGTTGCCATTTCGCACCTAGAGCGTGAATATTTCAATGGCAAAGAGTCAGCAACTGTTAATTAAAAATGGGTATTGTTAATTGGGCCCAGTGTTGTGGTTTTGTCAGCAGCTTCAGATCCTTTCAAACCTATTTCAGTGGATCTTTATGAGCTGATAAGATAAATGTCTTTTCTTTCTAGTGTGGATGATAGCTATTGTGACCCCGATTTTCTTCCTTCATCATATTAGTTCTATAGGTGTATATAATTTTATAAAGTGCAGAAACTCACAAGGACTGAAATTTGGCTCAAGAGTCCTCCATTTATCTCAATCCAAAATATTTATTAAACACAATAATATGATACTTATTCATTTTACAATATTGTGCAACATAGAGATGGAGCAGTAATTTTGGAAGATTCTTTTCACACCAAAAGAGGAAATCTGTTTAAATGTAAAAGTAACTGAGATAAAACAAGAAAGATTATTTTTTCTAGGTTATTACAATCTACAAATGTTCAATTCTCCAATTTATTTTTGTCATCAAAATGTGTAACTGACACAATGTAATATTTTCATGTGTAAATAGTATTTCTGTAGATCAAAAAAATAATGACGTAAGGAATTGTGCATTGGAACAGAGAATTAACTGGGCCAATTTTAACCTGATAATCCCATTAACATCAATTTAAAAAAACACAAAACCCTTAAGTATATATTTGGAGGTTAAATTCCATTTTTAAATTATTCCCTGTTCCAAGTAGGTTAACTTTAGAATTGTATAACAATATCTCCATGTTTCTAATGACTGTGAGAAAGCTAATCAGAGTGAGTGTATAGGGGATGTTTGAGGAAGGGAGGGTGACACGAAGAGCTAGTCACTCTAGACAACTTGTCTTTTTCATTTTTCCCCCTCCCATAGTATTCTGATTCAATTGTTTTGGGATCCAGTGGACAATATACTACAGAAAGAGATACCCAAAGCCATTCTGAATGTGCACATTTGAGGATAAAACATTCTTCTCTATTCTTGGTTAAATATCAGTTAAACCAAATAAATATCATTAACATGGTGAGACATTCAAGTTCAATAGTGCAAATGCTCAGAGGCCTTATCTGGCCCTCAATCTAAATTAGGCAAATTCCTCTTAATCCTCTCATAGATCCTTTTAATTTCCTTCACAAAAATTTTCACAATTTTTAATTACATACACATACATACACACATATACTATGCTGAAAGCTCTGTAAAACAAAGTAACACATTACCTTTATTTATGCATGTCTGTGTAGAACCAGTGCCTAGCATGGTATCTGGTATGGAGTTGGTGTTCAGTAATTTCTTACTGAACGAATGTATGGATGAAAGAATGAAACAATGACGGGAATTCTGGGGTATTGCTTTAGTCTGAGAAACTTGAAAGCTATAGGTTAGTATCATTTGCATTATTTGCTTATAATTATTATCTACACCACTACAAAAACTATACAAAAATGATGTAAACTATGAAAGAAACTGCTATCTTGAGGGATCTGACCTATATTCCAATCAAAGTAGAACTAGGTACTCTTATAATTCTTAAAATTTTTATTTACATACTTACTCCAAAACAAAATGAAACAAAGCACTAACACAATGAGAAAATGATGATTCTTACAATAAACATTAGAATCAATTTATCTGCCAATTTGTGATAATAAATAATGCCTATATTTAAAACATGGTCTCTCTCTCTCCTCTCCCACACACACACACAACAAACACACATTCACAAAAAAACACTGTTATTCATTTTCATTTTACTCTTCTGCAGTTCCAAATAAGCATCAAATACAAACAAGCCCTTCCAAATAGGGCTTAGGCACATAACAACCTCCTGAAGCCATCAAAATAATATAGCTAACGTGTGGCCTAGAATTTCTAGTCCTAGAGGTGTGCATGTTGTTAAATGCCTACTTAATCTCCGGCTTCTTGGAGCTTCTAGCAATTAATACCAATGAAAGTATGACTTTTTTTAGTCTTAAGATTTATTTTCTAGAAAACCACTAATTCATTTTATTTTCACTACTGACAGCTATCAAATAATAATAGCTGTGGGTTTACATCAGGCTGGTTTGTGTTCAATCTTTTTATCTACAGGAGAAAGATTCCATATCCTTTTACCAATGCCCTGAGCCAAAAGAGACCCCAAAATAGACTTACTCACAACTGAGCCCTGGTGACCAGAAATATGGCGATAAATGTTGAACTGAAAAGGTAGGATTTCACAAAGCTTTTGTCTATAATCCTCAAAGTAGAGTAGTTGGTACTGCTGCAGAGTTAATTAGCATACATGTGGAAGCAGTTTATGGATGCAGTTTAATCCCAAACAAATGTGAAAATAAGCTCACATTGTTTTGTAGAATGATTTACATTCATTATCATCTACTTAAAAACACACACACACACACACACACACACACAGACACACGCCTTAAAAAAATCATTATTCCTTCCAGAAAATCGGAATAAAGCATTTCCATATTTGTACTTTTGGAAATTATGTATTTCCAGACAAGGTCATATTTCCTCAAATCAAAATAAAGTGGAAGCTTTTGTCTAAAGCTATGGTTTCCAAACTTCATCCAGATACAGAGAGATTACCAAATGACATAGGATTCATGAAGTGAGTCAACACATTTAACTGACTGTACATCATTAGAAAACTAAACTTGCTTTACTAGTTTCTATAAGAGACATTTTGACACATCATTAAATGAGATCTCTATAAAAGGCACATGATGGAAATAGCTCTAATACTCATATTACTCTATGAAAAAACAAGGCTTATATTTTAATATGGCTTATAAAACCATCTCATTATTTGCTTGTGATTATGGTTTTCTGTGGACACAATTTGACCAGAGATACAGTTGTAACTTGTAATGATGAATCATGTTGTAATGCAGTTTGACTGCTCATGGGACTCTAACATCAACATTAATATATATATCGTAGACTGAATGGCTGCCTCAGGATTCTTTGAAATAATCTAAGTGGGATGCTCAGAAAAAAAAAAATGGAGTCTCCCAACTCTTGGTCTTCTTGAACCATTATATTAAGAACCAGGCCAAAACTCAAATGACCTACAGACGTAGTGAATGAGGCAATGTCTACCTAGGGATATCTTATTTGTAAAGCACTTGATCAACTTACCTATGCTTTAAATACAAGCCTTTATTCAATCAAGAAATATTTAGGGTAGGGTACTCACCATGTGCCAGGCATAGGACCAAAGCTTTTGACACAGTGTGAACAAGAAAGTTAATGTTCCTGTTCTTCACAGGGTTATAGCCTCATGGGGGAAATAGTTATGCAATATGAAAATTTCTAACTGTGGGATAAATGTTATAATGAGGAAATTACAAAGTAGTCATAGTCTACAGTAGAGCCATGTAACCTAGAGGTTGGAAGTATGGGAGTACGCCAGGGGTGACTACTCTAGGTAACTAAAATGAGAATAAATAGAAGGCAATGCAGGGAAGAGAAAGGGAAATATTCCCAAGAGATGTTGTCTGGGATTGCTGGAATTTCAAATTTGAATGTGAACGCTTAGTGATACATGATGCTACAGAGATAAGTAGGGGTCAGTCCTGGAGGCATATTAAGGACTGTGAACTTTATCCTCTGTCTTAACAACTACTTGCCTACTCTGATACCACTCTTCTGTGATACTGAACAGTGCATTCAGTACATATTTGATGATCAACTGGAATTTTGGATATGATGGATCTATCTTAGATCCCATCCAAAGGTACTGGTTATGGTGGATTCAAAATGAAGCACCCATCCTTTCTTATTTTCAGCACTGTTTGTTCCCACTCATGGAGATTCTTCGAGTACATTTCTAGTTTAAAGGCAAAGTGCTTGCCCATACTGTGTCATGTTTCAATATAAAGTTATTCCAAATCACCAATACTCCATTAATTCCTTTTAAGTTTTACTTTCCCTGGCTGACATGGTCGCCTTCTGTTGGAAAGTACACAGGATGGGCTTAGAAGACACATAAATTTAAACAAGCTTGATTTGTGGGGAGGAAATACAAATTGTGTAGCAACTACAGAATTTATTTGATGTTGCAAACGTGATTTACTGGGTCCAGGATTATTTATTTCAGTCAGAATTGTACTTTAGGTATGTTTCACTTTCATGCAATGCTTCTACTCAGATTAGCTGTTCTTCACGCTATCATGACAGCATCAGGAATACCATGCAACATCATGCTTACAGAAGTGCAATGCTGCAAAAAAAATAAAGTTATATGCCAGTGATCCTTTTTTAGAGAGTTATACCTCAAACTGTGTTATTATAAGAGGTCAGTTGGAGATTTTTAAGAACACATTGATCCCTTGAATCTCTTCTGAGGTCAGTATAAAAGAGGAACATCTGCTTTTATTCAAACCTCATGGGCGTTCTTACAGTCAACGCAAAAACAGTTGAGTTTTGTGAAGACAGATTCCTACCAACAGATTGGTGTAACATATTTTTTTTCTGTGCTCCCCTTTTTTGGCAGTAGAATGAGAGCCCTCTGAGAAGGCTTCCTGTAGCTGTCCTGGATTTTTAATCTCTGTATTCCTTTTAGGGGGGGAATTGGGCATTTCCAAAATCACACAGAGACTAGAGACACCATTATTTGAGTGGCGCCAACTAATAAATCACCATTTTCTTTTGGAACCAGTAGCATCGCAATTCCCTGGATATTTAGCCAACCATATTGGCAGACCAAAATATTATAAATGACACATCTCTTTCCTGGTTATTGCTTTTCTTTCTGATATTCTGTAAATTCTCTTTGTTGAACAGGACTTGTTCAGAGGGAAACTTAGAAGTAAAGCACTGAGAATGAACTTTTTCTTCACTTTAAGAACACTTTAAATCAATAACAAATTTGTGGCAGTTTTCTCACTTCTTACCTCCCTAAGTAGGAAGGGAACACCTGTTTCAAATTCACTGATAATTTGTAAAATGAATTTTCATTTAATTTAGATTACAGCATTAGTTGATTTCCCTTTTACCCCCTGCATGTGAAAATCCCTTGGAACTTCCAAAGTGAATTATTTTTATTGGTAAAAATTGGTGAGGGCGGTGTTTCTGCCATGAGGCTATATAAAGTAACTTTTATTTCTGTTGCTTTTCCTCATTTTTTACCACTATGACTCTAGAGAAAATACATCTGAGATCAACAATCCTGACACACATAAACCCAGAGAAATAGTTTGTATGCATATATTTTTTTCATTGACGTCTATACTGCTAGAGATGTTTTCGTTTTTTAAAGACAAATTTATCATGTCATTCCACTGCTAAAAATCTTTTAGTAGATAATCTCCATTTCTTTCAGGGAAAAAAAGCAACAACAATCCTCTTTATGATTACATGAAAAATGAAGTTCTCAATCCAGTCAAATAATAAATAAATAGAAATATATAACCCATTATGCAGAGGTGCTACTCTATTAAAATGAACTGAGAATAAAATGATTATCCCATAGTCTATATTCAAAAAGGAAAAGGCTAGTTGTTCTTTGGTCATAGTACAAGTAACCCCTAGAACCAATTTGGAGCCCATCCTAATCTACTAGGCACTTATATTAGATACTAATCTATCAGTAGCCACATTTTTGAAAGCCAGCTGAACACTGACACTCCCAATCAGTAACAGCCTCATTTCAGTGACCAAGCTTCTTAGAATCAGCCATGCAGTAAGAACCACACTGTAGTGGCCACTCTTCCAAGGCTAAATACTCCAGCTTCTAAAAGTATGCCAATCCCAGAGCTCCATACTTCCTCAAACCCATAATAGTTTGTTCAGAGAGACTGTTTTATAAGAACCATTCTCCTTTGCTTACGAAGCATACATGTAGCTTTTTCAGCTTTTGAGTGATAGCCTCTTAACAGAACTAACTTATTTAATCCTCACAATACTGCTAGAGGTAGGACCATTATCATTATTGCATCCATTTTACAGATAAAGATATGGAATTTGAGATATTCAGTGACTTACCCAACATCATTCAATAAAGAAACAGTAAAGGAGAATCTGAGTCCACATAATCTGGTTCCTGAGTCCATGCTCTTAACCACTAATACATATAGCTTATCTTCTTAAGTGCTAACTTGTCATCTTCACTTCTCAAAACTGCTCAACTTTCGCCACTTACTCCTGCCATAGCAAATTATGCACTTGAAGTTCCCTAATGCTCCATGTCTGCCTTTTTCTCTGATCTCTTCATACACATCATTCCCTTAGCAGAAAACATGCCCTTTTTCAGATTTGGTAGTGTATATATGTCCATGCTACTCTCTCACTTTGTCCCAGCTTACCCCCCACCCCCACCCCCGCCCCACCGCGTGTCCTCAAATCCATTCCCTATGTCTGTGTATTTATTCCTGTCCTGCCCCTAGGTTCATCAGAACCTTTTCTTTTTTCTCTTATTTTTTTAGATTCCATATATATGTGTTAGCATACAGTATTTGTTTTTCTCTTTTTTACTTACTTCAGTGTAAAATAGCTAGCTAGTGGGAAGGAGCTGCATAGCACAGGGAGATCAGCTCGGTGCTTCGTGACCACCTAGAAGGGTGGTATAGGGAGGGTGGAGGGAAGTGCAAGAGGGAGGAGATATGGGGATATATGTATACATACAGCTGATTTACTTTGTTGTATAGCAGAAACTAACACAACATTGTAAAGCAATTATACTCCATTAAAGATGTAAAAAAAAATTGTTTTTAAATGTTAGTGCTGATTCTTAAGAAATACTTTCATTATTCATTACTTCAAAGTGTAAGACATTTATCTGGCTTTGAGATAAAAATGCTAGTTCCTGTGTAAAATAAAAAGATAACTAATAAAAACAAAACAAAACAAAAACAACAAAAAAAGAACATTCCCTTCCCACCTCAATATGCCTAGGGGAATACTGTTCTTCATTAACTTTTACATTTACTCTAAGAGACCTCTAACAGTACCCTGTTTTATAAATGTGAAATTGAGATCCAAAAAGATAAATAATGTGTCCCAAAGTCACACAGCCAACAAGTAATAAAAACAGGACTAAAACATGTTAATTCTGACTCATAGTCCTGCTGTTTCTCATAGGAAGTATTTTCTGCCATCTTAATCACTTTGTTCTTCCTCTCAAAACCATCTCTGGTTTCCCTATATTCATTCTGCTTATTTATTTATTTATTTTTTGCCCTCAAAATGGAACATACTAAAGGCCTGACTAAAATAGTACCAAGTAGAAGGCTTTTAATTTAGAGTTCACACAACATAATATTCCATAACCCATTTGTCCATTTGAGGTACAATATATGTTATAGTTACAAGCTGATCTCTTTCAACTTCTTTATCAAAGCCTTAGACTTCCAAATCCATAAAATAGGAATAATAACATGCTTGCCTCCAGGGGTGGTTTAGAAGATTAAATATGATAATTCACCCAATGTGCTTATTGGCACAATCACTGACACCTAGACACACCCTAGAATGGTGGCTTTAGTGTCCTATTTTAATCATGCCTAGTTATCTCTTATTAAATATGTTTTAAATAGTAATAACAAGTTTTTAAAGAAGGGCTTGCTCTCTGATCAGCTGTTCTTCATGCTAGTGGAAGACACACTCCTAATCCCCAAAAGATCGGGTGCTTTTGAAAAGTAGTAAAATTTTGGTTGAATATGAATATTTGGTTGGTTGTTGACTCTGTGTAGAATCACATCAAAATAGGTTACACCAAGAGTGGGAAGAATCTGTGCCACTATTTATGTCACTAGAAATCCTTCATAAATAAATAAATAAACCACCTCATCTCAATTTCCTGCATACCACTGCCAAATTAATTGGGTTCAACATCTTCATGAAGTACCTGCTTTTCCCTATAGACGTGCCATGACTCTCACCTGCTGGTTACTCTACACGTGTCTGGACACCTTTAAGATAGAAGTCCCTGTCTTTTTCAACACTCTATCATATCCAGTGCTAGTAGAGTACTTTGAACACTACAGGTGCCCAGTACATTCTTGTGTTCTATCAATTTACATTTGCATATCATAAATTAAAGGCCTAGGGGGTCCCTCAAAATTTCTTTTAGTATTATGATCATTTTAAAAGATACTGAACTATGTTTTTAAATGTCAAACTTCAGCATTCATTGATACAGATAAGCACTGAAAAGCTTAAATCCTAAATCAAAATGTAGTTTAGGATTTGATTTACATCTACTTGATTTACTTGAGTTTTAAAAATATGTGAGAAGTTACACTCAAACTTTAACATATCAGATTTTATCATAGGTAGCTTAAAAGGAGATAATAGAAATATGGTTTAAGTTTGAAAATTCAAATTTTAGGTAATCAAAGTCTAGAACCCTGAGTATCTACTATGCATGTAGAATACTGTTTGGTTCACAGTAAGTTCTCGATAAAGTTTTATTAAATAAATTAATTAGAAGTCTTTGACAATACTGCGAGTATACGCTTAGAAAATTGTAACGTATTCAGATTACCTTCTATTGTAAATCTTAGTTTCCCCATTTGCTTTTTCCAATTTATTTAAAAAAATTTCTGTGATGACTAGTGTTTTAAATCTGCTTATTTCAACACTTGGGCACAACCTGAACTGTTCCGTAGAGAGCAATCAGAGAACTAGCATTTCTTTTTATTACCAAAACCAATATAAAAATTAATTAACATCATTAACATTTCCATGACCATAACTTTCGCCACTGCATAGGGTGTCACACTTGCACTGAACTTAATGGAATACTGAGAAAGGTCTCAGAAAGTATAATGGAATAATATAAGACTCTCAGATAAAAGTAAATACTTTTCTCCGAAGGAAGTGTAAAGTAAGCCTGTTGAAAACAAATTCCTTCTGGCTCACCTCCAGATATTTTTCTACCTTCTCGTGTCTTCCTTTCCAGAGCTACTTCTCACTCTAGTTCTCACCTGCTAATGCGCCATGTTATTATCCATCACGTCTATGGATGTTTTCTCCTCTTTGTTCCAGATCAGTTCATTCAAGGAACCTATTCATTCATTTCTCCCTTCCTTATTGTTTCATGTGTATCATGTCTTGATTTCCCTAAATGTTGTAGAGAAACAGCGTTTATACTGTAACCTTCCAAAGAAATTAAAATTAAATAGTATACAGCTTTGTTCATAAAAGAAGAAAAACTTTGTGTCGCGCTATACTTTTGAATTCTCTTCTCTCCTCTCTTCCCTCTACTCCCCTCTTTTCTCAGCCCCTCATGTTCCTATTTATTTTTATGTAAAGTAGTTACCCGCCTTTTTGTTTTCTTATCTGTAGCCAACATATTCCCTTAAAGTTTGACTTATCACCCCAGGCTACCCTATCATTCTAAGCCTTTCTCAAAGAATTATCCTAAACCAAGAAGAACCAAACCAAGATAAACCAAAGTATTATCTCTCCAAAAGGAATCTTGGTGCCAACTGTCAAGATTGTTTTACAGCCGGCTACAGGTGTAATCTCTGAACCCTCCTCAGCAGTATCCCTGAACAGGTGTTATCTGGAGATGGTATTCTGGAATCTGCAAATTGAAATGTAACCAAGCATGACCTCTGGATGTCAAGGAGGGCGATGTTGTCAGCCAGTGATGGTTTACCCTTGTGTACCTCTTCTTTCCAAAAGAGAGAAAATCTGTCCCTTTCGTTGAGTTCTCATCTTGGCAATTCGTATTTTACTTGCTCTTACTTTCAGGCAGATATCTATTCTGTCTGTATTGATGGCTGTATAACCCTACTCTTACCTTCTGAACAAATCCCCACTCTGAAACTTTTCCAGGGTAGAAGGGAATCATTTGATTGGGATGAGACAAACAACTTACTTTATGAAAACAATAAGCTGTTTTCTTCACTTGCTTTCTCTATCAAGAATAGAAAATTATGATTTTAAAAAAATCAGCAAGAGCTTGTTCTTATTGCATTTCATGCTATTTCTGAGTTTGTGAGCTCTCAGCAGCCTTCCATGGTGTCAACCCATTATATACCTTAAAAAAAAACTGCCTCCATTAAACTTTAAGCTGTCAAGGCTTACAACGAAAAGATGCAATTTTTTTCACTGCAGGAAAGGTCTGATTTAGTAACAAGCTATAAGCTAACAGAGCAGCAGAATCCGCATATAATGTTTCATAGAAAGGAAAAAAAAAACCATGCTGCTTTTTTGTGTGCTTCAACCTTGTTTTTTTCTCTTTTCTTATTTAAAAAAAAATACACGGTCCACTAAGCTTTCAAATACAAAAGAGACTAGGAAGTGTTTTCCTCTTACATTTGTGGCTACAAATCTTGGTGTTCAAGCACTTACAGACATGCAGTTGGTTTATGCACCTTTTATACTGGAAGGGGCACCATAGAGAAAAAAAAAATGTTAGTCCACATTACCGTCTAGCTTTCATGTTTAATATTGATTTAATTAGTCATTTAATTCCAAACACCCTTATTATCTACTTGTTTGAAAAGGCTATTTACTTTCACTACAATGCATACATTAAAACAAGTGACTGAGTAGAAAACCAGGCTAGTGGCCTGGTGCTTTCTTGGTGCAGAAATGATATCCTCCTCCCCCACTTTAGCTCCAGCATCACAATGTCAAACATTCCGCACACATTCCCTAAGGAATCTGCAAGGCTAATTAGGGTGAGCTTCACCATAAAGAATACAGTTGTTAAAACAGCTTCTGTACACACTAGAGTAATGAGCATTCTTTACACACGCTGTGATTTGTTACTGCAATTTGCAGTCCTATATCTCTTAGGAAATAACTCATGTGTTGTTATTTATTGCATGTATGATTATTAATGATATATTAACAACTGTTGAAAGCAACTTATTTCACCTCAATAACTCACGTACTTAGCTCAATGTTTAAAGAGCTGGGGAGGCATCAATTCTTCCAGAAAACTATGCTTTTGTTTTTTTCTTCCTCCAGGATAGTAAAGAAAATGCCCAAAGTCTGAGAAATATTATTTAACTTGCCTTAAAAAGATTTCATCATGGTTATAGGAGAGTGTATTTTTAATACTGCACTGTTTACAATTTTTTGAATCTTTCAATAATTCACACGATCCGTATAATCCAGTGTCTGATATTAAAAATAAAACTCAAATATCGTGTGTCAATTTTTATTAGTGATGAATAGGGACAATATCATGTACATAGCTATCTTTTTTATTAATGTTACTAGAAGAAATATGTTGCTGTTCATTCAAACTTAATTCAAATACAGTTACCTAAATACTTCAAACTGCTGTGTCAGTAGCTTATCTCACATTAAATATACAAGGAAGTTTAAGTTACCGACTTAAATATTATGTGTGAGACATCACACATTCAGCATTGATGAAAACTGAGCTCCTTACTGCTTCACCTTCAGCACTGACAGATTTTTACCAATTAACTACCACCCAAATGTCTTCTGATAACTGGAACATAGAAGTAAGAGAGCCTTTGTTTCAGAAATTAGAAATATAGCGTTAGGTCTAAACTTTCATGATTCTTTGAGCCACTACATAGGATGATTTCAGGGTCTCAAGACCTGTCTTGGCTTACCCGAAATCATGGCTGCTGTGTGCTTGCATCCCTGCAGGCATCTCTTCCAAAGATATAAATTGCATTACAAATGTGGCACATTTCCAGAGAGACAAAAGATTCTGTCTTTTGAAATATTCAGAGATCTGAAGAAAAGCACTGCACTATACTCAGGTTCATTACCAAACACTCAGATAATGTCATAGATCTACATGATACTAGAGGCAAATAAATGATTATTTCAGCTTTCATGATCAGAAAGGATGATTGTTGACACAAAGTGATGCCATATGATGAGACAGCACCTAGGCTGCTAATTACTCAAGTTTATAAAATCATTTCTGACAAGCGTTCATTTCATGAGGGTTTTCAAGCTCTTGTGAAATAGAGTTTTGCAAAGAATATTGTTGGAGTCATTGAAAAAGCTGATATTAAACACTACCTTCTTTGAAATATAAACCATTGCACAGTTTGTGTGCATGCGTGTGTGTGTTTGTGCGTTTATACTTTCAAATGGATTGCATTAAAAAGTCAGTTGAGGGCATTCAGTTCTCAAAGGAAGAGTATGATGTTAGAAGCATGAGGCAGAAAATAGTGTAACAATAAACAAGCAAAGAAACAAATCAGCAAGCAATGGGGGTGGGTCTCCAAAACAGTCTTTCTAGCAAGACTGAAGGGACAGGACTGGAAGGAAAGCAACACATCTGCATATCTAAGGAGAATGATAACAACATCAGATGAAACAAGTGAATATCAGGATTGAAAAGGCTGCAGGAGTTTGCAAGCAGATGTCAAAAAGCATACCAGAAAATGTCAAGAAAAGTATAACAAGCAGCTAAAACTGGTTGCAGAGATTAGGGTGTTAAATATATGCATGAAGAGAACACTATTCTGTGCCTTACAGACCCAAGAGCTGCTTCACAAGCAAGAAGGGGAAAAAGAGCTTCATAAATAATTTCTGCAAATAAAACTGGGGTCAGAATGTAAACAAAGGTAGAAAGCAAATAAAACTCTGCTTGGAACTTGCTTCCAGAGTCCCTGTGCCAGGCTACTTTACCAGATAATAACAGGATGACCCTTTATTAAATAGAAATTGTAAAACGCACTAGACCTAGAAGGGAAATATAGAGAGACGTCCAGAGGTAATTATTATAATCTGTAACTTTCAGAAGTCTACTTTTTGAAATATTACAAGTAGGAATTAGAGTTGCAGAATTGTTTATGTCTTCATTGCAAAATTTATGGTAGAATCAAGTTTTCTGAGCTCAACCTGAGAGATTCTTCTTTAATGTAATTTTTTGACATAATTCTAATTCCAAAGATTCACAAATTTACTCTAATCAGGTGTGAATAATTTACAGACAAGTTACCTGATCAACTGGGCAAAATCAATAAAGTTACCGGAAAACTATCACAGGGACATCCACTATTAGCTTAATTTTTAGTTTAAACTTTCATTCTTATTGAGAACCAAATGACAGCACAAAATCCTTCCCTCTTTAGAACATGACTAAAAGAGATATTCTCTAAGAATACGCATTACTATACCAAGATTTTTGCCTAAATTCAGTGAGACTAGGAGAACATTAGCTATGAAAACAAAACAAAACAAAACTACACCATGGTGGTACCACAAACTCTGTACCTTGGTTTCTCTTTCAAGGACAAACTACATCTTAAGAGACCAGAAACCCTTAACAATATAGTCTTAAAGACTTTGCATCTAAGCTTCTTTTGTGTGCGTTTCCCCTAAAGACATGTCAGTCTTGCTCACCAAGACTGCAACTAAATAAGTTCTCAATAAATATTTGTTGACTTGAATTTGCTGTATATTCAAATACTTTGGGCTGTTCTTTTACTAGTGCTGTACTTGCTCCTGGTCTTCTCAGCTCCAAAGCTAGTTAGTAAGTGTGGTTCTTAATCAGACATTTCTAAAAGATTCATTTTCTCAGGGATCTTTTATCAGTTTTAAAAAAGACATAGAGGGACTTCCCTGGTGGTCCAGTGGTAAGACTCTGCACTTCCACTGCAGGGGACCTGGGTCCCAGCCCTGGCAGGGGAAGTAAGATCCTGCATCCCGTGAGGCACGGCCAAATAAAAAGTTAACAAAAAACAAAAAAACCCCACAAACATTTCAGAAAGACAGAGAACCTTTTTGTCATAGAAGCATCACTTAAGGAGTCACTAGCATGGTGGTCATCTGGCCATCTCATTTCCTCTGAATCTATCTTATCCACAGCTTTGTCTTTTACAATTTCTTCATGCAGACCAGAACCACATTAGAAATTTAATTTTTACAAGGCTGAAACAGACTTTCTAGAAACTAGTAATACTTGTTACTTAAAGAATTCAGCTGACTTGGAAAATGATAAAGTTTTAACCAGTGAAAATATGATTGACAGATAGATTAGATAGATAGATATGTACTACCTACTTACCTACCATATGGAGTTTTATCAGTTGAAAGACTAAACACATGGTGCCATTTTGTTAAATTGTGACCAATCAGATGTGAGAAAAAACTAACCCAAAGTGAAGTTGGTGAAATGTTTCCACCAGAGTGAGAAAAGCCCAGGAAACCCCTCTTCACTACCACCCAATTTACCAAGGATATACAGTCGATCCCTGAACAACGTAGGGATTATGGTTGCCAGCCCTGCACGGTTGATAATCCTCATATAACTTTTGACTCCTCACAAATTTTACTAATAGACTACTGTTGACCAGAAGCCATACTGATAACATAAACAGTTGATTAACACATATTTTGTATGTTATATATATTATATATTGTATACAATATATATACAATATATAATTATATATACTTACAATAAAGTAAGCTAGAGAAAAAAAGTTTTATTAAGAAAATCATAAGGAAGAGAAAATACATATATAGTACGTATATGTATTTATTGAAAAAGCCACGTATAAGTGGACTTGCGAAGTTCAAGGGTCAACTGTACTTATAGGAAGAGTTAGGAAAAAGACTTTCCAGAAGCAAACAGAGGAATGAGAAAGTAAAGTGAAACTGTTTCTATAGAGCACAGTCTCTCACTCAGACCAGATCATTCTCAGAAGTCTGGTTACTGCAAGGCAATAGTACAAAAACCCACTGCTTTGTACATCTAAAGAACTTCTTAAGGCAGTACCCAGGGCTATAACCAACACCACCTTCTATCTGTTTTTAAATTTAATTCATTTTACTAAAAGTAACGCCCATACATAATATAAAAGGCAACTTGGATCCATACCATGAAAATAAAAGTCTCATTCCATTCCCAGCCCTGACCTAGTCTATCCTAGCTTACCCAAACCTGCTTCCCCTGGCTAAAGAAGAAAGGAGAGGAAGAGACAGGATTTACATATTAACTTTTGCCTCAAGATGCATTATTTCCTGAAGAAGAATGTTCCAGGGCTGCAAACATCTTTGATCATTATCATCTGAAATCTTATCTTTATTACCTATTCTTTTGCCTTCTGCTTCCATCACTGTACATTATCTTCTCCGTAGAGCAGCTCCTACTTCACAGCCTTAATAAACAACACCATACTAATAATTCTTAAACCTGTATCTCCAGCTCTGAACTTATTTCTCAATCCCAGGTCTATCTCTTTAACTTGGATGTTCTGCCAACAGTGTAAATCCGACAAACAAATTCACTATATTTCCTATGGCCCCCAAAGAGATACTATTTTAAAATTAAGTCAATGATATGGTATATTAGAAGGTGGTAATTGATACAGAAAAAAATCAAGCAGGGAAAGGAAAAAGGTAGTATCAGGGGACAAGGGTAACAATTACTATCAAAGAGTCTCTTTAACCATTTTTTGTTTTGCTTATCTACTGCTTCCCTTCTACTTAAATTCCTTACTCCTTCAAACTGAATTTCTGAAATAGTCCCTATGGTCTTCTCCGGCACCTTGATCATAAAATTGGTCCTTTGGAAATATCTTCACTGTATCATTCCTCTCAAAATTCTGCAATGCCTCCACCTGTGTGGGGAATTAAGCCCAACTTGTTCTGTGTGTTCAAAAAATTTCCCCAAACATTTTCTCTAATACATCTACAAAATCAATTCTGGAATATAATTGACTGAGCACCTTCTAGATGTCAGTGACTGTGTTCTATACCGGAGAACTACAATGATTAGCATACAGTCTCTACCCCAAGGAGTTCAGAGTCTGGTAAAGACCAACAGCAAAATACAAATATCCCAAACCTACCTACCGCCCTTGATCTTTAATTCTATATTTTACTCATAGTGTTTTCCTGCTCTTAAATGACATTCTGTGTTCAAGCTTACTCCGATCTGACCCAATCTCTCAGAGCTCACTTACAGAAATTCCCATCCTCCGTCCTGCAAGCACACTTCAACTACTAGGTTATTTTCAAAACTCCTATAGAATTGGTCATTGGTACAATTAATTTTGGCACTTGTGTCAATATGAAAATTTGCCTACTAAAAATCTACTTTCCCTCCTTCTATACTAACAGAAACTAATTTTATTCCAAGAGGAAATATGCCCACCTAAAGAACTGTGTTTCCTGCCTTGCCTTGCTGATGGTGGCGACCAATGAGAAGCAAGAATAAGGACTGGAGTGAGGCTTTCGGGGAAGTTTTTTTAAAGGGGCCTGCCTCAGGCGGGCATTGCTCTGTTTTGCCCTTCCCCCCACTTCCTCTTTCTTTTTGCCTAGAAAGGAGACATGAAGGCTGGAAATCCAATAGTCATCCTGGATCATGAAATTACTTTGAATATGAAAACCATGTGCTAATCACTGAGGAGAAAGGCTGAAGATCCCAGATCTGATAATGGTGGGGTTGCCATACCAACTCTTAACAAATACCTATGACTTTCTTTAACATGAAAGAGAAATAAAACACTCATTAATCTACTGGGGTTTTGTTTGGGTGGGAAAAAGAATATTTCATTTCCCTTACCCAAACGCAATTCCTAAAAGGTTTAGCACTATTTAGCCTCAAATTCAGTCACTAACAAAATATTTGTTGTACAACAGGCATTTCTTATATACCAGACATTTTGTTCCATATGGATGACACAAAGACAAATGAGAAATGT
Source organism: Eschrichtius robustus (assembly GCF_028021215.1). NCBI lineage: Eukaryota > Metazoa > Chordata > Mammalia > Artiodactyla > Eschrichtiidae > Eschrichtius > Eschrichtius robustus. The sequence continues at coordinate 71,519,446 of NC_090825.1, forward strand.
TCTTTGCCTTCCAAGAGCTCCCCAAGTGAAGTGGGAAGGGTAAACAAGAAAAAAAACAGTTAGTACAATGCAATGGACTGAAGCACTGTGGTTGAGGTAACTCTCAGATGCTATGAGAACTTTTAGAAAGAACATGAAAGAAAAGTCCCCCGAGGAAGTGACACCTGAGCCAAGTCCCAAAGGCATCCAGAGTTACTTATAAAAGAAGTGAAAGGGAGGGTAGTGATATGGGGCTGGATAAGTGGGCAGAAGGCAGGTTATAAAATGTTTTTTATGCCATGCTCAGGAATTTATGGCTTTCTCTGAACGTGGTTAGAAGAAATTGAAGGATTTTCAAAAGGAGGGATAAAATCAGACATATTTTGGACTCATCCATCTAGGATTTATTTGTTGAAATTTTGAAAAGGGAAAGATCCCTTGGAAGGCTGTTAGAAAAACCAGACTAGAAAATAAGAGGTCCTGGTCAAGAAAAAAGACTCAACTGAAAAATTATTTGGGAATTATTACTGACAGTAGTTCATGGGGATTCATTATAGGGGATTACAGGATAGTAGGCAGAGTCAGGTATGATTCAGCCTTCTGGTTTCTGAGATAATTGGAATGTCACCAACTAAGACAGGGAAGAGAGGAAGAAGAGCAGGTTTATTGAAGGTTGCAAGAAAATTATAAATTCAGTGTGAACATGATGATCTTGAAGTGGTATAAGATAGCCTAGTGTATACATATGGTAGGTGGTTATATATAAACACCTGAGTTCAGGATAGAGGTTTAGGTTGGATTTAGAATCATCAATGTCTATTTGATGATTAAGCCATGGGTACAAGAGAAAACACTCAGAGAATGAAATTACAGGAGAAGATTTCTGGGAGCTTCACCTTTTAACAGACCAGCAAAGGACAAAACCGCCATGGAGGAGACTGAGAATGTCCAGAGACAAAGAAATCAGGAGAGAAGGGTGAATTAAATGCTAGGAAAGTTTCAAAATCTGGGCAGAGGTCAAATGTTGCAGATCAGTTTAATGTTGCCATGCTAAAAGTTTTAAAAAGAACTTTAAAAAGTATGTTACATTTGGCTACAAAGGCACATAGCACTGTTTCAATGACTTGTGAGGCAGGACCCAAATAAAAGTCAGTTGAAAACAAATGTGAGATCAAAGTACTATAGTGCAATTATTCTGTATATCACATCTTGTATCATCAATTAAACTATAAATTTCTAGAAGGCAGTTTTTACACTTTTCCATCCTATTTATGTCTCATTTTTTATGTATATGTATATATATTTATATGTGTGTATGCATACATGCTTACGCATATGTGCGTGGATGTGCATAATCAATTATGTATATGTCTATGTATAAATGTATGAGCATATGTGTAGATGTATATTTATCCTGTATACTTAACAGTGGCTGCAGAAATATCAATGAGCAAGGTTGACTTGATGAATATACAAATGAAGTCCCTGGGCCTCCAAGCCCACTCTGGCAGCAGTGATACTTTTAATCATTCTTATTCCTTTTTTCCCCATCTCTCCTAAGCAACATCCAACCTGTTTCTGTCATAGTCTTTTGTGTAAACCAAATATGTAGCCTGATGTTTCTCTTTACTCCCATTTATTTTCATATCTTCATTTTCTCTCCTCCTCTGCTCAGATTATGTGCAGCCTGCCTTCAACAGCTGGCATTTATAGAGCTATAAGTTTCCATAACTTCTCCAGGAGCTCTGCATGCGTGAGCATGCCAAATCAAACCCTTAAGCTATTCTGCAAATAATTTCTACAGTAAATTTCATTTGTAATGACCTGAAGTTGAGTTTGTATCCTTTAGGAAAACCTATATCTTCTCACAGAACTCACAAGCTCCCTCCCTGCAATGTTAAACTCAAATTTTACTAGTATAATTAGTATACGTATGGAATTTATGGCACAAAAGTGTCACTGATTTAAACAAACTGAATCACTTTAAAACAGCACTAAAGCACAAACATACTTTTGTTTTGAAAACCCCTTATTCTTCTTACTGCGTCTTTGGGTTTAGCGTTCCTTCTAACCACAATATGGTATGTTTGGGGCTTCTATTATCTGTTTTGGCATTTCACACATGGAACACCTGCATGAGATAGGTTCCTTGACTCTACAAACAGCTTGCAGGATAAGAATTTATTACTGAATGAGTCTTATTCATGCTGTTTAAATGAAAGGAGGAGCTCCACTAATGGTTTCTTCAGTTTAGTAACTGGAATATTTTATAGTTTCATCTAACTTTTATTTTCCCCCATCTGCTTAAGTGGCTTTATTCCTCTCAAGTTGAGAATTTCAAGGCTCTTACTAACAGGATGTTAAAAAGTATTGGTGCATTTTTTTTTCCTGCCACCTTTTTTTTTTTTCCCAACAGTCTGCTTTTGTTCTTCTCAGAGGCCTTTTATAAACCTTTCCTTTCTCCTGATGTTCTCCAGTCTAAAACAGTTCCAAAAACTACATGAAGTCACAGTGGAGGAAGAAGAGTTGGAAGAATGAGAATTTAAGTAGAGGATGAAGAAGCAACTCCTTTGCAAGGAAATATAGTCTACATTGCCTCAGTCACTGTGGTTTCATAAACTGTTTAATCAATAACACCCCTCAAAGTTTCAACCTTCTAAATCTCTCCCCATTCTTCACTCTTCTGAATCACAGACTTCACAAGTCTGTACTCTTAGAAAAACAGGAAACTAAAAACATCAAGCAAGTCTGTTTGTGTTTCCTCATATGATTCCAAGAAATGATGGGGTAGGAGGGCATTCTGTCTTCACTTTCATAAAGCAGCTCTAATTCCTATTACCACAGTGTAAAGGATTTGTCCCTTCAAAGCCCATGCCATCCTAATTAACCCTTGTGCCTTCACTTTCCTTCCTTAGCTTTCAACCTACCACAAGGGAGGTATGTGCTCTGGGGGGAGGGGAGGGGATGGGAGTTGGGGAAGATGGGAAGGTAGAAAGCTTGATTCTTAACATTTGCCACTTTCCATGGTGTAAATACACCCACCATGGTAAACTTTAATCTAGCGACAGTTTATGAACTGGCTCCCGCATCTTTTGTCAATTTAACAACCAGCTCTCATAAACTGTTATGAGCTATCCCCTGCATACCACTGCAAAAGAGTCTTACATAAAAAACTTTGAGGAGTAATACCTCTTTTCACTTTCTACCTTACTCATTATGTGCGTTACTGAAAGATCTCCCCTTATTTCTTTCTCAGGGCCAGCTCTAGGCAAACTCACAAAATTGGTGGGACTTACCCTCAGAGCCTTTTGCTTCGCCTTTCAATTTCCCTGACTGTTCATCACTTTGCAGTTTCCATTGCTTAGCTAGTGTCCTGTGATTTAACAATCCTACAATATGCTCTCACCTCCATGAAAATCACTTGCCCTGCTTAGCATTCTGTCACTGAGACCTAATAACTTAAGTGAGCCAATAAACTCACAAATGAGATAATGGGCACTAAGTGTTAACAGACATAACAGCTTGGTTCTGTATTCTTTCTAGTGTTATCTGCAATATTAAAAGTGATAGTCTGAAAAGAATGGCCCAGCTCTGAATAGTGACTCTGTAGCACTAGGAAAACAACAGAGCTTTTCATTCTGTTAGGTCAGTTCTCAAACATTACCTGGACATTCAGTCCAAGTTTTTCCAAAACAGGCAGGGAAAACTTTAGTGGGATAAGAGGTTAGTTAGATAACTAAGATGTTATCTTACATTATTTTACTCAGCTTTTCTGACTTTTCAGAGGCATTTCATTCATGATTCCCCTAAAATCTTGACCAGAACCAAGGCTTGTCTCCCTTTGTTCTTCAGCCTTTTTACTCCTCTCCATCCAGGATAGGAGTTGCCAGGGCAGAAGCCATATTTGATTTATGCATTTAAAAGTTTTGAATAGGTTTTCAACACTCAGTGAAAAGTAATGATAGTAACAATAAAGATTAATAACTGCAGTAAATTGGTTAAACAAGAATTACGCACAGAGACTGGCCATTCTCTTATAGCTGGGGAAACAAAGCATGGCTACTGTTTGGAAATGGAAAGCCACTTTTCTATTAAACCAGTGACTACAAACAAAGATGAGTCAAATAAATTACATGGAAAATATGAAACTGAAAGTTCTCTGTAACGGGATAATATTTTAAATAAATATTGTGAAGCATCTACCCCACCTAGATGGGCTGTAATTAAGGCAATCCATAACAGTATTAAAGCTGAATTAGAGGCTTGATACTAGGAGATAATAATAATCTTTATATTGGAATTCAAAGGACTTCAAGTTCCCATCAATCCCTGTTATATTCCTATATAACTGGTACCTAGATAACTGGTACTGTTAAAATAGAAATATTGATAGAAAGAAAAAAGAGTTGCTGAAAACAAAGAAGACAAAGATAGGATAAATGAGATCATCAAATAGGAAACCTTGAAAACTGAACTCAGTATCTTTCCCACAATAAAAAAGGAGGGGAAGGTCTGGGGCGGGTGAGAATGGTATCAATGCCACATCACTTCTTCCATTAATATGTTTATTCATTCTACAAACATTTACTAAGTTATTATTTTACTAAATACTGTGGTGAATTCTCACATGTCATAAACACCTTGAGGTACCTATGTTCAGGCGTTATTTAACTCTCATGAATGAACGAAGATTAAATTATACTTTGATTCTATGACAAATTAAGCTTTAACCAGTGGGTTAAAGGGCTATGATTATCAATAAAGCTACTGAGTCCCTACTGTATGCCACATATTGTATTAAACACCTCCTACACTCTATGAAATAGGTACTAATATAATCTCCTTCTTCTTACATATGAGGAAGCAGAGGTTCAGAAAGTTTAAGTAAATTGTACAATGTCACACAGCTAGTAAGTGGCAGTGCTAGTATTTGAACCCAAGCAGTCCTCACCATTAAGTACACCGTGTCATGACAATAGTGTTAGTGAAAGCTGATTGAGTGCTTATTATGTACCGAGTGCTCTAAACACATTATGTCACTGATATTCACAATAAGTCTGTGAGGTAGATACAGGCGAGCAGCTCAGAGAGGAAAGGCTACTTCTTCAACAGCATGCAGCTAGTAAGTGAAGTTAAAATTTAACCCAGGAAGGCTATCTGGTTCTAAAACCTGTGCCTGTAACCACTGCACCATGCTGCCTCCAGCTGAGATTATTTCCATTCTTGTATGAACAAGGCACATTACTGTACAAATACTCTGCAGCATGTGTCACTGACAGCTATGCAGATATTTTGCTCAACATAAAACAAAAAACTAGCTCCCTCTGTAGTTATTTCTGTAAGGCAGACATCCCAGCAGAGCTTATGATAAAAATGTCCAAATTGAAGCAGTAAATGCCTTAGTTCACTAGGCCGCCTTCCCCTTCATTCATACTTCACAACTAAAAAGCTGAACCATATGTGCTGCCCCCGTTCAATGGGGATAATATTCAGAAGGGGGCCAGCATGGGATTGGTCATCAGAAGATTACATGTGTGATGGAAGAGACTAGAGAGCCCTGAAAAAATCTTTCTCCATCATGGCTTAAAGAAAGAAAAAATAATTGTTTTTGAGTTCAAGGAAGAGACATATGCAGTCAAGGAGAACAGCAAAAGAAGACACCAGAAAAAAATTAAAATGCTAAAAATATAGATGGAATTTGAAGCTAAAACCATTTTGTAAATAATGGCACATTAAAAGAAACAAAATATAGTAGAGACAATATGGAAACACACTGGGGACATGGAAGATCAACTTGAATAAACAGAACATAATTAAATGGGGAAAATAAATGTATAGTCATAAAAGATAAGGGAGATAAATTCTATATATGTGTATATCATGAATATATATATATATAGTTCATAGTTCTAAGGAAAAGAACATAAAGTTTCTTAATAAGGCCCTTGAAACACTGAAATAACAAAGATCTGAATTTGTATATTAAAATGATAAATTCCATCATAAGGAAAAAAAGTGATATGGATCAACCAACATCACAACATATCCTGGAACAGTTGCTGGACTTCTAACACTATAAAAAACGAATCCTAGGCAGACAACAAAAAACAAAATATATAACCAATTAGATGAAAAAAAATAGAGTAAATTGTTTAGGGAAAGAAAAGGTGGCCTAAATTTTTTATTCCTTGACAGATCGTCTCAATAATTGAGGCAACAGAGAGAAATTACACAGAGCCCAGGCTATACAATCCCCATTCAAGCACATTCAAGAACTACTTAATCACAAAATCAAACCTGACCAAGATGAGTCAAAATAAAGACCAGGAATGAAAACTTGAGATAGACTATAATAATGGTGGCTGCTAAGGGGGAGAGGGGATGGGGAGGGAAGGATTGGGAGGTTGGGATTAGCAGATGGAAACTATTATTTATAAGATGGATAAACAACAAGGTCCCACTGTGTATAGCACAGGGAACTATATTCAGTATCCTGTGATAAACTGTAATGGAAAAGAATATGAAAAAGAATATATATATGTATAACTGAGTCATTTTGTTGTACAGCAGAAATTAAACACAACATTGTAAATCACCTATACTTCAATAAAACTTTTAAAAAAAGAATATAATAATGGTGAGCATTGATTCCATATACATAAAATAACTAATAATAAAGAAATGTGGGTATTATTATTATTACTTGTCAATTATATAATGATATAAACAACAAAACTGAGAGAGAGCATGAGAGAAGGGGAAGTTTGATGAAGTGAGTGTACAATTATTCCCCCAGTGAGAAATCAACAGATACTGTCTAATTTTGTGAAGTAAATTTTACCAATGAAAGTTAAAAATAGGGCTTCCCTGGTGGCGCAGTGGTTGAGAATCTGCCTGCCAATGCAGGGGACACGGGTTCGAGCCCTGGTCTGGGAGGATCCCACATGCCACGGAGCAACTGGGCCCGTGAGCCACAACTGCTGAGCCTGCGCGTCTGGAGCCTGTGCTCTGCCAACAAGAGAGGCCTCGATAGCGAGAGGCCCACGCACCGCGATGAAGAGTGGCCCCTGCCTGCCACAACTAGACAAAGCCCTCGCACAGAAATGAAGACCCAACACAGCCATAAATAATAAATAAATAAATAATTAAAAAAAAAAAACTTTCCCTTTAAATGAATACATTAAAAAAAAATGTTAAAAATAAACATGAAATCAAACAAAACGAATATATTATATATTGGGAGGTGAAAGTAACAAAAATATAAGTGAGCTAATTTCTTTATATTTTGATGTAGAGATTCAATGACTATTCTAAGGTTAATAAAAGAAACACTTTTTACAGTTAAACATACAAGAAGAAATTAAAAGTCAATAAACATTCCAAATAATTAAAGGAAAAAAAGAAGCACACAAAAAAGAACCACAATAAAATACAGACTGTTTAGCAAAAGACTGAAAATAAGGAAAAATGAAAAATGAATCAGATATGGTACTAAGATCAATCATATTTCTCACATCAATGAAGGTAAATAGAATAAAATAAACGATTAAGAATAAAAGATTACCTCATTTGATCAGCAAGAAAGCTCAATCTCATAGCAAAGTAAACTTTTAAAATAAAATCGCTTTAATATAATTGAAATTGTATCAAGTATCCTTTCCGACCATAACGCTATGAGACTAGATATCAATTACAGAAAAAAATCTGTAAAAAATACAAACACATGGAGGCTAAGCAATACACTACTAAATAACCAAGAAATCACTGAAGAAATCAAAGAGGAAATCAAAAACTACCTAGAAACAAATGACAATTAAAACATGATGACCCAAAAAAAAAAAAAAACATGATGACCCAAAACCAGTGGGATGCAGCAAAAGCACTTCTGAGAGGGAAGTTTATAGCAATGCAATCCTACCTCAAGAAACAAGAAACATCTCAAATAAACAACCTAACCTTACACCTAAAGCAATTAGAGAAAGAAGAACAAAAAAACCCCCAAGGTTAGCAGAGGGAAAGAAATCATAAAGATCAGAGCAGAAATAAATGAAAAAGAAATGAAGGAAAAGATAGCAAAGATCAATAAAACTAAAAGCTGGTTCGTTGAGAAGATAAACAAAATTGATAAATCATTAGCCAGACTCATCAGGAAAAAAAGGGAGAAGACTCAAATCAATACAATTAGAAATGAAAAAGGAGAAGTAACAACTGACACTGCAGAAATACAAAGGATCATGAGAGATTACTACAAGCAACTATACGCCAATAAAATGGACAACCTGGAAGAAATGGACAAATTCTTAGAGCAGCACAACCTTCCGAGACTGAATCAGGAAGAAATAGAAAATATAAACAGACCAACCACAAGCACTGAAATTGAGACTGTGATTAAAAATCTTCCAACAAACAAAAGCCCAGGACCAGATAGCTTCACAGGCAAATTCTATCAAACGTTTAGAGAAGAGCTAACACCAATCCTTTTCAAACTCTTCCAACATATAGCAGAGGGAGGAACAATCCCAAACTCATTCTACAAGGCCACCATCACCCTGATACCAAAACCAGACAAAGATGTCACAAAGAAAGACAACTACAGGCCAATATCACTGATGAACACAGATGCAAAAATCCTCAACAAAATACGACCAAACAGAATCCAACAGCACATTAAAAGGATCATATACCATGATCAAGTGGGGTTTATCCCAGGATGCAAGGATTCTTCAATATACGCAAATCAATCAATGTGATACACCATATTAACAAATTGAAGAAGAAAAACCATCTAATCATCTCAATAGATGCAGAAAAAGCTTTCAACAGAATTCAACACCCATTTATGATAAAAACCCTCCAGAAAGTAGGCATAGAAGGAACTTACCTCAACATAATAAAGGCCGTATGTGACAAACCCACAGCCAACATCGTTCTCAATGGTGAAAAACTGAAACCATTTCCTCTAAGATCAGGAGCAAGACAAGGTTGTCCACCCTCACCACTATTATTCAACATAGTTTTGGAAGTTTTAGCCACAGCAATCAGAGAAGAAGAAGAAATAAAAGGAATCCAAATTGGAAAAGAAGAAGTAAAGCTGTCACTGTTTGCAGATGACATGATACTATACATAGAGGATCCTAAAGATGCTACCAGAAAACTCCTAGAGCTAATCAATGAATTTGGTAAAGTAGCAGGATACAAAATTAATGCACAGAAATCTCTTGCATTCCTATACACTAATGATGAAAACTCTGAAAGAGAAATTAAGGAAACACTCCCATTTACCACTGCAACAAAAAGAATAAAATATCTAGGAATAAACCTACCTAAGGAGACAAAAGACCTGTATGCAGAAAACTATAAGACACTGATGAAAGAAATTAAAGATGATACAAACAGATGGAGAGATATACCATGTTCTTGGAATGGAAGAATCAACATTATGAGAATGATTATACTACCCAAAGCAATCTACAGATTCAATGCAATCCCTATCAAACTACCAATGGCATTTTTCACAGAACGAGAACAAAAACTTTCACAATTTGTATGGAAACACAAAAGACCCCGAATAGCCAAAGCAATTTTGAGAAAGAAAAACGGAGCTGGAGGAATCAGGCTCCCGGACTTCAGACTCTACTACAAAGCTACAGTAATCAAGACAGTATGGTACTGGCACAAAAACAGAAATAGAGATCAATGGACCAGGATAGAAAGCCCAGAGATAAACCCACGCACATATGGTCACCTTATCTTTGATAAAGGAGGCAAGAATATACAACGGAGAAAAGACAGCCTCTTCAATAAGTGGTGCTGAGAAAACTAGACAGCTACATGTAAAAGAATGAAATTAGAACTCTCCCTAACACCATACTCAAAAATAAACTCAAAAATAAATTCAAAATGGATTAAAGACCTAAATGTAAGGCCAGACACTATCAAACGCTTAGAGGAAAACATAGGCAGAACACCCTATGACATAAATCACAGCAAGATCCTTTTTGACCCACCTCCTTGAGAAATGGAAATAAAAACAAAAATAAACAAATGGGACCTAATGAAACTTAAAAGCTTTTGCACAGCAAAGGAAACCATAAACAAGATGAAAAGACAACCCTCAGAATGGGAGAAAATATTTGCAAATGAAGCAACTGACAAAGGATTACTCTCCAAAATTTACAAGCTGCTCATGCAGCTCAATATCAAAAACACAAACAACCCAATCCAAAAATGGGCAGAAGACCTAAATAGACATTTCTCCAAAGAAGATATACAGATGGCCTACAGACACATGAAAGAATGCTCAACATCATTAATCATTAGAGAAATGCAAATCAAAACTACAATGAGGTATCACCTCACACCAGTCAGAATGGCCATCATCAAAAAATCTAGAAACAATAAATGCTGGAGAGGGTGTGGAGAAAAGGGAACCCTCTTGCACTGTTGGTGGGAACGTAAATTGATACAGCCACTATGGAGAACAGTATGGAGGTTCCTGAAAAAACTAAAAATAGAACTACCATACGACCCAGCAATCCCACTACTGGGCATATACCCTGAGAAAACCATAATTCAAAAAGAGTCATGTACCACAATGTTCACTGCAGCTCTATTTACAATAGCCAGGACATGGAAGCAACCTAAGTGTCCATCGACAGATGAAGGGATAAAGAAGATGTGGCACATATATATACAATGGAATATTACTCAGCCATAAAAAGAAACGAAATTGAGTTATTTGTAGTGAGGTGGATGGACCTAGAGTCTGTCATACAGAGTGAAGTAAGTCAGAAAGAGAAAAACAAATACTGTATGCTAACACATATATATGGAATCTAAAAAAAAAAAAAAAAAAAAAAAGGTTCTGAAGAGCCTAGGGGCAGGACAGGAATAAAGACACAGACGTAGAGAGTGGACTTGAAGACACGGGAGGGGGGAAGGGTAAGCTGGGATGAAGTGAGAGAGTGGCATGGACATATATACACCACCAAATGTAAAACCGATAGCTAGTGGGAAGCAGCCACATAGCACAGGGAGATCAGCTCGGTGCTTTGTGACCACCTAGAGGGGTGGGATAGGGAGGGTGGGAGGGAGACGCAAGAGGAAGGAGATATGGGGATATATGTATATGTATAGCTGATTCACTTTGTTATAGAGCAGAAACTAACACACCATTGTAAAGCAATTATACTCCAATAAAGATGTCAAAAATATTTAAAAATAAAGTAATACAAGATGGTGGTAGGATGAATTGGGACATTGGGATTGACTAATATTTATAAAATAGATAACTAATAAGAACCTGCTATATAAAAAAATTAAATTAAATTTTAAAAAGATAAAGTAACATAATAAATGGATAGGAAAAGACATATTGGGAAAATGCTAACAAAAAATAAAGTAAAATGTGTGATATTAATATTAGGGTTGAAATCAAGGAGGAGAAAAAACACTAAAGGACTTCCAATAGGCGCTTTAATGAAAATAGAGAAACATAAGAGCAGTACAGTATTTTAAACTTATATTTTTGAGCTAATTTGATCAAAGAGACCAAATAAATGTTAATAGATATTCCTAATAAAATATGTCAATCTTCATGAGTAAAACAGCATAGAAATTAGATTATAAAGAAAACTTAAAGTGATTTTTAAAAAAAAGAAATTAATTTAGAGAAATTCTCTGCTTATAATACACTACAATTACAATAACACAAAAGGAAAAACGAATATACCAACTGTTTAAAGATCTATAAGTTTTATGTTCAGCAACTCATGAGTTAAAAAAAAAAAAAACACAACTGTAGAATATGAAGAAAATAACAAGTCATTATATATCAGAACCTATGAAAATTGCCTAAGATTGTGATCAAAAGAAAAGTTATAGGTTTTAATAATTACCTTTCTCAACTACCAAGGATGAAATAATTTAATAAAATAGTCTATTAAAGAAACTTAAAAAGTAGCAGTAACATGAAACTAAGGAAAGTAAAAGGAAGGAATTATTACTGATAAATGCAAAATTAATACACTGGAAAATAGAAAAAGAGTAAAAAGGCAAATTTACTAATTGGTTGATGTGTGTTCATATAATTATGTATCACATATAACTGAATATATATTATGCATACATTCATATACTAATAAATATACATATGTATGTAAGTAATATTTAAAAATAATATTAGAGGAAAAGCACATATAGTAAAAATGAAAAATTGAATATGTTAATAACTATGTATTATATATACATACTGTGTATTATACACATATATATGACTATATACATGTATGAAACTAAGTTATGTATGTGTGTCCCTGTGTGTATACGTATGTGTGTGTATATATAAACCGATCTTGGAAAAATAAGAGGAGAAAGCACATATAATAAATAAAATAGGAAAAATTAGAATTTGTTAGTAAATACAGATGCAGAGAAAATGAAAATAATTATGAGAAAATACTTGTCACACACTAAAGATAAACTTGAAAGTGTGAATAGAATGAATGCTTTATTATGATAACACAAAAAAACAAAATTGGTGCTAAAGACAACAAAAGTCCAATCAGGTAAAGGCAAATTTTCCAATTTTCTTAGAGGAAAAATTAAGAAAAATATTTATTTGTCCCTATTCCTAAACAAGCCAAACCTTTCCTAAACCAGAGTTTAAGTGAGGAATTCTAAATATCCACTAAGAAACAGAAAATTATAAAGCTATTTTAAATATTCTAGACAGCATAAAAACATATAGCTTCCAAGCTCATCTTTTATGAAGCCAACATAAAATTAATGGTCTAAGTCTGGAAAACTGTCTTTCCAGATTTAAAAAGGTGGAATAAAGCACAGCCCCATACTACTTTTGTATACAAAATAAAACAAAAGGAGGACATTCTCAGACTATTAAAAGGATAGAACATGATTAATAAGGTTTATTCGAGGAATAGAAATACAAATATCCTTAATAAAATCTATCAATGTATATTAAAATATTAAATAGAAAATAAAAGCAAGTGATTACCTTTGTATATAGGAAAACGTTATTTGATAAAAATTAATATCTAACCTTGATTTTTAAGATTCTTAATAAAACTGTATAAAATAATTTATATTTTATACAACTTTATAATCTGTTTGATATACATGTCTGAAAGCAAAATCCATGAGCATAGTGAAATATTAAAAGCATCCTCGTTAAATTCAGTAACAACAAAACAGTATGCTTATTAGTATCATTATTATTTAAATATTTAATATTATCCTAGGAGTACCAGATGATGTACTTAAAATATTTTTTAGAAACTTAAAGTGATTTTAAACATAAGAGATATAAATATGGAAAGGATAAAACAACAGTTTTTTCCAGATGATTATACAACTAGAAAACTTAAAATTAAAAGCAATAGAAATATTAACGGAGGGAGCCAAATACAAATAAATAAATATATGAAAATTAATTGCTTTCCTGGAAACAAACATACCCAGCTATAAAATACTGAGAAATAAGAATCTTATCTTTAAAATAAGAATAAATATCTAGGTAAAAAGTTAATCACAAAATACGAAAAATCTCTATGAAAAAAATATTTTAATTCTACTAAAGGATAGGTATTTCTAAAAGGAAAGAAGAGAAAACATTCCTGCACAGAAGATCTAATACTGTAAAAATGTAAGTTCAAACTAAATTAATCTACAGATTTCACATGATCCAAATAAAATACCAACAGCCTTATTTCTGGAAAGTGAGCTAGCTGATTCTAAATTTCTTATGTAAAAATCAACATGAAAAAACTGGCAGCAAGTTTCCGAAAAAATAAGAAGTAGTAAAGGAGAATACCTTGGTAAGATAGTAAAATACATATTTTAATACAACTAAGTGTTTGGTGCTGGTGTCTAAATAGGAAGATTGATCAATTAAATGGAAGAAACAGTCAAGAAATAAACAAATACATATGAGAATTTACTCTATGATAAAGTTGGCACTTCAAATCAGTGAAAAAAATAGCTTTCTGAATAAACATGTTGGGACAGCTAGCTAGTCATAAAAAAAAAAAAAAAAAAAAACACGGGTTTTTGCCTTAAGAGTAGACCCCAATAAATTCCAGACGTATCAAAGATTTAAATGTAAAAATAAAACTTTAAAAGTACCAAAAAATTACATTAAAAATAGTTTTGATATGGAAATACTCTTTCTAAATAAGAGGAACCATCCAGAGCAACATTAGAAAATATTAATAAATTTGACTACATAAAAATTAAAATATTCTATGCCCCAAACCTCACAATATGAAGAATTAAATAAAAATATTTTATAAATTTTATTAAATAAGTTAATTTTTTTTACTTATAATAAACATACGTAAATTTTTTTTTTTTTTTTTTTTTTACAAATTTTAACTGAACTGGAAAATAGGCACATATAGAAGAAAAATTCAGTCAGACATATCTAATTATAAACTTAACTGAGCCTTTGACTCAGTAATGCCACTTCAAGGCATTTATCCAGCATTTATATATACATCCAGAAACAAAGAAATAAACACAATGATGTTTATTGCAGCATACTTAGAAAGAACAAAAGTGCAAAAATCTCTAAATGTCAAGCAGTCATAAATGGGTTAAATCAATTACAGTCTACCCATAAATGAAATACTCTGCAGCTGTGAAAAGCAAGGGAAGTTATATAGGGCTGAAAATGAAAATATCACCAAAATATGTTTAAAAAAAGAGAGAAATATTTTATGTCTGCATGTATATATATATATATATATTTTTTTTTTTTTTTTTTTAAATATACACGAAAGACTCTAACCTGAAAATTGGGACTGCAGAGCAAGGATGGGAGGAAGAGTTGCTTTTCATATTATAACTTCTTTACTGCTTGGAATTTTTTGCAGATATATATTTATTTAAATTTAAATTTAAGAAGTTATATATATATATAACTTTTTAAATTAAAAAAAAATTAAACCTGGAAGTTAAAGTAAGCATTACTTAGCCTCTTTATAAACTTCATATTTTCACGATTTGACAGTGACCAATAAATTTTACAAAAGTATTAAAAGTTTGATAACAACACTTCATGTCATAACTTTTCACCTTAATATTTGTCCCCTCAAGGCAAAACTAATCCTGGGGGTCAAGGGAAGTCAAAGAGATGTTCAATGATCAATGTAATCTTTTTAAATTCTAATAATGCAACTGCAAAAAGATTCATACATATAAATGAAGCTGTAAGAACTTAATAGCATGTATGTGATTTAGAGGAAAGAGTACAGGAATTATATTCAGACAATCTGGGTTTGAAGCTGCTGTACCACTTATTTGAGCAAGTTATTCAATCTTTAAAAGCCTCAACTGAGTGACAAAATAGAGATATGGGTACCAACTGTATAATGTAGTTGTGAGGATTAAATTATGACATATTAATGTTGAATAAAGTTTCCAGGATTTTAGTGTGATGGGATAGCTATACAAAAGAGATTATCTTTGTGGTATTGTCTACAACAGCATCTTCAGGCCAGAAAATGGTTAGAGGCCCCAACAGATCCAAAGTAAATTCCAAAAAGCTATAAAAACAAGAGAATGAAAACCACATGCAACTTAATAGATTCTCAATTCACTAAGCAACTCCTGACCAATGTGAAAAGCTCACAGAGGCATGTGGGTTATATTCAGCTGGATGCATTTTGTATGCTTTTTAAATACTCTTTAATTTGTTGTTGTTTTTAATCACCTGATTGAGAATTTTTAGGGTCTGCTAAAGGAGCATTTTATTTGTTTCTTCACACTGTCTCTTTTCTTCCAATTTTCTTCTCTCTCTGTTTTCTTCCTCTTCTTCCATTACATAAATAGATAGGCCCATGCCATATGTGTAATTTGCTTCAATTTCACTCTTTATCCCCTCATACAAAGCTGTTTTAAATGGACTATACCAACAGAACTAGAGGTGCTACCTAGATCAAACAGTTAATTCTGAAATTTCTGAAGGCTTTCTGTAACATTTTTTTGGCTTTCTCGTTTAGTTTCTAGGACAATTTTATCACTGTGACAGTTAATTCAAATCCCAGCAAGACCTGGTAAGCAAATAACTTGCCAAGTTTTAACTCGAAGTACTACTGAGCCTTTACCAAAAGGCAGAAGGACCAATTTGAGGTGTATTTCTATAATGGATGAGCCTTCTGCCTGAGCATTCCATTACCTCATTCATTTTAAAGTCAGTTTAGAACTCATGGACAGTGCCAAATGTACAGCCCTGAGTCCAGAATCCCTTTTTTAGTCTACAGAGAAGGCACTGCATAAGTTGTCTTGCTGCAAGTCTTCTGAGCTAGCCCCACTCCATCACATCCTTATTCTTGAGGGGACAAAGGTTTCAGACTCCTAGTCTATCCAATAATGTAAGTACCATTAATGATCCACAAATCTAGCTGCAACCTCGACTCCCCATCTGATGAGACATTATTGTATCACTAACAAAATGGGTTGGCAAAGGCAACCAAGCTCTAAAACACCCAAGATTCACGCCACTGAACACCTTTGTGTTCACCCTATAACAAATTAGTAATCAGGAAGTTCATAAAATATTTAATTATTTTAGATGTTCTTAAGAGCTATTCCCTGAGAGACTTGGATCCCTAAATGTGCAGAATCTAGGTTCAAGCAATGACAGGTTAGAACATCTTCTCTAAGAAGAAATGATGTCATGGTTGTTTAGGGAGTTAAGTCTATTTGTGTGCATACCCTGTCTGTAATTAGCATTTTCTGAGGGATGGGCTAAAACGTTGCTGGGGTAGGATTACCTGTGCTATTTCACAGTATCACTGCTATTGTGGGGCTGGTTACATCATTCTGTCAAATGTCCTCATGCATGAGGGAAGAGAGAGCTTTGGCCCCATCAGACGGCTTGCTTTTTGTCACACAAGTCTTGATCTTTGCTGTCTTTGTTTTTTGTTTGTTTGTTTTTGTTTTCCTATCATTTTCTCTTCCTGAAAATATTCAAGTTCCCTCAGAGTGTTCAATGTGAACTTTGCAGGGACATCAGGTGGGTGATATCTGGGGTTGTTGTGCTTTTGTAAACAGAGTTAAAGCCATGTTCAAGGGGAAGTTCAAAATTGAGAAGGACATCTATTTTCAAGTGTAGGGGCAAGCAACGGAAAACTAGGTCAAGGAACCTGAGATTTGAGAGGGGAGTAAAATCCAAGAGTCCAGGAACAAAATTTTTTAAAATGTGAAGGGTGTCCAAGGCTCATTTTTAACAATATAGAACAGCATACTTCAAAGAGGTATCAGTCTTCTTGGAAGTATAGAGTTAGGACAGCCAAGTATGCCTTCCCTCTTTTCCACCTACCCATGCTGTTTTCATCCTTCACAGCCCAGTTCAAATATCATCCATCTGAAGCCTTCTGAAACTCTCTTTCCTGACTCTCAGGAGAATGAATCATTCCCTCTTCTGAGCTCTCTCAAGACTTGTTCAGATTGCTTACTTTGGAACTTAGCATTTTAATATAGTTAGTTATAGATGTATCTTCTTGAGTAGAGACTAGGTATGGTATTTCATTCCTCTTTATATTCCTAAAACCTAACCAATTCATAAGATAGATGCATAATTTAGATTAGATGAATTGAATTCAAATGTTACTTGCATCCTCATGAGATCAGGTTATGCATATAATAGGTCACAGGAACTTTACTGAACCAGAGTTTATTTCCTACTTGATTCATTCCACTACTACCACAAAAGATGTTTTAGCATACCCTTGGACAAGATGAGAAATCTGTAAACAAATTGGATACAAAAAATAAAACTAAACAAAAATATTACTGGAATTATCCTGGGTATATGGATCAAGTGAGGCGAGTTTCAGATAGAAGAGAAATTTACTTTCTGCAGCTGACTCGAGGAAGAGGTAATAGGATGATGGTGGAAGAAATAATTCCATTGAGCCACCTACTGTGGAAGAACATTAAATATCTATGATAATTGTGACACCAATAACTTTTTCAAAGGCAAAGAATGGTATTTGTATTACTATAGTGGCATCCGTGAAACATTTGGATAATTGTAGTTCAAGGTTTTAATCTTTCTGATTTTCAGAGCTTTCACAGTTGCAGTGCCCTGTCATGTTCGGGAAGGAGTGCTTATTCATAAAAAGCTGTATCTTCATTCTTTTGTCATTAGTAAAAATGGGTCATAGATCATATCACGTTGCCTGTAACCTAGTTATAATTCTGGCAGGGGGGAAGTTTCAAAATAATGATTTCATATAGGAATCTTTAAAAACTCATTAGCATTTAATAATTATACTAATATATAAAGCATTAAAATCATGGAGCTAATTTCTGCAAAGATCGGCAGTGAATGTGTTCTGGAGAAGTTTTCTCTTTCAACTTTCTGGGAACAAAAGAGAAGGCAGCTCAGGCCTCTAATATGACATCCTATTTCAAATGCAGAAGAGAGAGAATTTCACAGAAGCCTCGCATCGTGAGTTAGCGGATTCTAAAATGAAAAGCAAGAATATTAGAGCAACCTCTCAAAATGTGACTATGGGCACTGGAGAAGCCTCTCCCCTTTGATTGATTTGCATTTCTGCCTATGTCTGAATTCATATTCCATAAGCACAGATGGAGGTGTGATAGATTTTTTTTTTTTTTTGAGCACATCTATTTATTCAGATACCGGATTCAGTCTCTGAGTAGAGAGATGGTAAAGGCTGCTGTGAGCAGATGGCATATAGGCACTATGACTTCAGAAACAACATTCTTTCAAGATAAGTGGCACAGTAATAATAATAATACTTCGCACATACATTACACCTTTGGTCTGCCAACATTAACTAATTAATCTTCAGTAGACCCATGTGAGATAAGTAAGTACTTATAATTATCTCTATTATGCAGTCAAGTCAACTAAGAATGTGTCTGCACATACTGTGGAAGAATTGGCCCAAGTTAAAGACCGGGTGGATCCAATTTGCATGGCTCTTTAAGATTTCTGCTCTCGTAGCAGAGACTAGTATTTCTAGACACCCTGCTGTTTGAGGCACCAAGTAGATTTGAAGCAGGATATCAACTGCAAGACATATTTCATTCAGAAGGTTTCTGCAGCAGGGATCCGAAATAGGCCTGAGAAAAGTTGAGTCATTTTTCTAAAGCTTGAGAGGCCATGGCTGGCCAGAAGCAGCTTTGGAATTACAGAGTCTCTGCCTACTTCTCTTATTTAAAGCAGGCAATTTGACTATCCATATCTTTCAAAGACATTCTTTAAGTGATTGAACAAAATACAGAGTTCAGAGAACCCTGAAGTTTTCTCTTAGTATCTGCTGTATCTGAGGTTTTTCTACCATAAGTGCATTGAGTGTGCCCTATGGCTTTGACTAGGTATTAATAACCCACATGAAAGGATGGTGAGCTTCTTGTGACACTGAATTTCTTAGATTTGAGGTTTTGATGCTGCTGACATGGAAGAGCAAAAGTGTATGTCCTGAGGGTCTGAAATTTGGAATTACTGGAATATACCATGATATCAAGAGCCCCCAGCCTCAATTTGAAGTGTGTAGTAAAAAACCTTTGCAAAAGTGGGAGTATTAATACCACACACACAAACTTATTATGAAGATTTAAGGAGAAAACATATGGGAAATGTCTCTTGGTACCTGACACATGATAGATAAACAAGTAATAGTTTAATCCTTAAACCACTACTTCTTAGCAGCATGACTCTGGGCAAGTTACAATCTTCTTGACTCATTTTGCTCATCTACTAAATGGGGCTAATCCCACCAACCACAAATAACTTAAAGACCCTAAAGCTATTTTGAGTTCTCTCAAAAGTGTTGAGGAGTCTTCATGACCTCATGATCATATTTTAAAATACTTTTGTGCTTTCTATTATAATATCTATTACAGCACTCTTTGCATCTGAAGGAACCAACGCTTCACTTATAAACCTTGGGAGGTGATTGCCTTTGAGCTTCTACTTTCCTCTTGTCTATTTTAAACTTGTTCTTGTTTTATGCAAGGGGCTTCAATTTCAAATGTCTTGAAAGGGTAAGGAGAGAGCATTAAGATGTGGGGTTGTTAAACATATAACAATAGCCAGTGATGCTGACTAGGGGCAAGCTGCAACTGCATGCCCTGATTGTAGATACACAAATTGAAAGTCATTTTTATCAAACATCACATCTGGGGCACAAGTATATTTCTTGGGTCATGAAAGATATTTCATTCACTGCTGACCATGCTCTTCTGTTCCCTTGGATTAGAATACTCTCTCCCTTCTCAATTATCAAGGTCCTTCCCATCTTTAAAAGCTCAGATTATATCCAAGTCCTCCCAAGAAGTCATTCTTGACCTTCATGGTTCATAATGATCTCTTTCACTCAGAATTCACAAGTTTCATCTTCTGAATTCTGAGCTTGGCATTCAGAATTTGGCATTAATGAATGACAATTCAGTTTGACATTAATGAATGGCATATGGTACCTATTTTTTATCCTACAGTACATCTTTGCATCGTTATCTTTTTAGGCTATGTGTACCTATGAATGAAAGGTGTTATATAAATTAAATGAGCAAAAACACATTGAACTGAGAACTATGTTGGGCCACACACAAACACAAACACAGAAAAAAATAATAAATATCAGTTAGTATAATTATTCTATCATTATGATACCTTGATCCTCAACTAGACTTTTTTGCCTGGCACAGAAAAATGATTATAAAGATATCTTACATGTTTATAACAACTTACGGTTTACCAAGCTATTGGTCAACCACTTAGTCCTTAGAAAACAATTAGAGGTTAAGTAGTATTAGCCATCTCTGAGGGAGAAAGGAATTAAGGTTCGGAAAAAGGTTAGCAAATTAAACAAGGAAACTCAGCTAGAATGTGAACAAACAGGAAATTCAGGGCTCCTGATTCCAAGACCAGTCCAGGGAAAGAATTCATCAATGCTGGCAAATGTGCTGATTCAGCAGCCCTCTTTAATATAATCCCCAAATTGGCCTTTTTTCTCCTTCCTGAGTCATGTGAGTTTTACAATATCTGAACTGGTCTGTAAATTATTTACAGGTCATATGTCTTCTATTTAGATTATAATTTTCATGAGGGAAGGTGTTACATCAGGTATTTTCAACTTACCCCTAACCACTTGTTATAGCACTCAGTACCCTCTGAATGTTCAATACATATTTTTACAACTTAGGACTCTAATTTTACTTTGACTACTAATTTGTCATGTGACCATTAAGGTAATCAGGAAATAGTTATTGCAAACATATTATCTGGATACAGTTTTTCAAAAGTAATTGCCAATAAAATGATGAACTAAAATATACAGTCTCTTGTGTTTTCACTAAATCTATTCCATTTAATCAGGTTATTTTCCTTAGGTTGAAAAATTATTAAAATATAAGTGAAGCACATTGGATGGTAGTTCTCAAACTTTCTCTGACAGCACAATCCTTGGAAATTATGGGGTAACTTTCTGAAAGTCTACGAACTATTAATTCCATCTCATTCAGAATAATTCAGCATAAATGTTGGTGTGTAGCATTGGAGATTTTACTTTGCTTATTAATGTTGTTTAAATTAAATGCATAGAATGCAAAGTACAACCAAGACTACTGGTGTCCATTCATCAAAAGCTGGTATTTATGCAGGCACTGGTGTGTTTGTACTTCAATATCTCTCCCTTACTTGTTCATTCATTGTATCCACTAGAATATGAGTTATCCTAGATACTAAACACTGAAAAATAATCATGAGATTAACGCTAAAAATAGGGGATATACTAGATAACAGTTTGATTATTTTCCTGTAAATTGGGAGAAAACAACTACTGCTCAATTTTGATAATGAAGCACCAATTCTGACGCTCAAAGTTTGAAAACTCCTGCAATAGAAATTAAGGCAAATCTGAATTGTCACTCTAGTTTTTCCTTTATTTAAAAGGAATCAATATACCAACTTGTTTATTTTTTCATTTCCCTGTCACATTTTTCTCTTTGCATGCAAACCATGCACATTTCATAGAAATATAATTCTTTAAGAACATCTCCTGTCTTAACAAGCGGGATATAGGCCTGGGGGTTACTAGAAAACTGGAGGTCATGACAATCATATTGTGGTCGAAGGCCGTGGTCGATCTAATTTGCTATTATAATAGCTACAGTTGGGTGTAAAATTTTCATGTTTGCTGGATGTTAAAAATGTAAATCACTATAAGCCCATAGATTGTGTCCAGAAAAGATAACAATTGTGAAGTTAAAGGCTCAGGTATAGACATAGATATAGCTATAGATACAGAGAGAAGGGGAGTGGAATACAAGTCAGCAAGAATATTTTTCTTATCGGCCGTAAAATGTATATATGAACATTCTATTGCTATTCTGACAGTGATAGAAGGAAGATTGGAGAACAAAAAATTATGATGCAACTAAAGGAGTACATTTAGTTTTCCCTCCTTTTAGAAAATGTCCCTCATTCATTTTATCCATCAGTTCTAGGAAAGCTTTCTTTTCAGAGCATTTGTTCTCGGCTTAGTGAAGCTATACAGGTGGTGCTGCCTCAGCAGGAAACTGTCTTCTTGCTGAGGGGCCGCCAATTATTTGTAGTGAAACTAAAACAGAAGAATAAATATTACATGTTGATGGATACTTGTCAGGAGAGGGAATGAGGTGCTTTCAATGGGGCTTGTCAGACACAAAAACCTTCAGCAAATCTGCATTTTCAATGGCAAAGTGGCTAGAATTCTCCAGCTGCTCCACTGGTGAACCTCAAGATTTATCTCATAAATTTAAATTATAGATGACATAGCACTGGAATGGAAATAGATGACACCTTTAAAAATAAATCTAGTGCAACATTTGGGAAAAGGAATCACACATTTCAAAGGGGAAAAAATAAATTTCCAATGTGCCAAAACAGAGCTTTTATTTATTGTCCTATTTACTATTCTCTGTCTAAAATTAGCATCTCTCTTACTTTTCCTTTCAGTCCCCTTTATAAGACATGCTGTGGAGAAGCTCTGGAAGTTTAGTGCAACTCAAGGAGTAAGCCGGCTGTAACTATAACAAAAAGCTTGCCAAGGTTGAGAGCCAAACTGGCAAGGTTTTCTGTCACGTCAGCGTTTAAGTATTATTGCAATGTTATCGTATCACTGAAGAAAGGGGAGCATGGAAACAGCAGAGCCAAATGCAAAGGAACATTTGAAGGAAAGTGTGTACCTAGCTTCAATAGAGAATTTGGCAGTAGTGGACAGGGTTTAGCCTTAATAGGAACCAGTCAATTCAACTTTAATTCGATCATGTAAAATTGCACTTTTAAAATTTATTCCAGGAGATCTTGATTCCAGCAGTCTTTCTGAATCAGATAGTGGTAAAGAATAATAAAGAATATAAGTCTGAAAACCTACAACACCAGATGAAGACTTGCCTGTGTTAAAAGGAAATTTCCACTGGTCAGAGCAGGAAGAATAAATTTCCCTTGAAGGGAAATTTCAGAGCAATACAGTTGAGATGTTTTTCCTCCTTTCATGTATTTATTCACATGTCCAGGTAAAAGTCAATGAAAATTTGGACATTTGTCATGAGAAACCACAACAGAGTTCATGATCTGAGCAAATATTTTACCAATATTAGAAGAGTCAATTGAGAAAAACACAAAGGTGAAAGCAAGCGCCAGAACAAAATGAATAACCTATCACTAACATTAACATATTTACCGAGGTGGGGGGAACTTTCAGCAATATTTTGATCATTCCATGCAAGGTATTATGAAAGACGTGCTGCACTAGATTGGAAACTTTTTTTTTTTTTTAAACTAAGTGAAATCCAGAGGGCGAGGCACAGAAACACGAGCTCTCCGGAAATAACTTTTCCTTCCACTATTGATGGTTTCTCTTTTCTTCTCAGGTCAGCCATGGAAGTACACATAAACTATTCAGGGGATTTAAAAATTGAAGCGGTGAGTTTAATAGCTTTACCCACATTCACCATTTGCCTCTCTTGCTTTCCAATTCCCTGTAGCTAGAGTCAAATATACTCTCACCCAGTGATCAGTGTTGGTTTTCAAGTGACACACTGCATGTGGAGCTCAGGAAAACCAAACACCTACAGGAATGTGTTGAAGAAATGGGATAGCAAGGGCGCCAAGTGACTCAGTCTCTGCTTCCATTCCCTGGGGTTTATCAACTTTGTTAATGGGGCATATGTGCTGAGAATTATGTAACGTTAAACATGGGGAACATTTCCTGGAGACATTTTTCATTCTTCCTCAAAGCCAATTCATTGATAAGTCTAGTGTCCAGGTAAAACACCACCCTCTAGTGTACGTCTCTAAATAATGCTGCTGTGACTCCTCTGATGATAATGATAATGACAGTAAGCATTACAATGAAGGTCATTTCCTATTAATTAATCCATAGGGCAATACACGCAAGGATGCACTCAACAGTAGGTGATATATAACTCATTGGTATGGTCAAACTAACTGTTGGTTTGCAGTCAAAATGAAGCAAACAGGTGGCTAGATAAAAAGAATGCAACAGAAGCTCATCAATTTCACAAGTATTTAGTGAGAATTTGGTGTGGGGCTGATGTGTATGGTATGTGTTCAATGACACAATAAGGATGATAATCGCTTAAACTATGAATTGGAAGAAAAATATTCCAAGAGTAGAACATCCTCTGAGAAATCCCCATGATGTCTGCTCTTTGGGAAAATAACGTAACTTGCTGGGGTCAGGGTGGCAATCAATTACCTAAAGAAAATTAAAATGTACTAACAGAAACATAAAATTGTTTCTCAGAAATCCTCAAAATAATTGATAACTAAAATGTGAATTATCCTAGTTTATAAGGAGAAAAATAAATTTATAAAAGTCTAGATTAGAAGCTTTTTTGATGTTATATAGCCTGATTCCATGTGAAAAAAGGAGTAGATGGAGCAATTAACAGTATTCTACAACTCTCTGGCATGGAAGATTACTGGAAAATCCTGTGAATATATTTGACATTATTCTCTTCGCTTATACAGAACTCAAAGAAACTGAACTCTTTTGTTGAAAATATCCGTACCTCCTTTCTACACTCGTGAACATCTCAGGAGACTTTTTTTCTTGATCTCTTCCAGCCTAAACTGTTGGAAGTGGATCTAGTCCAGTACATAAAGATGTTGAGTATTTGAGAGTGCTAAAAATTCTGCCCACAGGACATGGAATATATCAAATTCATCCACATTTTCCCATATACATTTCCCATTCCCAAAATGCCTCATTAAAACGCTCTCATCGGTATTTTCCAGTGGAATCAGGGAAAACCTAGTATCTCCAACTAACAAAGACGTCATTTGCTCATCAATACCATCTTTCAGCTATCGCCAAGTTATTTAGACTTTTTGCTACCCGAAAATCTTCCCTCACATACCCACAACTGTGATCTAATTGCCTCAAAACATTCTTGGAAGAAACTGGAATTTACTTAAAGACCTGTATGTGTGTGCAAGTGCACATGTTACCTAAGTTTTCATCAGCGGAACGCAATGTGCTCATGTAGAAAATACTCCCCCCAAAGAAAAAGATAGTGACTTTGTCCTAGAAATTGTCTTCTTTTATAATTAAGAAAGAAACACAATTAATCAGCACACTGGAAGCCAGGAGACCCAAGTCCTCATCCTGGCTCTGATTCTAACCAGCTATATGAGTTGAGAAAAATAACTTTACTTCATAGACCTCAGATTCCCAGTTCTTACAATGTGTGGATAGGACTGAATGAGTGCAAAAACCCTTTCAAGTCGTAACAGTCTATGACGTATAAGTAGTCTAATAGTTTATGACTTATAGGTATTAGTAGTTTGGCTCTCTAATTAATATTAAAATTACTTTGGAAAATTTTAAGTTTATACTGGCTATAGTCAGCATCAAATTATGTATAACATCTAAAAGAAAAACCTTTAAATAAATAATTCCACCTAATGTTGATGCCTCCTTCTGTTGGTCTAATGCTATGTAGCACTGCAGCTAGTAGGACAAGATATGAAATGAGGCTGCCTGGATTGCAACCGCAGCTCTACTATCACTGGCTACATGACCTGAGTTATTTAACTTCTTTGTGCCTTAGATCTCTTACCAGTAATGTGGGCATAACATAGCACCTCCTTTACTATATAGGGTTGTTTCGAGAATCAAATGAAATTAAACATATAAATCTGTTAGCAAAGAGTTTACACAGATCGAGAATCCAACAATTTTTAAATTATTACTACTACTCTAAGAAAGAATAGAGGAAAAGATGAGAAAGGAAAATATACTTCAATTATTATTTTTAATAGAATTTTTGAAGGAAAAATTTTTGTGATTTTTTTTAACCACATCAAATGGTTAATAATTTTTAATTATATCTCTACAATGCATTATCAGCGATTAGAAACACAGGTAGCATCTGGCCAACATTCTAGTTTGCACTATGGAGGAGAGCATGTTTGAACTCACGGGGAAGGTTCATTGAGACATAGGTAAGCTGTCAAGAATAGATAATGGATAATAAATTAGGTATGAGGGCATTCGTTATAAAGGCAACCTTTCTCACTGCATTCTCAACAGCGCATCAGTAAGAGTAATTTTGAACAAACAGCAGCCACACAAATATCTGCTACCACACATACCAAATGAAAGTGGGAAGAAAGGAACCTTATAACTATGGTGAACGTAGCAATCTACCCCAGGAGAACTATATTATTTAATTAATCCACCGATGTAGTTTGATAGGTTCTTTAAAAATAAACAAAACAGTGCATTCTGAAATTTATCAAGTGATTTTTTTCAAATAAATATCCATGCTGTGTTTCAATATTCTTTAAATCTTGACATTTATGTTGAGTTATAAACTTGCTATGAAAATGGAAATTTGGATTTCTCAAACGAAAGCCTTTTGGAGTTGATAAATAATTCTCACTGCAGCTTCATAGATTCTCTCCAAACTTCAAGTCCAAATGTCAGAGCTAGAGACTATGAAGACTGATAAAAGTAGAGGTTTTGTTGATGTTTTCTATCCTATTACTGTTCTTATAAAGGTTTTTGTTCCAACTGAATACAGCACATCATATGGTCTCTAGTTAGCACTGGCAGAGAAAAAATGAATTCTCAGAGTTCAGAGAGACTAAATAGAGATAATATGGCATGAGGATATCAGCTTCTGCACATCTATTTCTTATATTCAGTAGTGTGCATAAAACTAAGTGGGATTTGAGTAGATAACATTATCTTAAAAGGGTGCAAAAACACCCTGAAACTAAATTAATATTTTGAGAACTCTGACAAAAATGAGGAACAGAGGCCAAGCCAACACTACTTAGCAATCAACAAGAGTTGTCCTCGTATTCATCGGCTCTACTGGGCACATTTAGCACGATTGATCAGGCTAACTTTGAGAAGGATCATAAGGATATAAAGACTCCTCCAAAGCAGTAGGAAAATGAATAGCTGAATGGAGAAAATTGTACCACACATCTTCTTGCCCTATTACTGTTAACGCCAGCAGTCACAATCAGTAGTTTATTGTATAGGGCAATCTTGTTGATTAGAAACTGGATTAAACTTCATCAAAATGGAATGGCATGTAACTCATCCCTACTATTCCTACAGAAATAACTTATGCATCTTTATAGACATTTTTATTTGGAGCACTATATTATATAATAAAAATTGGCTTTGGGAATGTATATAGTGCCTTGTCAATCACTTCTGCCATTAGTTTCTTGAAGGAGCTAGATAACAAATCAGCAAAAAAAAAAGGTTCACTTTGGCAAAGGAGACATTTCTATGTTACTTTTACTTAAAAGTTTTGAAATATTTGTCTTGAAGTCCAATTGCTTTGTCATATTATTTGCACTATCTTCATATCAGGAGGTAGACACTTTGCTAAAGGCTCCTGTATATAATTCTTAATTTAATGATCTAAAAGAAACCACCCTGAAGAAGTGGAATAATGTGCTCAAAGTTACCCAAGAGGTCACTATGTGGGAAAACAGTGCAAAGCCAAGAAGTTTAAAGTTCAGGGTCAGCCACTAACTCCTTTCTCTGACATGAAACATTAGTTCATTACCCCCAGTCCTGACCCAAAGAGCAGAGGATAAAAAAATTTAGTTGCTTAGCAACAGGATTGCAGAGCAAATTTGTTTTAATGTTGCTTCTTGAGCTGATCATTTCAAGGTCCTTGTAGATCATGCAACCTCTAAAACCAGCAACTCTCCATAAATACTAACTTAGATCAAAATAATGTTGATATTCAAATACTAAATACAAAGCCATTTCAATAACAATATTATAATAATTATAGCAATTATTATTTAATGAATATTGATATATGACTATGTTAGATACTGTTTTAAGTGCTTTGTATATCTTAACTTGTAATGTAGAAAATGGAGAAGAGATGAAAATTGTATATTGTAAATATACTGAGTATTTAAGAAGAGATGGCATATATTCATGAAGAAATATATATTAAAAAAATTAAAAAATGATTATTGGGTTAATGCATAAGGGAAAGAATAAGACATCAACAAATGTATATACCTTTTCATTTAAAAATATATATGAACACTTTATATAAGCTTTCCTTTCAGTAATCTTAAAGCATTTAATTTCACTTTCTCTTTCATGTTTTTTGAAGGTTGAACACATACAAGTATGTTTTTCCTTATATAAAAAAGTAAAAACATCCACTTATGATAGAAAACTCTCCAGAAAGTTGGCTTAGAAGGAACATGACTCAACATAATAAAGGCTATATATGACAAACCTACAGCTAGCATCATATTCAATGGTGAAAAGCTGAAAGCATTCCCTCTAAGATCAGGAACAAGGCAAGAATGCCCACTCTCACCACTTTCATTCAACATAGTTAGGGAAGTCCTAGCCACAGCAACGAGAGAAGAAAAATAAATAAAAGGAATCCAAATTGGAAAGGAAGAAGTAAAACTGTTACTGTTTGCAGATGACATGATACTATACATAGAAAATCCTAAACACACCACCAGAAAACTACTAGAGCTCATCAATGAATTTGGTAAAGCTGCAGGATACAAAATTAATATACAGATATCTGCTGCATTTCTAAACACTAATGATGAAATATCAGAAAGAGAAATTAAGGAAACAATCCCATTTACCATAACATCAAAAATAATAAAATACCTAGGAATAAACCTACTTAAGGAGGCAAAAAACTTGTACTCCAAAAGATGAAAGAAACTGAAGACAAAAACAGATGGAAAAATACACCACGTTCTTGGACTGGAAGAATCAATATCGTTAAAATGACCATACTACCCAAGGCAATCTACAGATTCAGTGCAATCCCTATCAAATTACCAATGACATTTTTCACAGAACTGGAACAAAATTTTTTTTTTAAATTTGTATGGAAGCATAAAAGACCCTGAATAGTCAAAACAATCTTGACAAAGAAGAACAGAGCTGGAAGAATCATGTGCCCTGACTTCAGACTATACTCTAAAGCTACAGTAAACAAAACAGTATGGTATTGGCACAAAAACAGACACATGGATCAATGGATCAGGATAGAAGCCCAGAAATAAATCCACTCACTTATTATGGTCAATTAATTTACAACAAATGAGGCAAGACTATACAATGGAGAAAAGACAGTCTCTTCATTAAGTGGTGCTGGGAAAACTGGGTAGCTACATGTAAAAGAATGAAATTAGAACATTCTCTAATACCTTATACAAAAATTAACTGAAAATGGATTAAAGACCTAAACGTAAGACCAGATACTATAAAACTCCTAGAGGAAAGCATAGGCAGGAGCACTCTTTTACATAAATTGCAGCAATGACTTTTTGAATCTGGATCTAAAGGATATAAAAGCAAAAACAAACAAAGGGGACCTAATTAAACTTGAAACGTTGTGCACATCAAAGGAAACCGTAAACAAAATGAAAAGGCAACCTACAGAATGGGAGAAAATATTTGCAAACGATGTGACTGACAAGGGCTTAATTTCCAAAATATACAAACAACTCATACAACTCAATATCAAACAAACAAACAACCCAATTAAAAATGGACAGAAGACCTGAATAGACATTTCTCCAAAGAAGACGCACAGATGGCCAAGAAGCACATGAAAAGATGGTCAACATCACTAATTATTAGAGAAATGCAAATCAAAACCACAATAAGGTATCACCTCACTCTGGTCAGAATGGCCATCATCAAAAATGTTGATAATAAATGTTGGAGAGGGTGTGGAGAAAAGGGAACCCTCCTACACTGTTGGGAATGTAAACTGGTGCAGCCACTATGGAGAACAGTACAGAGGTTCCTTAGAAAACTAAAAATAGAGTTACCATATGATCCAGTAATCCCACTCCTGGGCATATATCTGGAAAAGACGAAAACTCCAATTCAAAAAGATACATGCACCCCAATGTTCACAGCAGCACTATTTACTATAGCCAAAACATGGAAACATCCTAAATGTCCTTTGACAGACGAATGGTTAAAGAAGATGTGGTATATATATATACAGTGGTATATTACTTAGCCATAAAAAAGAATGAAATAATGCCATGTGCAGCAACATGGATGGACCTAGAGATTATCATACTAAGTGAAGTAAGTCAGAGAAAGACAAATATCATATGATATCATTTATATGTGGAATCTAAAAAAATGATACAAAGGAACTTATTTATAAAACAGAAATAGACTCACAGACATAGCAAACAAATTTATGGTTACCAATGGGGAAAGTGGGGGAGAGATAAATTAAGGAATGGGATTAACAGATACATACTATACTATATATATAAAATAAACAACTAGGACATACTGTATAGCACAAGGAACTATATTTAATATCTTGTAATAACCTATAATGGAAAAAATCTGAAAAAGAATATATATGTATAACTGAGTCACATGTATATGTGTGTGTATACTTTGCTGTACACCTGAAACATTGTAAATCAAATATAATCAAAAAACAGTACAAAGGGAAAGCTTAAAGATCAAAAAGTCATTGCCTCTTCTCAAAGCAAAAAAAAATAGTCATGTAACTAGCTCATGAGCTTCAGTTTAATGTTCCTTTCAACTTGTTATACTTACAAACCAGATGTTATGTGTATGAGCCTGCATGTGAAATTTCAGCATCATAACTCAACCAGTACAATGGTAACATTGCAGAGACAAATAAATTGTATTAAAATCAAACTGCTAAGTAGTTACTTTACCAATCCAGCTGTTTAATAACCATCAATTACTTGGGGCTCACTCTGAGGGTTTTGATGACTGAGTTTCACAGAGAAAGGACAAGGAACACAGCCTCCTCAATTTTCCTACTCAGAGAAGCACAATGTAACAATAGAGCACTAAAGACATTCAAGAAAAAATGTATGAGTACAGATATATCAAAATTTAGCATTTTCTATTTGTAATTTTAATGTTGATTTACTTATTTTAAAACATGAAATTATTTCATCATTGCTAGAAAGACTACAAACTTCATTTATAACTTCTTTAAGTCTAATTGGTTGTCCCATTAAAGGAAGAGGGTCCTGTGGTCTTTAAGATCCTGTGGATTTACTTTGGGGAAAAAAAAGTTCACTGTGAGAACAATAATTCCATACACCACAGATGGAAATTTAAATGTGGTGTGATACTGCACATCAGGAGCCAGCTAAGGTAACTGTGTAGCAATCTGCGAGTTACTCTTGTGAAAAGATCCCTTGGCATTTTCTTAACAAGAGCAGAGTGTTAGTGCCAGTATTTTGGCTTCTTTCCATTTTCCAGTGTGTGAGCTGCAACCACCAATACTTTCTATATTTCACATCTCAAATGATTGTAGGGTTATATAGTTCACATTAATATTTTTCCTCAAACATACACTTCAGTGACGGCAACACAGACCATATTAGGTGTTTATGAGATTCCTAAGGAAAAATTTTGTTCTGCTCTTGAGCTACAGTAACAGCAGTCTTATGTCTTTTTTTTTTTTTTTTTTTTTTTACCGAAGTCCTGATTTCATTTTCTCACATTATCCAGCACTTAATCAACTTAAATGCTTTCATGTAATTGAACCAAATTCAAGACTGGTACAAATAAAAGCAAAATAGAGGAGACTAGGTAAAAGATCAGCCACTGCAACGTAACACAATATCTGGTAGCACACTGGATTATTTATCTTCAAATTTTTTTTTGCATAGGAAAATAAAATGTATAATATATACTTGTACGCTATAAAAATATAATTTATTTTGTCATCTTATCAACACTTTCAATGCTCTTTAATCTAATGAGAGCTAAGCAAATCACTGACACAGTGATTTGTTTAGCACATAAATTTCAAAGATAAAACGTTTTGAAGATTAAATCTGAAAGTCATATTTTTGAGTTAATTTTAAATATCAGTAATAAAAAAGCTCAAGTAATATCAGAAGTTGATATTAGGCTTCCACTCTCCACACTGGCTTGTAAGAACCTTGGAAGTCGCCATTTCATCCTAACCACAAGTGAAAAGCTGAACAAACAAAAATCAACAACTCTTTTTAGATCCATAAAAGAAGTGAGGTCACAGGGAAAACCACTGTCCTAAATATTAGAGAGATAGACACACAAAACCAGAGTCTCACAACCCACTGGAGAAGAAACCCATGAGCAAAAATCTGTAGGAACCAGTGGGAGGTGTGGAGAGGGGAGGGAAACCCGAACTGTAATTGACAAATTACTGGAGGCTCAGTCTGAGTAATTCAGAATTAAAAACTCCAGGGGAACCCAGTCATTGGGGTGGCCCCTCACTTCTGTGAGTTGTGTCTCCAGGAGTTCAACCTGGATCTCTCTGTGAACGTTTGAGAAAAACCCCCTCAGGCTTCCAGCAGGGAGAGGAAAAAGGACCATTTTGAAATACACCAGCGCATTCTGTTCTTCTTAAGGAAGTCTGCCCTAAGGTGAAACTGTTTAACCAGAATCTAACCTGCTGGGGTTCTATCAGAGACTAACCTGACCGGAAGGTAGGGAAATGCCCAACTCCATCCAGCCCTAGCTGGAATGTTTAGGCAGTGAAACTACTTTGTACTACAATGGTGGATATACGTCATTATACATTTGTCCAAATCCATAGAAGATAAAACCCCAAGAGTGAACCCTAATGTAAACTGTGATCTTTGGGCAATTGCAGTGTGTCAATTTATATGTATTCATCAGTTGTAACAAATGTACCAGTCCTGCGGGGGATGCTGATTATGGGGGCAGTTATGTATGCGTGGAGGCAGGAGGTATATGGGAAGTCTCTGTCCTTTCCCTAAATTTTGCTGTGAACCTAAATCTGCTCTAAAAAGTAGTCTGTTTCTAAACAAATTTGATACAGTCTCAAACTTGCTTTTTAGTGATTTTGTTGTCCAGTCATTCCCATAGTTATATTATTTGATTATTCTCTTTTAAAATCAGTCTATTTGTTTTATTCTCACTGCATTCTATTGCTATTATTTATTTATTGAATGCTCACTTGTGTTTAGTACCTAATGCACATAATACCATTTAACCATTCACATTCACATGTCGAAGTAGAAATTATCATTGCCCTTTTACAGGCGAGGAACCTTAGGTTTAAAAATTTAGTTAACTTGTTTAAATCACATAGCCAAGAAGCAACAAAGTCTGTTACATCAGAGTCTTAACCACATTATACAGTTATTAGTAATGATAAACTATATCAGACCAAATCCCATTAATATTTTTTTTCTGAAATAATTCTTCAGAATTGTTTGTTATAACTCTGTAAAGCTACCTTCCCCAGAACTTCTGAATAAAATTATTAATTTCTTTTCTAGAATGAATTACAGTTGAATCAAGGGTTTCAAAAGCTGGGTGAAAGTTTCTCATTTTTATTTGACTTGTTATCGTTCAATGTTTCCTGCCAAGATTTTGGGACAGTTAGGGGCTATATTTAAGGGTATGATGATATCTAGACTGCTGGTTATAGGAGTTAGATATTCTAGAAGAAAGAAATGATACTATTTAAATTACAATTAT
This sequence comes from Eschrichtius robustus, assembly GCF_028021215.1. Taxonomy (NCBI): domain Eukaryota; kingdom Metazoa; phylum Chordata; class Mammalia; order Artiodactyla; family Eschrichtiidae; genus Eschrichtius; species Eschrichtius robustus. The sequence continues at coordinate 71,553,477 of NC_090825.1, forward strand.
TGACAAGAAGTTACCCAAATAGTACATTGTCATATTCGAGGGACAGAAAGAAATTAAAGAAAGTAGATCAAGTCAAAGCTGGAGGACATGGATATACATACATACATACAGATGTGTACAGATAGATAGATCAATAGATATATAGGTAGATGGATAATAGATATACTTTAAGATGAACAGATACTCTAGTCTTCTGGAGTGAAGAACCATTAGCATAGTCATAAACTAATAATCTGTTTATATTTCTTTTGTAAGGGAAAATATTGAATAGCATTTAGAAGACTGTATGCCATTGTTACAAGCATCAATATGGGAAAATACTGACTCAGTCTTTTCCATTAAGTGCTTGATTTGGTAAATTGTATTATAATTCTGAAAATCAAACCAGCATTAAAGACTACAAGGAAGTCTTAAGTCCAGACCAACAAATGACTAGGTATTGATAACCTGAGTACTATCGAATCATATTTTGTTCCATTTATAATTTGTTATCCTTACTAAACACATGGCTTTGGCCCTTAGCTATGACAGACAAAATGAGGCAGATACAGAGTAAAGAAAATAAAATTTTTCTATTAAAAAATGGGAGAAAGAAGAGAGGGATATGGGAGTTTAGGTGGCTATAAAATAATCAGATTTAGGTTGGCTTCAACTCTTTTAGTGCTTTCATTTTGTGGACACAATAAAATATACTGCAAACAGCATGGCATACTTTGAAAACATAGAAGCACTGTTGCACATTCAGTTCCAAAGAAGCAGAGCAGGATAATTTAAGAAGAGGCAAAACAGTTACATTTTAAAGCCACAGGCACCCTAAGTTTATTCCTCATTAATGGACTGAAACTTCCTATAGAGAGAAAAAAAAAAAAGAGGGGGGTGGCAAACAAGAGGTTTAAAATAGGCATTTTCAGAATATTACCATAAAGAGAGAGATTGCTATAATTTAACCACTGAGTTGAAATCTGAAATCCTTAAAAGTGCATTTTTAGGCTGCTGATCCTGACCTCCTACAGACCAATTAAAGCTAAATAATTGTTGTTGGTATGACAACCTCAGGGAGAAACAAAAGACTTCACTTTCTTTAACTGAAGCCTCAAAGTTGTTCTTCAGAACAGAAAATAAGCAGGGGTGGCTATAAATTGTGGTAGCTTATCAGATCACGTTGGATAATGACATTTTTTCTTCTAATAATGTTATTAAGACACAACGGGTCATGGAGGGCTAACCCATGCACATCATTGATTTTTTTTTTTTTTAATTTATTTCTTTCTTTATTTATTTATGGCTGTGTTGGGTCTTCGTTTCTGTGCGAGGGCTTTCTCTGGTTGCGGCAAGCGGGGGCCACTCACTCTTCATCGCGGTGCGCGGGCCTCTCACTATCGCGGCCTCTCTCGTTGCGGAGCACAAGCTCCAGACGCGCAGGCTCAGTAATTGTGGCTCACGGGCCTAGTTGCTCCTTGGCATGTGGGATCTTCCCAGACCAGGGCTCGAACCCGTGTCCCCTGCATTGGCAGGCAGATTCTCAACCACTGCGCCACCAGGGAAGCCCACACATCATTGATTTTTGCATTTCAGCTGTCTTTAATCCAAGAATTGATTATCAAAGCCAAATTGATTATTTCATTTATATGAATAGTCAGTAAGGCATTTAAGCACCATTTCAAATCCATATATTTCTTATGTATAGCTTTACTTTTATGTCTCAGAAGGAGATGTGTTAAAAGGTCTGATGGACAAAGCCCACGTACATTTAAAAAAAAAACACACACTTGCAAATGGTCACATTTGATCTATGTAAAAGCTGCTACTACTGATCATATGGAAATTAAGGTGTCTGTAGTCTTCATTGCTTTAGTACAGATATATTACACTTGATTTTACTGAGATATGATTGATGTACAATAAAGTGCACATATTGATGTAGAATTTTATGAGTTTTAACATGTATACAACATGAAATCACCACTGCAATAGAGGTAATGAAAATGTACATTACTCCTCCCAATTTTTTATGCTCCATTGTAATCCAGCCCTCCATTCCCTCTCCCTGACCTGCCACCTCCAGTAAACCACTTACCTGTTTTCTGTTATTATAGATTAGTTTGCCTTTTCTAGAATTTTATATAACTGGAATCAACAGAGTAAGTACTCTTTTTTGTCTGGCTTCTTTCACTCAGTATAACTATTTGAGATTTATCCATTTTGTTGTGTTCCTTTTTATTACTGAGTAGTATTCTATTTACGAATATACTACAATTTGTTTATATATTTACCTGTTGATGATCATTTGGATTTTCTGTTTTTACCTATTACAAATAAATCTGCTATGAACATTTCTGTGCAAGTAATTATGCAACTATGTGCCATCATTTGTCTTGGGTAAATACCTAGAAATGGAATGGCTGTATCATATGGTAGGAATACACTTAATTTTTTGTAGGTTCCAAGCTGTTTTTTGAAGTGGTTATACTATGTTTTACTCCTAATATTCATGTATAGAGGTCAAGTCATTCTACAGCTTCACCATCACTTGGTGTGGTTTTTCTTTCTAATTTTGACCCTCCCAGTGGGTGTATTGGTATGTCTAACTGCAGCTTAATTTGCACTCCCTAGTGACTAATGATGCTGAGTATCTTCTTTAGTGAACTGTCTGTTCACATCCTTTGCCTGTTTCTTAATTTGGTTGTTTATTTACATATAATTGAGTTTTGTGAATTCATCACCTATTCTGAACACAAGCCCTTTATCAACTATGAGTTTATCAAGTATGAGTTTATCAAGTATGAGTTTCCACGTCTATGGCTGATCTTTTCATTTTCTTAAGTGTCTTTTGAAAAGTTGAAAATTTTAACTGTGATTAAATCTAATTTGCAAATCTTTTATGTTATGGATTGTCATCATATGTTAGAAATATTTCCTTAACCCAAGTGACAACGTTTTTCTCCTGTTTTCTTCTAGCACTTATACTTTTCCCTATTTTATTTAGGTCTACAATATATTTGCGTTACGTTTTTATATATGATATGAAAAGTAAACGTTCGTTCTTTCTCTTTTGTTTTTTGGGTGTGTGTGTGTGTGCGCATGTGTGCTTGCATGCATGTGTGTGTGTGTGTGTGTTTTGATCATGGCTGTTCAATTCTTCCAACACCATTTGTTGAAAAAAATGATCATTTACCCTTTTGATTGCCTTGCCGTCTTTATCAAAAGTCAGTTGACTATGTATCTGTGGGTCTATTTCTGGATTCTCTATTGTGTTCCATTGATACTTCTGCCATTACCACACTATCTTGATTACTGGAGACTTATGTTAAATACTTTTATCAACTAGAGTATGTACTCCATTTTGTTATCAAAGTTGGAAAAGCCAAAGTCATTTTTAGCTATATTAGGTCCTGCATTACCAAATAAATTTATAACGTTTGTCAACATCTTCAGCCTAAGCCCTGGCACCATTTGTCAACTGATTTCATGAAATAAAAAGGATGACAATATGAATTAACAACTTTGAATGTTATTCATCTTGACCTGACTCCACTTTGCTAATATGACTTAATTATGCCTACTGTGATGTCCAACTCATAAAATTTAATCAAAATTATATGTTGTCTCAAATTAAGGAAATATTGTGAACATAAATGTAATATCTTTTTGCTTAAGTAAAAAAAAAAAAAAAAAGCATCAAAGTATAATCTTTTCAGGTAACATATAACAGCTAATGGCAACTGGGATATAATAGCAACACCACCATTCTTTTTTTTTTTTTAACATCTTTATTGGAGTATAATTGCTTTACAATGGTGTGTTAGTTTCTGCTTTATAAACACCACCATTCTTAATTAGTATCACAGGGGGCTGACTTCTCAAGCATAATTATATGTTATCTTAAATCCCCAAACATAGAAACAGTCAACAGATTGCACCCATGTGCTGTTAAGGTTTTTCTTTTTAAGTTCCCCTTTAGTTACAAAGGTATAGATGTTGCATATAATACAGGTTAATATAAAGGAAAACTGCAGACCAGCTGTCTCACTGTGGTATGGTGTATACTACAGGAAAAGCAGCCTACGGTTATAACTTGAAAATTACATTTTAAATCGTGTGACCAAACAATTAAAATTCTTACTCTGGGGAATTATCAGGGATTTTTAACCTCTCAACATGTCAGAGATAAATGGCCAACGACAAACAACATCCATGTTTTCACCAGTAACATAAAAAAACTTAAGTTCTACATAATTTCTAAAATAGCTAAACAGTTTACTTAGATAAAAGTTAATCCTCATATTTTACATGAGGATTTAGGCAATTAGCTATAAACTCATAAACAGAATATCTCTGGGCCTACTAAACATCATTCTGAAAATGGTCAGAATAATTGCAATTTAAGTGTTTTTCTTAAAGCAATGTTGAATTCTGCTACATAGAATTGAGACCTTCACTATTCTAGACAAATCTTTTGATTGTGAGAAAAATAAACCTACTCAGACCACTTTGAGGAAAAGGGAAGTGGAACCAGGAAGCCATCAAGGATCAAGGTCGCTCTAGAGGCCTGCTCCTGTTGCCATGTCTGTCTGTCTGTCTCTCATTTGCCATATATTCTCACTCTCATGGTTTCTTAGATTCTCTTTCTAGACATTCTACACTGTCCTCTCTGCTTTCTTAGAGCCTCCAGATCTTTGCTAGTTATTTTATTTGAACATGCTGTCATGAATGTTCAATGACCCAGCTCTTCTTCCTCAATAGTATCCTTTACATGAGTGAGGCAAGGGTTATAGGGGAAAATTATTAGACGATATTATGTAAAAATAGGTAACAACAACAGTACATGTAAATCTGCATTGTCCTCTAGAAGATATTCTAAGTCATTTCTTGAGTATCTGGCATCTATATTAGTGGGGGAAAAATGTAAAGTGCAGGGTTTGGGATAATTGTCATGTCACTATTGCTAGTGAAGTGGTAGACCAAAATAAGAAATCAAAATATGTAGGACGTGTCAAAATTTCCATAAGGTCCTTAATGAGCTGTTTTAATTAATGCAATTTTATATGTCTATATAAAATGTATTGATTCCTTTAAATTACTGATACTACTTAGTGTTTCAGGCATAATACTTAAGATTAAAGAACGAAACTCTATACTGTTACATATGCCACATGAGTGGACACACTGTCCATTCTGAGGTGATCTAAAAGCACTGAAACTGTATGCTTCAATAACAAGGATCATGTTTGCTGCATATCTTTGGGTGACTTTATATGATATCATGTTATTATATGCTAGATCTTGTTTTACCCACTTTGGCTGTCCATGTGCACAGGACACAACTTGTCCCCAACTAGGTTTAATTAGCTGCTGATTATTCACTACTGTTCACAGACAGAAACAGATACTTCCATGGTGGCTTCCTATAAAAGATTGTGGAAACTTTAAATTTTCCCTGAAAGCAATTGTCATGGCATAATCATGGCAATCATAATAAAGTAAGACGTAAGTAGAAGCAAGGCCTTAAGATTCTAGAATGGTACCCAAGTATTACATTAATGCTAGGCAGGAAAGTCAAACCCTGTATCAAATATTTTGTACTCCTGTTGGCTTAAGAAAAAGTGACCTCTCTTAATAGCTATAAACATTATCCCCATGGTGGTCAAGACCTAAGGTCTGTTCAGGATTTTTCTATTACTCCTCTTTCAAAACACAAGGTAGGAACAATTCTCTCCCATGTTTGAGGTTAGGCAATATCATGTGGCTTGCTTTGGCTAAAGAAATGTGAAAGGAAGTGATGCACATCACAGAAAGAAGCTGTAAGAGCCATGGAGTAACTCACTTCGTTCCGTTTTCCTGACTCCATAGTAAAGTATGTGAGGACAAAAAGTCTCCATTAACTGGGTCTTACAGAAACTGTGATACAGAGTCTCCAATTAACCTGAAGACTTTTGCTTCACTCTATTGAACGTGTAGTATGAGTAAGAAAAAAACTTTTGTTTTGTTTAAGCCACTGAGATTTTGAGATCTAGGGGCTACTGTTATCACAGCATTAGACTACTGAATCATACCCCATAACCTCACGCATACCCTTCAAGGACATTCATCCAACAAAATGGAAAGACACTGTATCAAAAACAAAGATTCCAATAGAAGAGTAATCTGAAAACTAAAAGTACATCCTGGCTTAATAGGTAATGCAAGAATATTTGAGAAATGCAAAAACTACCTATATTTTAAAACAATTCTTAATCTTTCAGAAAAAGCTTGTGGGTTAAAAAAAAATTTTTTTTTCATTATTTGTGAGTACCTGGTACTCAACACTTTAATTTCTTAACCAGTGACGCTGAATGCTGGAACCCATGTACTTCATAACTTTAATTATGGGACTACTTACATTTATCTTAAACCAAGAATCAGGCTTAAAAACAAATAAGTAAATTAAATAAATGTACACAAAATACTGTAAAATACAATTCAGGAAATGTCTCTCCACAATGACTCCTAACACATTAGTTATTTGTCCAGATAGGTAGATTTACCCATGTGGTACCTTTGAAAATGCCAAAAATCACAGGTCTGGCACTCTCCTCCACCACTTGTAGAAAGTACATATTAGTTCCACCAAATGATAGTGGCTGCTCATACTGCTTGGCACTAATGACCAATCAGTTCCTTACCCCCTTATAATCTAGGTCATTTCTTAGACTTTCAGCCTTTTATATGTTTTAATAATATAAGTTTTCAAGTTTTATAGCTAATTTTGTGATCTACTTAGCTGTTCTATGTTCGATAAGAACACTTAAAAATACTATTAGAGTAAATAAAAGGTAAATCAAGAGCAAGAGATCTATAAAGCAGAGATATCAATCACCTCTGCCCAGACAGTCTTCAGATTATGCAAGAGTTTTGCCACCTACTTTGAACTCTACATGTTGGGGAAAGGTAGTTAAAATTTTTACAGGCATTGATCAGCTCATAACTTGTTTTTGTTGTTGTTAGTGGAGTGCTGCAGACAAATTCTAACAAAATAACATATAGATGATTTTCAAATAGAATACTCATCCGTTGTTCTTAATTATCACATCTGTACATCTTCAGAGGCCACCCAGTGGTTGTATAGTCTACTCTAACCCTTAGGCATGACAGTCCTGAAAGCTCTCTCTGCCCACTTTAGTGAGGACATAATGATTTTATTCCTTACAGTGTCCTAAGTAATGCTTCAAATTAACAATACATTTTTTCCTTGCAGTATCCGAGAGTAAGTACACTGTTACAAATCTTTCTTCACTACCCTTAGAACTTAAACCAGAACAAGTAAAATTTCTTCTATTATGTTCTTTTCATTTGTCATGTAGTAAGTGAATTTACTTTGCAGCAACATTAAACCATGGAAAGAGCAGACATTAGTGAGAGTGTGTCCAAAAAATGTTTCCAGGATGTGGATTAATATCCAAGAAAACAGTTAAAGCCTGTTTCTAGAGGTAAATTATACATGTACTATGCTGAACTCTGAAGAGGATGTTACTTTTAATGAAATGCATAGAAATCATGATATAGAATATAGTTTTAAAATTCTGAAAGCTCAAAGTCTTATTTGTAAATCAAGGATTGAACTTGATTATCATGCCTTTGCCAAATATTCTAGATTTGGTAAAAAGCCCCATCTCATTATAATTTCTTTTAATGTGATTTCTAATAATTTAAACAGTGTAACATCATACATAATACATGTCAATATACTGTGCCAATATAGGATGTGATATAGCTATACGCCTCTTTTATATTTAAG